>NW_016690187.1:11212304-11478836 GCF_001604755.1 Lepidothrix coronata
ATTTATTTTCTTGCAATTTCTATGTTTGGAATTGGTTTTGCTTACAATACCTCTTTTTTGGATTTATTTTAGGTGTTAATGCTGACGCTTCAAAATGATCCTCCCACTTTAGAGACAGGTGTAGAGGACAAGGAGATGACGAAGAAGTATGGCAAATCTTTTAGAAAACTAATCTCATTATGCCTTCAAAAAGATCCTTCCAAAAGGTAGGTGACTATTGCCATGTACAGAAGAATTTTTTTTTAAAATATATAGTCTACTTTAAGTTACAATGACATAATTTTTTAAGTGTATGATTTGAATTTTGTAAATAGCAGCCTTCAGTCATCTTCATCTGGGGAGAAGAAATTGCCTCCTAATGATCCCTTACGTTTTCTTCTTCTGGGTTGTTAACCTAATGTATTTATAGGTAAACATACTATTGAATTAAACTCTGATCAAATGCAAGTCCTTGCTCTACATTTTAATTTCTCGTCTGAGACAAGATATAAATCTTGATACAGTCTAACGAGACTGTTCAGATTGATCAACAGAACTGTAGGTAACCAAACATATCAGTCTCTTGGCCTCGAAAAGAAATTATAAATAATTCTATGTTGATTTTTCTCATTTTGTGACATAAACTTAGTGTTGCCTTATTTTCCAGAGAAAATTACTTTTTAAGATATATTTATTTTTTACTGTGAAGTTAGTGGCTCCAAGCTTGTTGAGTTTTCTTCATGTGTGTGTGGGCAATTGCACATCATAGCATCTTTGCAATTTGTTCTTTGTTCTTGCTATGTTTTGTGGATGAGACAGCCAAGATGATGAAAGTATTAAACATCTATTCCAAAGCCATTGCTGAGGTCCCTGAATGATTAATTTATTTATCCTTTATTCATTTTTATGCAGACCATTTTTGTAGGCTTCTTTTGCTGAAGAGTTGTAGGAAGCCCATTCTAATTAACATTATTTCTTAAGGCATTTAATATATCACTGTTTTGTAGAGTTTCAGAGCTAGTATTTTTGGAGAAAGATTGTTCTGAGAGAGCAATCCTGATTGTGTGTGTATCTCTTATGATGTGTACTTCTCTTCACTGATGTTGTGCTAATCTAAGTCCAGGATGTTGTTGTAGGCATCAAGTCAAAAAGGTGACAGCAGGCATACTAGAGAAAAAGTATAATTAGGAAAAAAATCTTTATTCTTGAAATACTTGACATTTTTTATTTCACTCAAGGATCATTTGTGTACTGTTTTCAGATTCCCAAACCCCTTACACTTGTTGATCTTAGTAGCAAGTCCTGATGTTTTAAGCTTAGTGCTAGAGTTTGGCTGCTTACAGATAAGCATGAAATGTGCTCTGGGTAATCAAGCTTCTTTTAGCTTCCAGTGTTCAGCAATTTTTAGGGCAAGATTAAATGGGTATGAAATCATGAGAAATAAATAAAATGGGTTTTCCTTGTCTCCTTGAGCACATAATGCTGAGGTACCTAACCTGTAGCTATGACATTAGCGTTGAAACACTAGTGTTTAAGGTAATTATGCTAATTTATGAAAACACATGCAATATCTTCATACTTCATACTTGAATTAACAATAAGACCAGCAGATAGATGCTCAGAACTGTGTGCCAGTTACTCTATACTGGTATAGAGCGAGTATTCTTATATTGGGGGTCATCTCTATTTTTTTACGTTTCTCACGAGCCAGGATCTAATTTTGCATGGAGATATCTTCAACAGCCGTTTCAGTTGTGAGAGAAGTGCTTGCTCTTTATGGCAAATTCTAGGACTGGCATTGCACTGTTGTTGTCTCAGACTGTGGTGTTTTTCTTTTGGGGATCTGTGTGTGGGTGTTTCTCTCTCTCCCCAGTGCTAAGGATGCTGCTCACAGTCCTCAGCTGCAATTCACTGCCGCAGGCTGGGTGGAAAAACAGGGCCAGAAAGCATGTCCAGATTGGTTCACAAGTGTCTGGCATAATTAATGGTAGAGGAATGGAGAACAGTAGTTTGGATAAAACTTTACTAAAATCTAGCTTTTAACTGTGCTTAGCCCTGTTATGAGATGTGATGGTACTGGCTCACTGTAATTGGAGAAAGAACTTTAAAACTTTCACACAGAAGCTGATTTTTCTTTTTAATTGTTTCCCTTCCTTTTTTGCTCATCCAAGATATATATGTGAATTACTGCCAAGTCTGGTGATCTCCACAGGACCATTAACAAGAACTCCTTTACTGTAGAGTTTGGTGTTTTGGAGAAGAAAAAACCCACCATACTCTATGAAACCTACTGTCTGTGTCTAAATTGAATGCTTTTTGTTAATGTCAAGGGTTGATTCATTATTTCTAGCAGGAGTGAATTGATATGTACATACAGATTACTTACTACTCCTTTTTTCGTCACTTATTTTTCAGATATGTCCTCAAAGCAATAGACTAGTTCAGATTTTAGTTTTTTTTGGTTTTGGGACTGGAATTTTCCAAATTGAAGCTTTCCGCTATCTTAACTAGTTTGTGCGATATTCCATCTCTTGCTTGAATTAAAATGGAAAATGGGAGCAGATGTTGCTACTGTTCATTTGGAAGTGATGAATCTTGAAGATTATGACTTCCCTAAATTTAACTGTGTCAAAATTACTCTTGGATGGTTGTATGGGCTTCTCATGAAAGGATGAAAAGAACATGGAGGATTTCATTTCATCCCAGGAGATGCTTTGTTTTCTCTCCAGAGTCTGCTTCAGTACTAGAGTCTGGCTTTGGCTAGATAAATAGCTTTTTTGATCCCTGAAGCTAGGGGAGACAAAATCTGCTGTTGGAATTACTTTGGTAGCTCTGAGATTGTGATTATCTGTTGAAAATGTCAAAAATATAAACTTAATGATGATGAGAAGAACCAAACTTGAACAGAACTGCAAGTAAAAATGAAATGTCTCAGTTTTGACATTATGACTGTTGCTTTGATTTGTATTTGTCCATTTGACTGGAAGATGCTCCTGATGACTCTCTTTGGTTTCTGCATCATGTTAATTGTGTCAGTATAGTTTCTTTTGAATACCTGCTGAAATCAGTCAAGTTAAAGAATGGCAGTAGCAGGTATTGATGCCGCTCTTTGGAAAACGTAATTATGCTTTTATTGCTATGGAGCAAAGTTTTAGTTGCATTTGTAGAGTCACTTGGGGAAGAAAACAATACCTGACTTTTTTTGTGTGTTTTGTTTTTTGTTTGTTTTAAAGGTAAAATGCACTTGCACTTGTGTTGAACAAAAAAAGGGGGGAAACTGGCAGCTTGAGAGACTGATTTTTTTTTTTCTCTTTTTTTTTGGTATTTTTACCGTAGAGAGGCTTAATTTTTTTCATGTGTGGTAAGTGAGTTTGTGTGAATTAATTCAGTAGCTATTATCATTCATTCCCCATTCATACAGTACTAATTCAAAAGTGTTAGAGACGTACCATTTTAACTAACGTCTTGTACTGTATTCGCTGAGAGGGGTCTTTGTTTTCTGTTCTAATTTATTATTGATCTTTCAGGCCCACAGCAGCAGAACTTTTAAAATGCAAATTTTTCCAGAAAGCCAAGGTAAAACGTTTAACCCTACGAGTAAATTTTGCTCTGCCTTAAAATCTATGTGAAATTTCTGCTTTCCTCATATTGATTTTTAACTTAACAAATGTTGGTTTTGCAGAATAGAGAATACCTGATTGAAAAGCTTCTCACTAGAACACCTAATATAGCACAAAGAGCAAAAAAGGTGAGTATATTCACATCTTTTTCTTGACTGGTGTGGAGGAGAAAGCAGAGACTCTTTAATTGCCCTACCTTTTTAGTTGACTGACTGAGCCATTCATTTAATGCAGTCCTTCAAATATGGAGTCCTTCAAAAGCGTTGCTTCTTCTTGGAAGCCCCGAGGCATTTTGACTTCCTTTCTGGCCTTGTCAAAATTATACATGATGTTTTTCTTACATAATATGATTTTTTAACACTTTTGGAAAGCTACAGGTGAAGTAGTTGTAGAAAAAAAGGTGATCTGTAAGCATAAAGGTTCATAAACTGCAGAATTCTTGTCTTCACTGGTACTTAGAGAAAAGGTGAAGACACTATAAATGGTATTTATTGAGGACTGCCTGGTTCTTTTGATTATTTCAGTTGTTATTCTCAAATGTACCTAAGTCAGGTCCGAACTCTGCAAGAGTGCTTCTGAGTTACTCAGACCAGTGGAGCCTTATTCCATGGGTGGTGGAGTTAAACCCACAGCATATGGTGGTATTTCTGTGGTGCCTTTGGCACTTATATAAATAAGCTTACCAAGTCATGTGCAGCAGAACACAAAAAATAATAATTCTTGATAGGTAAGTATTTAAAAACCTTTAAGTGTGAAGCGAACTACTGTTCATAAGAACTAAGAAATAGGAATGAATGTAGAATCCTCCTTGTGTGTGAGAAATTATGGAACTCCCTTTTCCCTTTCTGTTGTGACTGAACTCACATGTCTCTTCAGTATGAGGAACCTGCTCAGAGACAGGGTAGTGTGCCAAGTCCTGCTTTCTAAAAGCAGGCTTTCTGGGAGGATGTTTTGAGGAGGGCATTTCAGAAAAGGAACTTTTTCAGGCTTTGTTGGCACATCAGTTAGACTTCAGCTGCCTGGACTGGCGTTTGGGAGATACTCTGTTGTCTTTGAGAATTACTGCTTTGGTGTAATTCTACAACACTGAAATGTTCTGACAGCTGGTGGCTCATACTTGGAAGAGGCAGTCAGCAAGATTTGAATTCTATGAGTTCTTTCTAATCTTCTTTTAGATGGAAGTTATTTTGGGAAATTGTTGGCAACGGTGGGGCTTTGAGAGGTTGGAGTGGAAAGCGTTCCTGAGAGGGTTTGTGGCAGGGGTGGTGGGCTGAGCAGGTTCGCACCTGCGCGGGGCAGGGGAAGGGTAGTTCAGCGGTTTGGCCGTTTGGTGGCAGCAATGCCCACATAAAAAATGGTCTAACTGGGAAAAATCATAGTTGTTTGGTTTTCATTTTACGTCTCGGGCCATACAGGAGTGATTCAGACATGTGCTAGTACCAGCTGGGTTTCTCATAGAGCGTGTGCCTTGTGAGATTCGTCTCCCAGCTCTATCCTCAGCTCAGCTTTAGAGACTGCACGTTAACTCATGCATACATGCACATATACTTATTTCTTTAGGCAGCTTAGCATTTGGAATTGCAAAATGAATGCAGGATAGCCTCCCATACACCACCAGAAATAATTTTCTGAATGACTTTTTTGACAATTCTTTCTAATTTGAAAGATGTGTCAATCTTAAGAAATCAAAGCTGTACAGTGATAGAGACAAATTAATAGGTATTTAATTACATCATAACTAGAAAAAAAATTGGATTTTAGCTAGGGAAAATGCTAAATTATGTATATTTTAAAAGGACACAATATTAAAATTCATTTGGGATTTAAAATTTAATTAACTTGTTAGAATTTTGAATGTAGCTGCAGTTTTAAGACACAATAAAATATTAATGTACTCTAATAATAAAATGGTATTGGTTTTTTTTTAAAAAAGCTTGTGTAAGTAGAGTTCGGTTGCTCAAACATTAACATGTAAAATGTCTAAGAGGTCGCTCTTGGAAGAAATAACCCCTGTAATTCAAAAACTAATGTCACTGGGGCAATAGAGAGGAAGGAGCTAGTGTCATCACTGCTTAAATTATCTTCTGTAGCACTTGGTGTAAAATGCCTTTGACTAATGATCTGTAGCACCACTGCTAGTACAGATGTCAGATCTACCCTGCAGTAATTTAATTTTTCTTCCATTTACCACATCTCTAATTGCTTTGCCTTGTTGCCCAGCCTCAGTTTAGTTTTAACTTTAAATTCTTTTCTCTTGACATATGATTCACATGTTTTGCTTCTGCCTTTACAGCTTATACTTGGCAGCTGGTTTTTACTGAATATGAGTTCAGGTCTGTTTGTGAAATCCTGAAACCAGGTACACAGGTCTTGTATATGTGAGAAAAATATTTGCTGTAAGGATGTGTCCTGCTTTATATTTTGATCCTAATTTGTTAAGCAACATCTACATTGTGTGTTTAAAATAGTTTAATATTAGAGTTGTAAGCTACATCTTTGTGCACATGTACCCCCAGTTCCAGTGTTTCTTTATTTGCTCTTAATTCTTCTTATTTTTAAATGATGCCCTTCTTCCCTGCCTTAGCCTAGTAACTAAGGATAACACTGAACCACTTCTGGAATTCAGTTACTTAGGAGAAACATAACTTGCCTCTTCCTGTGCAGAACGTGCTTAGATATACAGTGGTACTGATCCACAGGAATGAGTGTCAAAATCACTGGTCAAAATCATAGAATCACAGAATCATAGAATCAGCTGGGTTGCAAGGGACCTCCGAGATCATCAAGTCCAACCCTTGATCCACTACCGCTGCGGCTGCTAGACCATGGCACTGAGTGCCACATCCAGTCTCTTCTTAAAAACCTCCAGGGACGGAGAATCCACCACTTCCCTGAGCAGCCCATTCCAATGTCTGACCACCCTTTCTGTAAAGAATTTCTTCCTAATATCTAACCTAAACCTCCCCTGGCACAGCTGAAGACCGTGCCCTCTTGTCTTGCTGATAGTTGCCTGGGAAAAGAGACCGATGCCCACCCGGCTACAACCTCCTTTCAGGTAGTTGTAGAGAGTGATGAGGTCTCCCCTGAGCCTCCTCTTCTCCAGGCTGAACAGCCCCAGTTCCCTCAGCCTCTCCCTCATAGGACTTGTGCTCAAGTCCCTTCACCACCCTTGTTGCTCTCCTCTGGACCTGCTCCAGGACCTCAGTGTCCTTGCTGATACATGATGTTTTGCTGGCAGTTCTAGGTTTCATTAATGGAACTGCTCACCCGTGAGAGAATTGCTGGTGTCCCAAAGAACTGGAGAAAAGGTGATGGTGAATGGTCTGAGCTCAGTGCAATTTGGTAAGCGAGGACATGGTCTGAAGCCACATTTTTGTCATCGATATAAATGTGGGAGCCGTGAAACCCCCTTGCAGCCTCTGCATGGTTAGGTGGTGTGATGGTAAACCAGCCTGCCCTGTCCTGCTTGGAGTAGGGCTGTGTCCACCCCTGGGATAAAACAGCTCACCCAGATTTTGGATCTACTATTTATTAACCTGTGCTGAAGTAGTTTTAATTTTGAACCGAACGCTAAATCGTTTCATTTGTGATTAGAATTGCTATATTGGAATAGAGCAAATTTGAAACAGCTTTTAGAGTTCCACAGTCAGTTTTCAAACCTTGTCACACTAAAAAATTAATTATAACTGTAAGTACTTTGTATGCCCAAAGGCCCTGGGTCAATTTTATGGTTTTATAATCCTGTTTTTTTAATTTTGAAAATCTCCTGCATGACTGCCACTTCCACAAAGTGAACAGGGAAAAATACATTAAATGTGTCTGCATTTCATTTTATTGCTGTCTGAAGTGCTGCTAGTAAAAAAAAAATAAAAATCTAAGTAATAATTAGGTTTGAATTCTATTTTTGGAAAGGTGGTGCTGCATTGTGCTCTTAACAGAAGGTTTTTTAGAGCTGGGAGTTGTAAGTTACTGGGAAAAACCTGTGACAGCATGAAGAGATGATTAGTATGAGTGATATCAGGTTTTATTATACTTCACTAAAAATGTCCTTACTGATGGGTTGAAATTCTAGCTCCTCAGTACAGCTATTTTAAGGAAATGGCCATGTTTCCTTATATAAGAAATCATAGATCCCCTGCATTTAATGAGCAAAATATCATTATATCCTGGATTTTTTGGACAGCTCTAACAGCGTGATTGCACCTCAGCAAGCCATACATGTGCAGCACTTCCTTGTTTCAGTAGTGGACTTAATCTGATAGATACACCACACTGATGTTATATGTTAGTACAGCTGGACTCCAGCTGTCTTGAAAAGCAGAGAGCAACATGAGCTTGAGCTCAGCTTGTTACTAAAAATATGTATTAATTTTTCTTTACACTTTAAGAAATACTTATTTCATTAATGTTGATGTATCAAGTGAAGGGATATGTACTATACTGGAACACTTTTTCTGGAAAGCAGTAGCTGAACTATAACTATGTATTTGGCAAGGCTTTGTGTGAGGGAGGCCTCTCCATCACAGAGGATTAGTTATTCAGTTTATCCAGAACACTGCTACAAATAAAAAAATCACTGCAACCGTGTTTATATTGTTGGATATTACTAGAAAAAAATAAAGGAGAAATTGGCATTCGGAACCATGTCAGGTTTTTTATTTTTCAAGAAGTTTTTGGAAGGGAAATTTAATGAAATCACTTTTTCCATAAAATGTAAACTTGACAAAAATTCACATAATCAGAAAGCAGTGCCATCTGTAGTGGTTAGTAGAAGTGGAAAGTGTTTTAAGGGGCAGATACATGAAGTTGCATCAGCTTTATTTTAACACTTCAGATAAAGGAAGAAGATTGCTCAGCGTTTTTGCCTGAATGCAGTTGTGCCATTAGATGCAAAGAACTTCGTACAATATATGGGTTTGTCCATCTTTTCTTTCATAGAGTGCTTTTACCATCTGTATGGGGTTTGTGAGGTTGGATTATTGTGCCCTCTCAAATGGACCTAATTGGTACAGAATAGGCAAGCTTTAAAACAAACCATGGCTTAGTTGAGTGCCTTTGTACTTCAAATGGCCATATCCATATCTAAAATAACTTGTGCTACTTGTTATGGCAGAGTTTAAAAGCTCATACGCGATTCATCTTGGTCATTAAAAAGCAGCCCTCTTCTGTATTGCTGGGTTCATGGACTGTCCCTGAGATTAATTTAGTTGGTTAAAGCATGGTGCTAATAATGCCAAGGTTGCATTGATACCAGTGATATTCTTGGAAGTTCCTTGGGGGAGCTGCAAGGGAAGTATAGATGAAGCAGGACATCCTTGAGATGGTGCTACCATCCTTGAGATGGTGGTATTATAGGGGACTTAATTTAGCTGAGAAGTACTCTTGGCTCAAGAAGTTAAAATTATGGCTGGAGCCGAAAACTTCAAGGTTTTAATCAGAACAAGTAGATTAAGCCAAGCAGAGTAGAAAAGTGGGCTGGAATAGTAACAGTTCATTTCTGTTTAGCAGTGAAAAGCAGGTTCACGAGAAGATTATTCAAACGGTGCATCTGCAGGTGAAGGGAAAGACATACAGTATATAAAGAGAAAGGGGAATGAGAGAGATGTGTGGATCCCAGCCAAGCTGTGTGGGATTTACCAGCAGCAGAGGGCAGCTGCGTCCAGTGTGCCGTGTGTCCATGCATCTGGGGATTCGGTCCTGCCTGAGCTGTGTGTGGAGTCAGTCTGGGAGAGCATCACTCAATTAGGAGCACCTCCAAGTCTGGGATTTTAAATGCTGTAGCCTGATTGAATGCATGCTTGAATGCGTGCTTCATTTTAGTATCTGACTAAAATAGAAACAGTGGGGTTTTATAAAATTGGATTTTATAAAAATTGCAGATCTGTGTTCATTATTTTCATGTAGATTTATAACTTTTTGGAGAACTACACTCAAATTTGCATTTTAATCACCCTAATATTTTATAAAATGTCTTGAATAAGGTTAGGTCTCTTTAAAATCTGTGAGGAATGCAGAATGTATATTACAATAATTTCTCCTATGTGCATAAGCAAATGGAAATGCTGGAGAAAATAGAAAAGGGTAGAAATCAGAATTTCACCTTGAAATGGTACTTAAAAGCCTCTGAGTTTGAAAGTAAGTGAAAGTCGTAGTAAATTCTTCTTTGAATTCTACAGTAATAGACTATTTTCCTGAATATTTTTAAATATGTCTCTACTGCTGATAGTGAAACCCACCTTGGGATTATTAGCACCATGCTTTACCATTCTACTACTGAATAAGGAAAGCTGTAAATGAGGCTATATTTGTCTTCTTTCTTTTCGCCTCTGGTTATTTTAAGAAAGTAAACGGCTTGGATGATAGAAAAGGATGGTGGAACCAGACAATGCTGATTATAAAGGTGGATTTAGTGATCCCTCCAACGGAAAGTCTCTCAGTAGTGGATCTTTATCTTTCTTAGTCACCTTTCAGAGTATTAAGTTACTTTGCCAATTTGCTGTATCTTTGGTTTGCTTCCTTTGATTCTTGCAGGTACCTTCTTGGCCTTGGCACCTTAGTTTGATTGGGAGAATGAAAGGGGGCAGGCAGGGAAAAGAAAGAGGATAGAAGAGAGCCTCTCTCTGCTTGTCATTCCTGATGGCCCATTTGGGATTCCTTGTTGTTGAGGTGAAGTGTTGCTTTTGAGGAACAGTGCATCTCCTCTGCACAGTTAATTGAAAAAATCCTCCTCAGCACAGGTACACATCGTGACTGAAAGGACTGTTGTTAAAATGTGAATGAAAGAATCATTTGCAGTTAATAACATTCAGTAATGAATTTTATGTAGCAGAACTTATAAAAGGAGAAATAACATCTGAAAAACAGAAATCATACTGAATTACTAAACTTGCACATTTGCTATGTTACTGGAATTTCAGCAAAACACTGCAGTTTCTCAAAGCAAAATCAGATTCAAATTCTGGACTCCAGCTGAAAACAGAGATAATAAGTATGTTGCAGTACTATGTAAAACTTTACAGTTTTGGAAAGCAGAATTAGGAGTGCAGGGAATTACCTATACTTGTAAACAAGATGGTATCAAAATAGCATCTCTAGTTTGAGCTGCTAGGTTTTGCTGTCTCTAAGCAGCATTATCCCAGCAGCAGAAAAATCAGTGAAGAGTGATAGGAGGAGGGCTTTGGACAAGGAATCCCCCAGAGTGGATGGGGAGTTGGTACACTGTGTGTCTATACCGCTTTTTCATCATTTCCTCTAGAGATGTAGGAATGCGCTCTCTTCTCCCCTCTCTCTTCAGCTAATAATGCCTTTTTTTACTCTCACTGATAGCTCCACTGTGTTCCATATCTAAACTGAGAGTGTAGGTAAGATTTCATGGCAGACGATTGATGGCCATGCCCTTGGGTGTCACGCTTCTCATCATGTAAGCATGATACTGTTTGGCTATAAAAACAAACCAGTATCATAAATATTTAAAGCAAATGCTCTCTTTTTTTTTTCCCTTAACAGATTTCTGTATTTGTTGACTTCTGTTGTGTTATCCCTTAAAAAGGGTGCTCTTCAAGAACCCGTAGAGAGACCTAAAGGAGCCCTGTTCAATGCAGAATTATCAGTTTCCTTTATTCAGTATTCTTTCATGAAGGAAAATGTAATGATCTTACATTTCTTAACTTTAAGTTACCAGTGTAATTTATTCCAGTAGTGGGTATTCCAATAGTTCCTGCATATGAGTATGAAACATTGCAAGTTCTGCCTAACTTTTTTCCAAGCGGAGAAAAAGAAAGACTAAGGAGAATGGTTTTTTCCCATGATATTTGTGGTATACAGAGTGGCTTAAGAGGAGGGGACACTAACACCAAATTACTGAGATATTTTAACATCTTTTGAGTTCTACAAAGCAGAAATGCCAGGGTGTTACTTTAGAAAGGTAGTGGTACATCCCATTAATAACAGTAGTCTGCATAAGTCATGGTGGGGAAAAACAACGTTTCAAATTGCATAAAACACATTCAGGTTTGCAGAATTTTTATGGTTTTCATCAGAATAAAAATAAGACTTCACATTATAATGAACTCAGAGGAATTTAAGAATAGTCAGCACTGAAAGGATTAGGATTTTCATGGGACCTGTGAGACTGGCTTGAATGGGGATTAGCCCTCTCTTGAGGTAATACCTCAACTCTTGAACAAAGGATCATGTGTACATGTGGGAATTCATGCTCTGTCTTGGACCTAAGGTTATTTCTTTTTCTTTTTTTTTTTTTTCAAAAATAAGATTACAGTGTAGGTGTTCTTATACAAAAAGACCAATGTTCTTTTGCATTAATATATTGTAGAAAGTGACTTCTCCATGCATGTACCTCAGGTGCTAAGCTGTGATTAAATTTGTAACTGTTTTAAGCGAAAGGCTGGTGCCATGATTGGATAAACACAATGATATGCTGATTTTCTTTGTCGCATTAGAATAAAATAATTTCATAGGCATGAGGATTAAAATTTACTTTTGTACCTTGTACCTTAGGAAAGGTTTGCAAGATGGCCAAAGGTAAAAATTATAAAATCTGATTACTCTATAGGCTTAAGCTGTGTATGGAAGGAACTGATGAGGGATTTTTTTGAGAGAAAAATACACAGGGCAAAGTGTAATGCTAAAACCAAAACTTGTGTTCAGTAATGTCCTATTTCTCATCTTTGTTCTTTTTATAAAATAACTGACGTGGTAACTAATTTTATAAATACTTCTTATGAAGTTGCATGAGAAGTGAAGCTCTTGGAACTTTTGATTAAAAAAAAAAAAAAAGAGAGGAACACTGGCTATGCAAAAACCCTCATCTTACCAATTACCAAGTAATATTCACACTTTAAAGAGTATATTTTTTCTATAAGAACTTCTGTATAACAGTGGGAGTCCTGTCTCCTATAAGAACCAGTCTTAGGGGAAGGGGAAGGTGAAGGTATACAGTGTCAGTTGACTGGTCTGTCTTTCTCTATGCCTGAAAGCCAGATTTAGGTGTTTATGAGGACAGACTGCAGAAAATGAAAACAATGAAGTGTTTAAATAACCACTGTCATTCTTGCTCTCTGGGGCATATGAGATTGGGTGTATCCTTACTGCTCTACTAACAGATGCTCTTTGGCTACAAGACAAAACAATTTTATCTCCAGAAGAAGCTAAGCTGCAGTATTTCCAGAAAGATATGTATGTTGGAAAAAAAAAAAAAGATGGATTGCCTTCTGTAGATATACAGATGCAAAAAATGGAGAACAGCACTGGCTGTTCTCTAGTTTAGAAATTAATAGGAAGAAGTGTCAAGGTTCCATGAAGACTTTTGCAGATATGTTTTAAATGGGTGGAGTCTACACATTTGCTGCTCTCCAGGAATTCAGGAACAAATTAAATTTGGACTCTAAGTTACCTGTATGTGGAGGGTGGCAAGGCACCTTCCATGACAGTGAATATTAGTGCTCATTAGTGCCATCAGTTTTGCTTACACAAGTGCATCTCATTTACCATACCTTCAGGTTACCGCACTCTTTCTGTGGAAGAGAATTTAAAAATGCTGTTTTAAATCTATCCAGGACTCCATTGCAAGTATTCAGTTGCTAGAGACTTTGGTAGGGATACCTTAAATAATTCAGATAGTGTGTAAAAAAGATTACTAGTTTAGTCATTTTATTCCAGAAAGAAGAAAAATACAATAGATAAATAATATTACTCTTAATGAAAGAATGAATTTGTAATGTGGTCTAGATTGTGTGCTGTACCATATATGAAATGTAGTAATGTGTGTATACATTGGTATCCCACAGTGTATCCTTTTTATTTATTAAATTTAGACACTGAAATAAAATACTAAATCTCTAAGTGGGCCCAGTTCTTTGCTGTTTTGAGCAGTTGTGAATAATGAAGTAGAAAGATCTTAATGTTCAGAAAATGTTCATTCCCTTGTCACTCTACAAAAATAAACTTGTGAAGAGATTGCAGCAGCTAAAGAATCAGTGATGAATAATAGATTCTTCTTTCCCCACTCTCTAACATCTACATATAGTGAGCACGTCAGTGCCTAGTAGACAACCATTTATGTTTTGCTTCCTTATGCTGCAACCTTCTTTTTTGCCAAGCCTTGGGAAATGTGGGCAGCTTCTGCATTCTGCTGCTGGAGGTGTGTCTCTGTCAGGATGATTTGGGCTAACCTTTGGTGGGTGGGATTTAGAGTTGCCCTGTTCATCTGGTGTGTGGGTTTTTTTGTTTGTTAATTGGTTTGGGTTTATTAAAGTTATTTTTATTGATATCTTCTCCAACAGTAGATTTTGGTCTGAAATTACTTTTCTGCCAAGTTAGCTCTTTCTTTTGTGTGATGTGAACATTTAATACTTTGTTCCTTTTGTTCTCTTACCAATGTACAGGCCGTTTTCTGGAATAACTTTTTTGTAATGAAAAGGATATACTTTAACCTTTACAAATTTATAGCACTGGGGAGCTTACCTGTACAAGCATTTGAAGTTGTACAGTGGAAACTGTATATTGGTTCAGTGGTGTGAAATAATTAGAGAAACAGATTCTAATCTAAACACCAGTGGGGCTGCTGCTTATTGTGCTGTGCTTCCAGCATCATGGGTCTCAAAATGCATAGGTGTAGGAAGAATTGATGGGTGAATTGTTGTAGTCTAAACATTATCTGGGGGAAAACAAGCATGTTGTCTGGCTCTGAAAAAGAGCAAGATACCACCAGAAGAGTGTTTGATTTTCAGATTTAGCAGCTGGATACTCCTATTATCCTTCATTAGACTTTTTGATCTACAGGAGTTTGCCCAGCTAGTTTGGTGTGATGCATGCCTGCCTATCTTCTTAGTCTGTATACAGCTGCTGCTTTTTTTTTTTTTTAATAAGGATAACTTCACGTTTGAAGTATTCTTAATGCCTTTAAGCAGGGCAATCAAAGTTCTTGTGTCTCAAGAACAACCTTGTCTGTGTTAACTTCGCTTTCTTGAATAGCTTCCTTTCATTTCAAGCAGTAAAGCAGTTGTCATCTAATTGAGCTTGTTCCTAAGTGGTTGTAGAATATCTCCAAGCCCTGTTTCCCTATATGAATTTTGCATAGTTTAGCTATTCCCTCTGGCTTAAGGATGACCCCTGAGGTCAAATATTATTAGAATATGTTAGTGACTCCTGCAGCAAATTACTGAAAGCACGTAAAATAAAGATAGCAAAGAATTGCTGATTAGCCAGAACACTGATAAAGACTAATAATGTCTATGCAATGGTCAACAATATTTTGGTAGGTCAGGCGAGTGCCGGGTTCCAGTGGTCACCTCCATAAAACAGAAGATGGAGACTGGGAATGGAGTGATGATGAAATGGATGAGAAGAGTGAGGAAGGCAAAGCTGCTGTTTCTCAGGAAAAGGTACCTTCTGTTTCTGCCAAGACATTTACACTGTGCAATATATTCTGTCTTTATGTTAATTGTTAGTATTTCTGGATCTTTATTGCATAAAGCTGCATAGCTCATATCTCATTGCATTTGTTTTCCAGTCACGAAGACTGAAAGAGGAGGAGAACACAGAGGTAAAAATGTCTTTATCAATTTTTCTTTTCTTCCAAGTGTTTCAGTGATTTCTTTTTTGTTTCTGCTGTTAAAAATGTGAATTGAGGTTGGAGTGTTCTTCTGCAGCCTTGTATAGCAAGTATTTGTGAGAATAGAGCTGTATGCAATTGTGCCTGTAACAATGAAGTTGAGCACACAGTGGATAAGATGGATAGGAATTTAAAAGTCATGTTATGTTTGTGCCCAGGAAAATTCATGAAAATAGGTAATTTGGCTGTTTTTAGGGAATCTTCATAACTGGATCACACTGATTGCTGTCTTTGTCAGAGTAATGATGACTGTGTTCAGGAGTAGCCAGAGGATCTCCAAATAATTTTTTGTTCTTACGATTTGTATCACAACATGTAGCTTATAATTAAAATGTTTCATTCCATACACAGTAAAATAGTTCAGTACTGAAGCATATTTAGGTTAATTCAGAGGAACAAAATATCATGTTGAATTTTGTGGCCCTGTGCTGAGAGTGTGGGAAGCATTTCTGTTATAAATAATTGCTTAATAGGATTATATCTTAGAGAAAAAAAATGTCTTTCAAAAATGTCTATTTCTTGGGTGGGTGACCCTTGCCACTTTACCTGCAGTTTTGGATTATCTGGTTTTCATTGGTGTCATAGAAATCTTCTAAAAGACTAACAACTTCCTGCCAGATTTGGTCCTGTAAGCTCCTGTGATGACTCCAGTGTCTTCATTGCAGACCTGGTTTACACAGTGCTTCAGCAGCTGAGATAAAGCTGAGTAGGAAAAAAAAGGACTTATACTCCACACAGTCTTTCTGTGTCTTAGTTATTAAGAGTTCTACAGTTTGTGATTCAGTTTATACAGGTAGCTCATAATAAAATAGTTGCTTAGTTTATGAAGGAAACAAAAGCCTCTGCTTGAAGTCTTCTGTTGATTTTTGTTTTCCTAAATGCTCCAGAAGATGACTGGGAACTAAGACTAGTGCAGCTCGCCACTCTTCGTGTGTGTCTGTTGGGTCTTTGGGATGCACATTCCTATACATTGAAATAACATATCTGTTGAAAATGCAGAAGTAATAGTAGTAGTTTATATGAATGGAAGGAATTTATTGGAAGCAGAAAAAAAATTGCTCTTATTTTGTGAAAGTGATAAATAATTTTCCAAATATGCATTAATGTTTGTTGAAAATACACAGATAATAGAAAATAGATCCTGTGTAATGTTTTTATAAGTAGCTTTGATATGGAAGACTGTTGCAAAAACTATCAAAAGAGATTTGTGATGCAGGTCTTTTATTTTGGGAGAACTTGACTGTAACCTTTGAACAAGCTTCTGTGAGTGGTGACAATATGCCAAGGTGGGTATGAGGACCCTGAGATACCCTGTACGTAGGATACAGTTTTGCCTGAGACTTCACATCAGTGTTAGTTGAGAGCTGGGAAGGATATTACAGTGTGAGGGAGGAGTGAGAGTGTGAAAGATATCCATATTCCTGATTTTTCTTTGTGAAAGATATCTTTGAGCTGTGATGCCTGCTTTGATATGGTACTAGTTCTTTGCATATGGATAGATGGAAGACTTCTGTAACAACCGAAACTGTTACACAAAAATAATGTGAGTAGCTGTTTGGTATTCTCACTGTGTGCATATTATTTAATAGGTTATTTGAGCTTTGATGTAAGGTGGATTAAAAGCTCCTACACTCAGTGCTTTAATGCATTATCATTTGTATCTCTGTAATTGAAATTTGGCAGTTTTAGTGGTATCAGCTATATTTTAGACTGTGTACTGAAAGTGTTCAAAAGGTTTCTGAGAGTTAGAGAATGTGTTAAATATTCTGTGCTAACTTCAAACTGTTAGCATGGAAAGTTTTTCGTGATTTTTTTTCTTTTTTTCTTTTCATTTGGCATCCTTTGTAAAACTTTGCTTTTTTCTCTAATAGTCTCAGCCTGTTGTTAGTGACGAATATAGTGAAGTTCCATGTGCGGTGAATCTTGTCTTAAGATTAAGGTAAGAGATTCTTCTATTTATTTAGCTGTATTGTCTTGATCTCCCTCATTACTTTCATAATATTAACATAAAATCAGTACTTTATATCTCTCAGTATGACCGCCATGAATAGTGTTTCTGTGACTAATTGCTGTCTTTTAATTACTTACCGAAATAGTGTAAAACGAAAAGCAGAATATGAATGTGACTTCAGGCTAAGTGTACCCTTCATTAAGTATTTTCTTTCTTTTTTTTCCTTGCAATGAAGGATCACAGTGAGAGATTTTTAATGAGTTTCTTTCACACTTCAGCAGCCAGCCTCTGACAGAAAGAAACCACAGCTATATTACAAGTTGCCTACTCAAAACATTTTTCACTGGCACGTTTGATCAACCATTGTGGAGAAGTGACAGATATTTTAGAAAATGGATACAAATATGTGGTCTGACTTAAATTTATACTTAGTTAAAATGAGTCAGCTTAACTTTAATTATAATCAGTTTATAACTAAGATTTGAATTGCTTAATTGTGCAGTCTAGGTCTTGTATAAAACTATTTTTTCAAAAGAAACTTTAATAACTTATGTATTTACAGGCATTTTCCTTAAATGGCTAACATAGATAAAAAACTTACTGCCACTCTAAAACTTGCTTAGCTATGGTTTGTGTTGACAGGATATTCATGAGAGGTTGTAAAGTCTTAATTATTGCTATTGGGAAAAGTTAAATGTTACAGGTTAGTTTATGCTAATAAAGAGATAAGTCAGAAATAATTAGAAAATTACAACCAGTGTATTGGAAACAAATACGCACAACAAATAACTTTAAAACAGTAACATGAAAAATTGTTAATGTCCTGATTTCAGCTGTTAGTAATCAGAGAAAAACTAACTACGCAGAATGAGTGCCAACTTCCAAAATCTATTTTCTTCCCTTTTCTTTTACTGCTTTTCTAGTGACAGCTGCAAAAAATTGCGTGGCTGCAAAAGGTTGTTTACAAAAGGGAGGATTAATAAATTTTATTGTGGGGATAGGAAAGACTTAGAGATTATTTGGAATCATTTTAGTTGTCCAATTTACATAACTGCCCAGTTATGCTATCAATATTCTTTTCATCTCTGCTGGCCGGTAGATGAAACCATTTACAAACAGATCAATTTGCACTGCTACGTGGATGTGCCAGTGAGGTGCTTTGGGTACTTATAAATTATGATGAAACCTGTGGAGTGATTAGCCCAGTTACTTGTGGTGTTGGCATCTTCAGAGGGCAAGCATTTTAGTCCTGCAAGTGTAGTGAAATGTCAGGGATTATGCTTTCAGTTTTCTGCAGCTCTTAAGCCAGAAGTGAAGGAAGACTGATCCCAAGAGACTTGAGTTTCTGAGCTTTAATTTGCACAATGAATTTTTGTTCTTCTTAAGGATCCTCTTAATCTGGGTAGAAAAAATTCCCTCCCCCTGCCCTCCCTAAAACAAAGTCTGTAGTAACTAGGTTAATGTGTTTTAATTATGAAGGTCTAGGTGGCTGTTCGTAGAGAGAGGAGAAATGAAGAATTTCAGTTTTAGGAACCAGAAAGATTCCTTTAAATGGAAAAAAAAATTAGTCTTGAAAAGCAGATGCACTCTGGTAACACTGTTAATGGTGTCTTGGAAAAAACGAAAATCTGATGCATAATTTTGCTGAGTGAGTTTTGTTAATTTAACTGTCCTACTTTTGAGGGAAGAATGATCTGCAGTGCAAACTTCTGTCCCATGTAAGCTCTAGGGAACTACCTTGGTTGCACAGTTTATTGTGGAAGTTGATGCTTATGGGCAGAAACTATTTAATACGAGGCTCCGGAGTGTGGACCATAAGGTTTAAAGAGTAGTTCCTGGGGATTTGGACAGGGCAAAAGCTAGGGAGATGGGCAACCTTAAACAGGAGTGAGAGGGGCCTGGGCAGGGCCTGATGGGCAGGAAGAAAGTGCTCATCTGCTTTGTTCTTTTTTCCCTTTCTACAATGAGGCTACCCTGTGACAAAACCAATCAAAATTTAGATGACAGTTTGAATTTTTTTCTAGCAGTATGTTCCAAAAAAGGTTAACAGTATCCATAAATATTAAAAATTACTTTCACAAAGGAGGAATTCTGACAGAAGAATGAATGCATTTCAGCAATTCTTTACCTGGATGGTCAGGTTCTGTTATTTTTTTCCCAAATGGAGCGGGGTTGGACTCATTCAGTAATTGAGTAGGGAGTGCTAAATTAACACCGTCCTCTGTTTAGTGCAAATGCCTTGTTGTGGATCAGAAGCAGTACTCATGGCATTCCTTATACAAGTGGTGGCATTTAATGCTCATACTCAAGTTGGAAACCACACAGACCATCTGATTTTTCTGTCCTTAAATTGTATTTATTACCTTTCTGTTTTCATAATTTTCTCAGAAGGACTAACTTGTCAAAATATTCTCTCCTGTCAGAGTTGCTTGTTCAGTTGGAGATGACCATTTCCAGTCCGTTTTCTATCTTTTGCCCTGTTGTGCCTTGGAGTATGTTGCCCCAGAAGTGAAATTAGCAGCAGTCTCTTTTAGGTAATTCCATGCAAAGCTTTTGAAAGGCTCTAGTATTAAATGCTAAATACAGTCCATTAGTGTTTTAAAGCTCAAGAGTAATTAAGAGATTGTGCTTGAATTTTGCAGTGAACTGAAAATACAGGTTCTTAGTTGCCACAGCATGTAACTGTGACCCAGACTGAGTGATCATTCCATTAAAATGCTGATGCTTCTGTATCCTCAGCCTCACACAGAGGAAGGTGTATTTTAGAGTAGGGAGGAATGAAATCTGTAATCCCCATTTTGTCCAGTAAGGCTCCACAAAGAGAGGCTGAAGGCAATTGCCTGTGATTTAGTCCTACGACAGGTTCATACCACCAGGGAAAGGGAGTGGGGAGGAATTATCACCCTTGATTTGAAATTTCCAGTCTGACCACCAAGCTGTTACATTTACAGATTTAGGAAGGTCACTGTCGGAGGATTTGACTACTTGGATTAATTACAGAGATATTTCATGTTAAATTAGGAGACTTGTTAATGCTTAATAGTTAAGAATTGCAAATTATCTGCAGCAATCTAAAATGGTTAAATTAGCTCATATGACAGGAAAATAATTTACTGACAGTAATTTGCAGTGTCCCAGGACCTAATTTAATACAGTTCCTGCACACTAGATGATGAGGCCTATGGAAGAACAAAAGGGGCAAATGGAAATGTTTTACTGGCAAATGAATATTTCTGTTATTGCATATCTTATTTTAAATAGTGTGTAGGGAAAATGCTGAGGCAGGCTTGTCTGTAGTGTCACTCTGTGTTATTTACATGTAAGTGTTTGTGTGCGTATTTCATTGGAACCTATGTGTTATTTGATCAGCTCTGTGGAAATGTATCTTCTGGGGATCTGGACAGGCATATACAAGTCCAAAGTGTAGCTAGAAGCAGGCAGTTGCCTGTGTTGCACTACAACAGTTAGGACTGTTAGAGTTGTTAGGACTTCAGTCAAATGTGATTTCCTCTCCATGCCAGAACGTAGACGATGACGTATCACTCATAAGTCTGAGCAGAAACTCAAGTGCTAATCTTCCTGCTTTTATGTAGACCTAGTTTTTTATCTCTTTCTTACAAAATTAGTTATATGTAAAGTTACAAGGAAAATGTGCTTAGCTGGAGGTACGTAGTAGAGCTACTCCTGTGTTGTTAATATTTGAGTTTGAGGCTTAGATTTGTAGGAGCAAATACCCAAAAGCTATAAACAAGCAAACCTCAAAACATGTTCTGGCTAGAGGCAGAATGAGTTTGATAATTTTGTTAGTGTACCATAAGCCAGCGTTCTCCGTTCTCATTATTTTCTTTTTTTTTTCTTTTTTCTTTTCTCCTTCTAGTTTCATTTTGATATCTTAAAAAAACTTCTGTCATTTCAGGTTTTTTTGTAAGAAGGGAGGCTGATGTGTGTCCTTCACCAAGGACAAGTATTTCTCAATGTTTTTGCTATTAGAGTGGCTTCTGTTCTCAAGTGTATTTAATGACAAAATCCACAAACTATCTCCCAGCTGTGTGGTAGATTTACAACTGGAAAGTAACAGAACTTGTCTATAGTCTGGGAATTGATCCAGTAACAAACATCATAAGCAAAACCATTTGTAGTATTCTTGAAATAAATGCACCATTGATTACGGTATTGAGCACTGTCCTGTGTTTTATTTTGCCATCACCTCTCTTTGTCCTGTGAATCAGGGAGGTGTGGGCATGTGGTTACTGAACTGAATTTTATTTTCACAGCATGGAGACTTCATTTAAATACCTGTTTAATCATGATTAAATCATGACTGAAATCAGTAAGCAGGAACGCTTGATTAAACTATTGATTCTAATCCTGCTTTCTGTTTGCACCTCTATTTCCTTCAAAGTTTGCTCTTTAAAAATGATAAATTGTGCATTTCTTATTCACTACTTAAGTATGTTTTTATGCCTTGCTGTATGTTTATTGAAAATAAATTAAAAATTGAAAAATTTAGTTTAATTATGACCTAAATAATCCTGCATGCAATTGTTATACCATCACTTATTTAACTAAGAAATGATATATTGTTTATAGAAATAAATTTTATATGTAAAAATTATAATTATTCCACCAAAGAATCAATATATTTTTTCCGCTTATTAAATTTGGGTTATCAAGAAGATTTGCATGTCTAAATATTTAGATGGAAAGGAATTAGGCTTTTAACCTGCACAGCTGTGGTTGTAAATTATGCAGGCAATTGCATTTGGGAATGTTGCTGATACTGAAATTTTAAAATCCCTAAAGCTTTTTTGTTCCATTCTTTTTATTGTACTAATTACAAAAGAAAAAAAATCAGGGGGAACAAAAACTAACAAGGAAACCTCAACATTCAACCCCTAACCTTCTTTATGTTAAAGGAAATAATTTAAATCTTGACTTGATCTCAGTATCAAAAGTAATTTTATTTGTATTATTAATGGCATGTATGTTACTGGTCAACTGTAATAATGTTTGCATTTTGATAATTCAAAATTTAATTCTAAGTGGATATTTTTCTAATACTTTTAAAAGCATTGCTTTTTCATTGACAGACCACACTGTTCCATCTTCATCTATGTGCTCTGGAGTTACCTGTGAATGTGGCAATGTAATACACTGGGCAGGGTTGAAACCATTTGAAATAATTTTGTCTGTTTGTTCCCGCTTAGTGTTGTGGTTCTCTGCCTTTCCACTGGTAGAAATGTTCCTGGGACTGTATTGGGTCGCTGTAAAGCAGTCAGGTTTTGGTTGGTTGGTTTGTGACTTCTGATATTTTTGAGGGGAAGGCAAAATTTTGACTGAACTCATTTTATTGATCATGTTTTGTCCGTAAAGCACTTGTCATTGCTGCTTTAATGAGGCCAGTGAATGGCCGCAGGAGGTGCACTGGGACACAGGAGGGACAAGAACTTCAACATAGGCGCAGACTTGGCTGGTGAAGCTGATTTACTGTAAAGAGAAAGTTTGGCCTATGGCAGGAAAACCAGGTGAAACCTTTGAAAATTTTAAAACAAAGCTTAGACTTTTTTCTATGCTTCCCACTCTTTTTGATAAGCAAGTCAGGATCTGTGAATTTTAGGTGGGTGATATGCAGATAGTCATAATTTTTATGGTGGCTCAGATGTCTTTTTTGTTTACCTACAAGTCTCCTTTGGTTTTAACAGTAATATACTGATAGGTAATCCAGGAGTGTAAAGCTTCAAGCCAGTGGCATTGACAGGATGCACGTATCCAGGGAGTTTTTGATTCAACATGTTTAAAACTTCCGTTGATTTGGATAAAGCCAAAGGTTTCTCTGTACCTTTCCCTCAAAACCTGTTTTGTGCACTGGGGGCTTACAATATTCTGTTAAAAAAATATATATACCTGTAGAACTTGTTGCAGATCTTTTGTCTTGATTTCATAAATGAAATCACTTTTCTAGAGCGCTATTCTGAAGTACCCTTGGCCTCCTGGCAACGGTCGGCCTTTCACACTTTGATTTAAAGAACTGAAATTTTGCTTCAAGCAGTGTGGCTATTTTTGAATGCTATACTTGAATTTGTCACTGGAATAACAGGTTATAATCTCTTTTCTTATGCACCAGGCCTGCAGAAACAAACAAAGTCAGCCTTCACGTGCTTAGTCTGTGTGTTGCTCTGGTATTTCTTATCAGTCAGGCAGAAGGTCCATCATTTCAGTCACGCAGGTAACAGAGGTTTGACTTCCTTACGATGTGCACCAATCAGTAATATTTGGTATCAAGAAATACAGAGATCTTTCAGAGATATAGTTGTTAAATTATAAGCAAATTCAGTGTGCTGAATAACCACAGTGCGCTGTAATATTTAACGAAGTGATCAAATTATGTGCATGTTGTCCTCTCTGTTATTGAAATGCTCTCACTTCAGGGTGATTGTTTAATGTTACTGGTGTTACCAGTACTTAACTTCTGTTCTTTCCAGGAACAGGTCTGTTTTAGATCACATCTAGTTTCAACCAAGCATTGAGATTTTACCACATTAATAAATTCTCAGTATAACTGTGTACTGTCCTTCATTGTATTTCAAGTACTTGTTAAAAATTGATGTTTTTCAAAAGTTAAATCTTACCTCTGCTCTTAAAAAAACTTTTGTGCTACTTCAGGAATAATATCAGGGGAAAACCACTTATGATCAATAATGCCATCTCTGCAGCACAAAAACCTGATAGCTCTTTGACTAAGTTCTTTCCACCTGCTGATATATGAAAGAAGGTGGAAAATCTGAGCCTCAAAAAAGATTATGCAAGTGAATACTGCTTTTTGCTGCCTGTGCAGTGAAAGGAGTCACTGATAACTGAGGAAAAAAATACTGTTTGTTTCAGTTTGCTCTTTGATTTAGCTGAGAACGAACGTAAAAAGGAGAAAAAAATTGAAGAGCTTTTAATGTTCTCCTGATTTAGCTTCTGGCATCAGCATCTGCAGAAAGAGAGAAGAAGCATATTTAGATTTAGATATATCTAAAATGTCTCTAGTTCTAACACTTCTCTGTCACGATATGTAGACTTGGGGCTGTAAACCAGGGGATGGAGAGAAACGACTTCATGTTCATATATCACTTCTAAAATGTTAAACATGATTTTCCAGAATTGCCTGGTGGCACTTGCATGTATCAGCTAGTTTTCTTGAGTTTCTTCTATCACACAACTTGTGTGTTTTCTTAGTTTTACTATCACATCCCATCTGTTTTTTACTAGACTGAAAGCACTCTGGTTTCTTTTGAGTCTTAGGCAACCGGGACCTGTTAGCTATGGATAGAATAGTTGTAAAGTCCTTTCCTGAGGGAGGAGCTGTCAGCTACCCTGGAGCCTTGGGCAGTGTTCTTAGCTGATCTGATTGTGACCATAACAATTCACTTAGTGGCTGCTTTTTGTAACTACACTTGCCTTGTCTGTATGGTAAGTGGCATACAGACAGTAAATCTTTTAACAGGTAACTTCTGTCTCATTCCAACAGCTTAGCAGCCAACTTGCAGTGTTTCACTGTGACATTGGCTGTTTTTCAGTCCTGAAAGCATCATTTAGCTGTGCTTTGCCTTTAGTGTTGTTGCTATCTCTTGATGTGTACTGATTATTAAGTGTTGCATCATTTCAGGGATCTGCTCCTTGCTCAAGAACATGTGATGATTAAATCGTAGGAGCAGTTTTCTGTATTTGTGTTGAGTCCTATAACTTGATCTTGAAACATCATATGCTAAACATATTTCCTTCTTCCACTAATGAATACAGAGGGAGGGATAAGTTGTAAACCTATGGAGATTTTTCAGAACCACTGAAGTAAATGGTAGGGTTTTAATGGACTTATAATTGTGTATTTTGGAACTACATTTTATTAATACAGAGAGATTTTAGTCCCATTCTTCTTGGTGTGAATCTGGAAGCAATCAGACTTCAAACATCTATTTTGCTCTTACCAAAAGTTAACAGCGATGCCTTTTCATTTAATCTGGAATTGACCTGAAGTCATTAAAAATAAGTTGAGGAGAACGATCTCCATAGTACTGAACAGACATAATCTGCTCTTGATAGTATGGTAATATGTAATGAGGAGCCTGATTTTTGATTAGCAAATGACAACTGAGCATGAAAGAAAGGGATTTACATAAACGTGGTGAATCCTCAGGAACCTAATGCTTCTTTACAGTAAATGCTCTGTTCTCATGGTGTTTATATGATCCCACAGGAGCTTTAAAGTTCTGATTCACAAAATTACTTTAAAAAACAGACTTCCTCTTCTTACTGCTTTGGTTCATCTCTGTGCATGGTACCATGACTTCAGATATCAAGAAGAAAAGGGGGGCGAAGGCAGAGAAGAAGTGAGCTGTGATTTTTATTGGGGTTGGAGAGGGTTCTTACTTGCTCTGCCCTAGCTGAATGGTTAAATTACCATGGCTGAAGTGTAAGAATATTGCAGGGCAAGGAAAGTAAAGGTACAGAAAACTGAGATGCGAGGCCAAACCTCGACTTTGGGACCAATGTATACATCCACGTTCAAAGATTTTACTTCCACATCCTCTTTGCAATATTGGAAGTACAGTGCCAGTTTGTATTTCACTGTTTTGTGTGTATTAACTGTGTTCTGCAAATACAGTTGAAACAAAGTTTTAATTAATCAAAACTGAGATAAGAAACAGGTACTACATACCTTCAGAACAGGTATTTAATATTTAAAATGGGGTACAGCATCACTTAATCTGTAGCTACTCAGAAAGTAAATTCTGCTGTTAAGAAAAAATACAGGGCATCGACTGAAAAATACAGCACCTGTGAAATAAACTAGCACTATAAAAACAAGATTACAAAGGGAACCGTGTTTATCTTGGGTTTTATGCCGTAAGCATGTGAAAGTGAAAAATAGGTGACAAGTTATTGATAGAATGATGACCTTTTGAATTTGAGTGACATTTGGTGTGGTCAAATACTGTTTGTCCCTCCAGCAAGAAAAAAAAATATAAGTACATTTCCTTTAAAAAAACCTGCAAACCCTAGTCTTCTGTAGTTTTTTTTCCTCAATTATATTTCTTGCGTCATATGCACAATGATCTTGCCCCAGAGATGTAGAATAAAACTTGCATGAGTACAGCTCTAGGATGTACAACCCATCTATCACTCTGATTAGTCCACTTCATTTTGATGTGAACTTTTGCTTTCTCTGCAGTCTAAATGAGTAAGTCATTTAAATTCTTCTGTGATTTTAATTACAGCAGCAACTGCAGTGAGGTAGTGCAAATGCTAGACTGCTTGCCCTTGCTTCTTAGGCTATACTGTCCTGTTTTTTCCATTTGAACTTGGTTTGCTTTTGTGGTAGTTTCAATGCCATTAAAATTATGGATGGAAGGAGCATCTGTGAGAATGAAATTTTGCAGAAGTGCAATAAGTGTGATTATTTTGGTTTTTTTCAGTGTGCGTTTTTTGTTAAAGCACACTGACTTAAACTTGGCCAGTGTCTTTGGTCCCTGATGGTGGGGGAAATTCTGGCCTGGTGAGAATAGGGCTTGTTGGGAGTATGAGGAAGGGAGAGGCTGATTGATGAAGGGTGCCATGTGGCACTATGTGTTATGTTACTATTCATAATAAAGTTTCTACAGTTTTAGTTGAAGACAAACTTATTTCTGGTTATAGAAAAGAATATGTATTCTGCATTCTACTGTTGTCTCTTCCACTCATGAGTCAGCTTTGTTGAATACCATTCTGTCAGTACCTGCATTCCTGGAGGACACTGACTCCGTATTTCAGTCTTTGTAAAACACACGTGATGATTAAGTACATGAAGCCTGAAAATTAAGCAAGCAATGCAGAGACAAAAACTGGGTGTTCTTACACACATGCAAACACCCTTCATTTGGCTTACCTTGTCTGGGAATTTTTTTCTTATTTTGGGAAGGAAGAATATATAGTTACTTAGCTATGGTAGGATGCATCTCATCCAGGAATACAGACTCTTTCTAAGGGTTTTATGGAAGGTGCTGAAGCTTGTGTGAAATGGAAGCTGATGTTTCAGATAACTCTTCATAAGAAGTGGTGGATAAATTTGTAGGGAAAAAAAAGTAGTAAAGAAGAATGAAAATCTGCTGCTTGATACATAATCAAGGTATGCCAGCATGACTTAGACCTAAAGTTTCATTCCAAGAATCTTGTTTTCTTGAATTGCTGTTAAATGATAGACATTCTCCATTTAAAGACAAAAGAAATAATGACATTTAATGTCTCTAATTTACAGTTGCATCATTACACAAACATGATTTCTATTTTAATTCAACAACGTAGATCTTTTGTCAATCATGTGGAACATAACTAATTGACTATAGCAGGATTTATGCTATCACTGGGTAATTATTTGGAAGGATTTGTCATTAAATGTGAATGCCTGAAATCTTTCGTGTTTTAGGATTTTTTCAGTAGAACCATGTCAATCTGAACAACTGCATAATTTGTTTAGTCTCTAATCCTGATTTTGGTAAATATTAGCATTGTTTGGCAAATAATTTCCTTCAAAACAGAGTATCTTGTTTGTATATGGGGGGCTAAGTGATGAAGTTGGCCTATGTGTTTTTTCTAGTTCTTTAAGGAAGCATTATTCCCTAGAAAACCAGATTTGGCAATCTTAGTGTGCACATCAAGTGGTCCTGATGGAAACAAAGTAATAATGACTTGCAGAACATGCTTTCATAAAGTGTACAGTTTTAAATTCTGAAATTACTTTGCCAGAAAGATGCCTGACAAAATGTCTTAGCATGGCATGCTTTGGTGTCACCTTTATTCAAAGCATGTGGAATTCTTTCCGTTGGAGGTGAGTCCATAGTGAAAAGCAACTTGCAGTGTACTAAAATGCACATAAGTACCTAAAATTTACTACTTTAAAAAAGAGATGGACTAGTTTTATCCATGATAATCAAAGTATATTAGTCTGTAATGGCAAAGAGCTAGAAGCAAATAAGAGGTATTATAAGAGATGGCAAAAAGGTCTGAGTTGGCAGTTTAAAATAGAAATAAATTTTTCACAAATGCATTTGAGAAACTAGGAACCATTAAGAAATGATGAAGAAGATAAAATTATTAATCACAAAGATAGTAAGTGCCTTTCTTCAAATCCTATTTCTATTTAGCAGAAATAAAGCCTGTGTGTGCTGCTGCATGATAAGAGTGTAATGGATGTAAGTAAAAAAAGGAACAAATGAAACACTGCTTGGAAACTCTGCCTACAAATAAATCAACAAATCCAAACAGTTTTCACCAAGGGAACTAGCAAACTCATTTGCAGTTACAGTGACATTAACTAGAACCAGAAGAGTGTCTGAAGGCTGGAGAAGAGCATGAGCAGCTTTTAGCAGAGAACTCAAGTGCATCTTCTATTTGGTGGATTATATAATGGAATACATAATTTATGGAAATCAATAAATGTCTGGAAGGTAATGGAACAATAACCAAAAGCACTTACAGGCTTCTAGCAAATTAATCTTGCCAAACTTCCTTTGTTTTGCTTTCCTGAACACAGTAGTATACCATTAAAGAGAAAGCAGCAGTGTCGTAGAGTTCAAAATACTTCAGAGTATAACAGTTCCCAAAAGCAAAGTTGGATTGCTGAATACATATCAACCTTCCTTGAATTTCCATCTTCACTTAAATAAACTGACTTGACAAGTTAAATTTCTCTTTGGGATATTCTGCCATTTGGAGACAAAGTAAAATAGACCCCATGTGGATCCTGCTTAAGGAAAGAGTCTGTGACAGGAGCAGCTGGTCTTTCACAGAGCTGTATCAGTCTGTTAAAAAGTGGTAATTTTCATAAAAGGTCATAATTTCTTAGTGCCTTTTTATACGGTGGATGTTCTACTTATGTGAGGTCTGTGGGAAGATCCAATCTGAGCACTTAATGTATTATATTTCTAGGTCATGGAATCATAGAATGGTTTGGGTTGGAAAGGACCTTAAAGATCATTTAGTTCCTACCTTCTGGTTTACTTCTGAAAAGGTGCGAGAGAAAGTTTTTATATGTTTGATTTGTTTCTTCTAAAGCGTGCGCAGGAAATGAGTATTTGAGTTACATCACACATTCAGTCAAAACATATCTTGCTTGAGAATAATGCTAAATTTCTGTGCAATTTCCCTTTTATTGGAAAGCAGCAGCTTTAACAGGCTTATTAGGTATAATAAGTGTCAGCAAAGGGATGTGGATTGTCAAAAGGGAACTTGGAGACGGGTCATATGTTGATTTTTTTTTTTCAAAATTTTTTTTTTTTAACAGAAAACCATCCAGGTTTTTCTAGGAGAGAGAGAGGGGGGAAAGCTGAGATTCGTACTAGTTCTCTGTTGAATAAAAATAGTGCAATATTCCATATAATGGCATACTTCTACAAAAGAAGTAAATGAGCCTTGTAAATCTGTACCTAGCTAGCTAAATTATCTGCAGCTTTCTGTTAGTGATCTTAAATTCCTGTAGTTCTTTATTTAGGGAACATGAAACTCCTTCAGCTTTGAAGCATTCAGTAGATTTGGTAAATGAGTACTTTTCATTTTAGGCACTGCATGTGGCATACTTATTTTTCAGGGTTTGCTATCTTGCTGTTGCCTGTACTGCCAATCATTCTGGGGTTTGTGTTTCTCTGTGTTGCTGGCTTTGACTCTGTAGTATTCTTAGAATTATTTAGCAAGCGATAATAGCTGTTAAGTCACAGCTGAATATGCCTGCCTATTGGATTTAGTTTTCCCACAGCAAGACTTCATGGCCTGGTATGCTGAAATATGAGGTTGCATACAGATTCCTTGCTGAGGAGAAGAATAATGAACCTCAAAACACATCCTGTTGCTATTAGCTTTTCAAGTGGATTGAGCTATTCATTGGAAAAAGAGTGTGCTACAGCAATTAAGTTCATCCCTATGCTCGGCTGGCTTGCCATTTCCGAAAATTAGATGGACGTCTGTTTTGCAAAGAGGCTAATGTTTTGTTGATGGTAGAAATTATTAACTAAGACTGAAGCTGGAAACATGCAAGGAATGGAGGTTTGGGACACGGTATGAGGCTGTGAAGGAATTCTTTAACACTGGTAATAAGTAGCTTCAGACTGTTTCACACACTGAACTGGTTAAAACACTCTTAGTGGCAAACAGGAAAGCAGAAAACCATTGGCTTTAACACTGTGCTGCTTGTTTTATGTGTAGGTAGAACCTCACTGTTGAGGCAGTGGTGGTCAGTGAAAGAATTTACTCATTTTAAAATAGTTTTATAAACACTCTGCATCAAGACCGCTTTTCAGCATTTAACATTTGCTGGATACTTTGTCTCTTAAATTAACGTCTTAGTATACATGTGATCTAAGGTAGGGAGTGTTAAGTCCAAGTGAGTATTCTGTTGTTCTTACAGGAAAAGGTACATATGACTTGGACTATATTGAGCTATTAGAGTCAATATGGCAGAGTGTCTTTTGAGGATGAAAAGGAAAATATTAATCAGAGGACTTTGTTTTATCCTTTAAGCTGCCAAAGGAATTTTCAGCTTAAGTATATTTTTTTATTACTTTTCCCAAAATACCGCCATAAAAATACAATGGAGTCTCTCCAGTCTGCGTACTTTGGGAGAGCAGTGTTTTCAAAGAAATACACACTACAAAAACATGGTTGTCAATACCAGAGGTATTCTTTGGGTATAGGAGCTGGATAGTTCTGTTCTTCATTACATTTTAATGTAATAACTGACTGTTTTTCAGGAACTCCAGGAAAGAACTTAATGACATACGGTTTGAGTTTACTCCAGGCAGAGGTAAGGCTCCTGCAATTGAATTATTCTCTTACTGCTTAAAAAGGTATTTTGGAAATTGATTGCTGCTTGTGGTTAATACAGACTGCTTCTCTGGAATGTTTCCTACTGTGCAGAGCTTTATATGGAACCTCACTTGAGTAAGAATTGCAGATGTATGTAAATTCTACTGGCAAGGTTGCATAATATATGTATTAGAAGGCTTGATTTGCAGTATACTTTTACCAATTTCATGTCTTATTGAAATGATCTATGTGGTATATAAGATTGTGCATAGCAATATTTACAGCTTTTGAATTTCCATTTTCACACGTGGAAGACATCATAGGAAATGGAATATAGTAGCCATAAAAGTGTATGTGTGGTGATGGTGGTAATGTTTAAGTTTCTTTCCCTTTTGTAATAAAAGAAAGTCTTTTAATGAGTATAAAGTTCACAGCATTTTTCAGATGCTGTCTTCAACAGAAAGTTCAACTGTATCTCTAGCTTTGTTATTATCACCAGAAAGAAATTCTGATATTGAAACTTTAAATTCTGCTGCGCGCTTGTAGAACTGTATAGGCTTTCTAGTGCTAAGAGTTTTAAGAACTTCTACAGTTACCTTTGTTTGAAGAAAACCAAGTATTACTGGGATAAAATGCATAGTAGGCTGATATGTTGAGTAAGAAGGTATCATCCTTGTTAAATTACAACCCTTTGAACTATGAACACGTTTCATATTCCTCAGAAGTCAGTATTCACTGTATTTAGAATAGCCTTCAAAGAGTTTTCACCTAAAAATGAATCCAGATTGGAAGAGGTCTCTTTTCTGGTAAATCCCAGTATCTATCATGTGCAGTAGTTCTGTGCATGGATATATTCTGTGTTCTCTACCTGCCTTTCTCATTGATTTTTGGCAACGGGTAATAACGAAAGAGACCAGTTACTTAATTGGGCAGAGAGTGTCTTGGTTTGTGAAAAGAGTTACTTGGGAAGCAGTTACATAAGCCATTTGAGAATTCTTACTTGGTTGAACAGTAAGAGGGTATACCAGGACTGTTCCTAGTCAGTCACTGAGGCAGCCAGAAGGTTGCTGTGGTTCTCATCTCCAGAAACTGCAGCTAGCTCAGCTATGTTGATTTTCACCTGTGTGTGTTTCTTGAGGAAATGATGCAACTTCGTGTAACTGCCTCAAAGCATGGGCTCCATACAGATGTTTGGTGTTGGGGACACATTACAGTTGAGATTTAGCTGGAATTTAGCTTGTTCCTACTGTTTCTGCCTCCTTCCCTTTAAGCTTCCTAAAGTCTTTATCCAGGAACAAGTACTAGTGACAGGGGCTTAGGAATTAACCCACTCAGGTACAGGATTTAATAGAAAATCATCCGAAGCTTTGAATGTCCTAAGTCATAATACTTAAAAGCTATTTTAAACCTAAAGCTCAAAATAATGACTGTTCAACTGTGCCTCACTGGTAACAAACAAGAAAGGCTACTCAGCATATCTCTGTCTAGATATGCAGAACAGTGGAGGGGATGAAGAAAACAATGAAAACCACTCTAAAGCATTGTTTATTTTCTTGGTTGTGAAGATACTGAACTTGTAAAATGTGTAGAGTATGTAGTTAGATAATAAACGAAAAATGCTAGTGGCCAGGGTAGGTCTGTAGGGAGTTTGCAGTGAATCAAATCATCAGCTCATGCAATTTGCTGTGCAGAGGCTGATAAGATAATTATCTTTTTCCCTCCTAATTAAAGATAATTTTGAATTCAAGCCTGCCTCCATGGGTGTTTTGGAACTAGAATATATTTTTGTTAAATTGCATTGGATGACTGATACTTTTTGTTGTTTTTGTGGCTCTCATACTTATTCATTTCACCTTTTGCACAGACACAGCAGATGGCGTTTCCCAGGAGCTGTTCTCTGCAGGCCTGGTTGATGGCCATGATGTAGTTATAGGTAAATTACATTTTTGTTTTGCTATTACGCTCTTGTGACAAGTTTGTGTTAAATGGATGTGAAAAAATGTTTTCTCTGATGCTTGGTTTTCACAAAAAACTTTTTTTGTCCTAATTTTGCTTTTATGTATGCATAGTTCAGTCAACAAGACAATTTTGATACCAGTCCAAGGATTGCTTTTGGAAGTCAGAACTCTTCAGTGGTTTGAGAGGGATGATATAATATAGTTCTCCTGAAGGATTATTTACAGTTTAATGATCGATCATTTTTGTGATAACTTCATTTTTTGGTTTAAAAATAAAATGATTTTTCAGTAGGATTTTGCAAAGTGTGCTTTGGCAGCTCTGAAGTTAGTAAGCAATCTATTTGGGTTCATAGAAATAGAAGCAGGACAGAGTTCAGGACCTATGGAAATTGCGCTTAGAGATATTTTTTCTGTGGTAAACAAAGAGGTAATCGGAAATGTTTTCTGGCTGCTGAGAAGAAAGATAATTCTCTCTTTTTCTATTCTGTGCTTCAGTAATTTTTTAAGTTTGTTTTTTTTTTACTTGAAATTCAGTGTGTTGCAGAGATGATTAATTTGGAAGTGCTTATTTCCCTGCACCTCTTTCCTTTCTTCTAGTTGCTCAAGACTGGTAGATGTACAGTCGCCAATATCAGAGGGGGGGTAGTATATGCTAAATGTGGGAGTAATAATTGGAAGAATAGAGGCAAGTCAATTTTTGTGTTGCAGTCAAAGAAGTTCATATCAATTGATTAAGAGATCCTTAACCAAACTCCTAAGTGGTATGAAGAGTGTTTTTCAACTCCGTAATGTAACAGTGATATATAGTTCCCAATTAATCACAGCATTAAAGCATTTGAAATTGAAACAGCTCTCTTACAGCATCACATCTGCTGAAGGTACTTTCATACTAAAATGGAACCATGATAAAGCAAGAAGCCCAGTTTATTAGTACATTGTCCTTAACAACATCTTAGTTTATAGTGACACTGATAATCCAGTTCCTAGAGAAGCCACAGTGTTACACGGTAAATATCCTTTTGCTTTCCTTGGTTTTGCTGTGCCTTTGCTTATTCCTGGTTTTATTTTGTCTTGTTAGATTAATCGTCTTTGAAACTGAATAAAGTGATGGCTTTTGTTCAACTAATTCCAACTCATCTTATTGTAATCAGAAAATGGGATAGAGCTGCATGAGTACCAAACATACTGCATTTATTTATGTGCTCAAAGAGCACTGTATTCTAAGGCATTTTGTAGAAAGTTTTGTGCCTTCAACACGTGCACTTAACTCAGTATTTCCAGCAAGATATGCAAATGTATTACAGGTGGAAGAATATCTCTAAATCCTCAGGGTTTAACTAAGGACTTAAATATTTCAACACATCTGGCTCATTTAGAGCTAATGCACTGAATGGTGACTCATAATGACTAGACTGCCAGGAGTTCCGGAGGCTTGAGGGACATCCGCAGGTAATGAAGTTTTGCATCAATTGCACCAAAGTTATTTTAGCTATATCTGTTGTATGAAAAAGGTGCAATTGAGAAGGTATATTGTGTGAAACTAGCAGGTTTCACCAAAGTTCCTACCCTGCAGAATTTTTGGTGTGGTGGAAACTTAGAGGTACAAGGTGGAAAAAAAAACTGTGTTAGGTGAATAATCACCGCTGCTGTAGTTGTGGCAGAACTATAAATACATGATATAAGAAATTCTCCAAGTGTGCAAATTCTTCATGCATGCGTATATGTATCATAGTGCATGTACTTGTCTTATAGCCATGATAAAGTAAATAATAATTTTGAGTTACTTTAAAGAAAAAAAAAAGAAAAAAGTAGAATTGGCAATTGCCTTCAAACAAAGCTCCTTTTTTCAGCATGCAGTCCACCAGTTCCTACTTAATTGTGTAAATGAGGAATAAATCTCTATGGTTACTAGTGGGATTAGTTTGAGTTCTGCCTGATAGAGAAGTGATAAACTCTTGGGCCTAGAGTGTGTTCTCTGCCCTAGTGGATCTGAATCATAGTTTTGAGGACTTTCCTTTCTGGTTACAATGGAAAAAAACCCACAACTGTAAATTTGAATCAGAAATCGCAAAAGCAGCAATGTAAGGAATGTTCCTATTTTAATAGTAATTTAGTTGCTGTTATTTATTTCCTTAGCATTCACTTCTCTGCCAGTGGTTAGTATGTCAAAATAAGGATTTATTGAGATTCTACAAATTAGAGATATTCTATTTCAGAACCTAACTTGAGCACATCAGGGAGGCTTTTCCAAATATATGTTTCCTTGTTTCAAGTTTCAGATAAAAGGTATTGAAGTAGCCTGGCTGCTATTTCATCTTCTTAATAGTTTTGTCAGAAAAATATCTATAATTCATCGCTGAATTTGGGACAGGAGGACTTGTGAAGATCTGATGGGGAGAAAAGACTACCAAGTAATAATATGCATAGCAGAATGTGACCTGCCTTATTTCTGCACAGACCTGTATTTCAAATCTAGTCCAGTGTGATGGAGATATTTGTTAGAGCTGTCTTCAGCATCTTGATGACTATTAAACTGTTGTTAAAACTTGTGTCTGAAAGCCAGCACTCGCTTTCTACATTCAGTCACAGGCAAATGATTTTTTTCAACCTTGTACTCTGACTCATTCTTTTCTATAGAGAATTTGTGAGCACAATTCACTGTAATATCTCAGGCTTATTAAATATCCCTACTAGCAGTGATTGGCAGCAGGTCTAAATTTTATTTTAAATGTTCATTTGAGGCTAGACTGAGATTTAGAATGCTCAGGATCATCAAAATGAAGGGGAAATTATGAAATCTGTATATACTCATCCCTCATCTTCCTGGATAGTCTTCCCCATTAGACACATGTAGAATCAAGGTCTGAAATAGCTAAGCATTTAGGTATCCAAATATATTCCATTTACCTTTTTATAAACATTGTTTATAAACCTTGTTTTAAACATGCAGTGGTTTGCCTAAGTGTTTTTCTCACCTTCTGGGGGAAAAATTCAATTTGAAATACCAACCACCTATTTTTTAATAACTTTCTGGGAAAAGGTATAATTTGCCAGTTATATTAATATTTTAATTAATCAATAAAAACAGTTACCACAATTTCAGTCTTTTTCCTTTTTTTTCCTCTTCTCGATGACTATAGAATGTAAAACACTACCTTGGGATCAGATATCCAGACTAAGTAATTGAGAATTTAGTAGTTTAATAATGTGTTATTGGAATTGAAATAGGTAGATTTCTAGCACTAACTTATTTCACTTTCTTTTTTGATACAGTGCTCCTGTTTAGTAAAAATATACTGCTTCTGTTGGGTGGGAATTTTCCCATCAGCTACCTAAAGAAAAGTTAAATCTTGTGTATTATTTTATCAATCCTCAGTTTTTCAGTTTTTGCTGTGACCCCTGGTTATTAATACTCCATGTTAAAGAATCTTAATGTGAAGACATTTGAGGTCTATTATTATTCCATAAACTTGTAGTATTTTTTTTTCATTTTGAGCAAGGGTAATTATTTACGGTAATTATCTACGGTTGGTAGATGTCAATCAGGAATATATGACCCTGATGTCTCTTCCATGCTTTTGAGTAACCTAGTGGAACTGGTTAGTTACTAAAGCTTTGGTCCCAACCACCCCTCCTGGGGATTTTTGTTTGTTTAGTTGGTTTTGTTTTTGGTTTTTTGGGGTTTTTTTGTTTTTTTTTTTTTTTTCTTTTGGAAAAAAAGCTAGTTAGTGTCCTTGATGTCTAAAAAGACATGAACTAGGCTAAACCTTGGTTGTCTGTATAGAATAATGAATTAATAACCAAGGGAAATCAGCACAGATTTTGGTACTCTTTAGAGATAGCACAGCATGCAGCTACAAGTATTCTGTGCATAATTTGAAGCATTGTTTGCCACCTTCCTTTACTATTGCCGTATGTTGGGCCATCCTTTGGGAGATGAGGATGGTTTTACTTGGTACTGTTCTTCCTCATGCCCTGTATTTTACACAGGCATGAAACTGCACACATTGCTGGGTTTACTGTGTTTACGCTATTGGGGCTCAGAACTCCTATGAACTACAGGGCACTAGTGGTTTTAATAATTGTTTTAAGCTGTGGAAACTGCGCTGTGAAATTGTAGTCAATTCACTATATCAATTCACTAGGATGCTCTAGGAGACCATTTTCAGTCTCTCTTTCTGTTTGTTCCTTTCAAAATACAACTGCTTTGGCCTTCTGTTGTCCTGTAGCTGTCCTCTTTAAGCTGTGTTTTCTGATTGTAAGGCTGCAAATCAAGCTGTTGGATATTATTATAGTATCAAATGTTGAAATGGAGATATTTTCCACTATATCTACTGATTCAGCAATGTACTTGGAGAATTTAGACAAATTTGTGAGCCTTTGCTAAATTCCTAATGACAGCCTCTTCATAAATAATACATTTCTAAATGTTTTTAATGTTTCTGCCTTATCAGTGTCCAGTATCTTCCTCAGAAGAGAAGCCAGGCTTGCTGTTGATCTTTCTATTTTCTTTTATTTCTTTCTTATAAGACTCATGTCTAGGTCCTTGCAGTTGTCTGTCAATAAACACTTGTTACTTAGCTGCCACAGATTTCCAAGTGCCTTAATATTTCCCTTGCTACTGTTCTCAAGGAACATAAACAGAAGGGATTTTATGACTAGCATCCTGAATGGGTGAACTAGTCAAATCACACTACACTTAAATGATGTTTTTGATCTCTCTTTGAAAAGCCCTTAATGTTTCAAGCAGATAATTTGTGAGCTATTAGATGGTAATAAGACAGACAGAGATCTTTGAGGAATTGGTACCAAGTGCTCTAAAGGCTGATGGTTTTGATTTTTTTGCGTAGTATACTATAGTATATATAACCCCGTGCTAGCTATGTTTTAAAACTTAGTTTTGATTTTGTTCTGAACTTGCAAATGCACAAAACCCAGGGTGTAGTATGAAATATAAATGAACGTGTAGAATACAATGAACCTCTTGCAATATGTGAAACTACCTCAAGAGTGTGCATAATAAATTCAGCCCTTTAGAGGAAAAACCTAACAGTGGCTGAATTTTCAGGAGAGATAATTCCACTGAAAAGTATTCCCTGCCACTCAGGCATCCTGCTTCCTAAGACCCATACAGGAGAACACAGCATTAATCCTCAAACCAGCAGACTCCCAGGGCAGATAATTATGGTGAGCTCGGTGTTTCAGATGAAAATGGTAAAATAACTGCGTACAGTTGAGGAAGAGGTAATGTTTGAAACAATCAACAGGGAAGCCAATAAATCTGTGGAGCTTTGAGCCTGGTTTCTCTAACAGCCATACTGCTGATGAAGTAGGCAGCAGCTGAAGATGGCTATTTTTTTATAGACTGAGTTTTGGACTATATTTTTCTTTTAACTTATTAAAAATATTTTTCATTGTCTCAGAGCTTACAATTTTTCTCTTTTTTTGGTGACAGTAATTTTCTGCCTGAATAATGTTTTCCTTTCTTCATATCTGAATTTCAGGATTACAATATGCAATAGCTTTGCAAACTGTTGAACCTAAGCATACTTTCAGAGGTTGCCCATTCATTCTTTGCAAAATAGAAGAGCAGATGAATCATTATTCTTTTGAGAGCACCCCAGAAATATCATCTCAAGCTTTAGATTTGCTTGTGTCTGTGTTTATGCCAGATGGCTCCGGCTCAGTTGGCTGTTTGGGCATTGTACTGGAAATAGTTTAACTGTACTTCATATAGCTTTATTTACTCTCTCATTAATTTTAACTTTTCCAGAAGTTTTCCCTCTTCAGAAGCCATTAGGGTTAGGTTTCATGCCGTGTTACGAATTTTTAAGTAACTGGAGAGAGCTCTGTCACATTACAGGAGCAAAACAGATATTTGAGACTGCCTGAAGTATAGTTATTCTCTTATATTTATTTGTGATCTTGAAGGTGGCGATTTTTGTTCTATTACCTCAGCTTATACTGATCACTTGTTTAAAAAATATAACTTATGTGGTTGAGCAAAATTGTCATATAGCAGAGTGGTCATATATTGTATATATATTAGAGACTCTAGTTAGGTGGGGCTTTTTGTTTATTACATCTGCAATTAGCAGCCCGTAGTGTATATTTATGTGCTGGGTTTCACCTTTTAGCCTATTGCACCTTTTGCAAGTGCGGATATTTATTTTGTTAGAATGGCACAACCATTTGTCACTGAGCAAAACATGCAGAAGAGCCTTGTGGTATATAAGTTGATTAGATGTCCTTCAGAAACCTTCTGAAGAAACCAGAACAGCACCTCATTTATTGTTGTAAACAACAAAAAGCCTCTTGTGTTAACTGCTGCTAATGTTTGAAGAGAGCTTTTGCTCCAAAGCATGAAGTATACTCTATTTACTTGAGGTTACAGCTGGCAAAGATTTTTCCATCACCACTTAATTTTTTCCTGCAGTTATCTTGTTCATGTTTCTTCCTCTGACTTTTATAGGAGCGTGGCCATAACATATTGAGAAAAGACTCTGCAAAATACAGTTGGATGTAGTATATTTAGGTCTTGTAAAAACAGTGAATTCCCAACAGGATTTTAATTATCAATTAGTGCTGCTTGCAGGCAGACAAATCTATGAATTTCTCAAGTACAACATCCAAGGCATGACTTCAGAGTACTTCAAAGAAAAATGGCTTTGTCAATAGAAACTGCAGTATACTTAACTTAGAGATAAGGTATAAAGTAGACTCAGAGACGTGTATTTTACAATGCTCTCCACTTTTCCAAATAATTTAAGTATCAGTGGAGAGAACAATTTCTGGCTCTCAAGAAAGTCCTAATGTGAAACTCCTTTTCATTTCAGGAGAGCAGTACGGTATTGAATTGACTTTCTTCACCAACTTGCAATACAAGAATTGTTGGGAGTGCAGGGCAGGGAGATGTGGTGAAAATAGAATGGTTATATTCCTCTCTAGTGTTTACAGATGGATTGGGTTCCTCTGCATTTAGAAACTTTAGTCTCATTTGTCATATTTAAGCCAAGTTAGAACTTTGTACACAAACTGTACAAAGAGGGTTAGTGAGTCTCAACCTAGTGAATCATTTTCCTTGATGAAAGGAGCTGAGGGAGATTTTCATCAGTAAAACCTAATAGCAGTTCCACTTAAAAATAATTGTTTTTCTTACTTGCCTGATGTGACCAGTAATTCTGAATAGTACTGAACAGTAGAAGCAACTGCTTGTAAGTGAGAGCATTGTTTAGTTGTGAGGGTATGCCTGTCATGAATTTTTTAGTGTCTTTCAGGGTACTTTGCAGACTTAGTGGTCCAAACTGTGTGTTTAGTAACAGTCCTGAATTTTTAGAAGTATATTCATAGGAGTGGTAAGCCAGTTATATTTAATGCAAATGATAGCTCAGTTTAATTGCATTTAAAGTAGGACGAGTATTTAAATGTAGAGTATGTTGTTGTATTTATAGTTTTGAGCATGTCTTTAATGTAGTTAAGGTGGGATTCCCAAACCTTCTGGAAAAATAATTGGAAGGGACTGCAGGCTGGTGTTTGGAAAGGACTTTCACCTGCTTGGATGGCTTCTCCTGACAGTGCTCCAGGCTCTACTTCCAAAGGAAATTAACTAAACTAGAGATGCCATGGACACCTCAGTTCATGGGTTAGTGCTGTTTTTCTTAGCTGAGCCCAGATCTTCAGTGTTTTAGGTGCAGAGAGACACATCCAGTCCTTTGTACTTACTGAGGTCCTGCTGAGTCCTTACTGAGAACCTTTGGCTTGCACTAAGGTGAGAAAAGTCATGATTGTTTCATCCCTACAAAAAATGAACCATATTTTAAATAGTTTCCTAAAATACAGTCAGGTATCCCAATTCAGACAGTTGCCTCTGATTGTTGCCCCTGTGGTCTAAATAAGGACAAGAGCCAGCAAAACAAAAGCAAGGAGTTAGAAAAATGAAAAAGATACCAACAGGAAAGTACGATTTTTCTAGGTAATTATGTGCAAATATTTGACTCTTAATGGATGATAATTACGTGTGCTTTCAGACATTGCAGAAAGAGTAGGCTTTTCAGGGGATTCACATTCACAGGCTTTGACTGACTGTGATTAATGACAATATTTTGGCAAAATTATTTCTATTGCCATTCTGTAAAGACCAGAAAATGTAAAACACAGTACCAAAGTCACAGGTGAAATCCTAGTTTTACTTGAAAATGCTGAATATGTATGATTAAAATTTAAGAGTTCTCTCTGTAGGAAACGGCAGGTGTGACTATTTTTAATGTAAGCTTGTATTCTGTTATGGACTCTTTATAGGTCTGCTTTTGTATTTTCAGTCATAGCCTGAAAACATCTGGCATTGCTCGCTTAAATCCTCCTAATCTTCCGTTTGATTACACGTGTTCCACTCTAGTTACGGTCCATCAGAAAAGCAAAAATAAAGCATATTTCATATGTAAAAGTTTTTTACTTGTGTTCATATTAAAAGTAAATAAAGGGGATAAATGAAATTATTCCCTTCAGCCTTTTACTAAGCACTGTTCTCAGAAAAGCAGGGTTTTTGAAGAATGATAACCATCTAAAAATGACTTCTATTTACATATATTGCAGGTTTATATTTTTCTATTTTTATTTGGAATTTTTTAATCTATTCCCTGGTAAAAAATCAGCAGGAAGGGTTAGGGTTTTTTAAGACTTTGATACTACTTGTGAAGTCCTTGGTGCTGCTTTCCACTGTATGATAGTTCATTAAAACACTTGGTTGTCTCGGGATGCTGTTTGGAAGTGCAGTAAATAACAACTTTGCCAGTAACTGTCTAAGGGCAGCTGGAAGTTTCTGCACTCTGAGGAAATAGTCCAGCGTGCTGACTTGCAACTGTACGACATGAAATGAAAGGCTGCCCCTCCTGAAGACACACGTGCACTTGAAGCTCAGATTTTTGTTACATTTTATTTAGGTGAAGTTAGAAATCTTTGGATTTAGGACCGAACTCCTATCTGGTTTTGTAACATTTCATGTTTTACAGAACTTGGATAAGCCAGAGCTGCTTTTGAGTGCATGATCCTATTTTATAGATTTTTAAGACATAAAAAATTGAAGCTATTCTATCCTGGCTTCAGGAGCTGTGAGGCTGAATGTTCCTTTTTGTCTGCATATGAGGTTCTACGTATTAATTGTAATGAAAGGCATTTTCTATATTTGCATGTATTTTATCAGGTAGAAAGTACTGCACTAAAATTGACTTACAGATTGTAGAATTGAATTGTGTGTTTAAAATTAAAACTGTTTGTAATGGCAAGAATAAAGAATATTATGAATAATCATGGCTGGGCTTCGCGAACGAAGATTCAGGAAAGGTCTCTATGAAGCTTAAAAAATGGAAATACCTTCTATTGTAGTGCCTGTAGCTGAGTTCGTTTAACTGTGAAGGGTAATTTTTTTTTCTTTCTAAAAAATGCTCTCTACAAAATGTACCTTATGCTTTCTTTTAAATCTTGTTTTTCATTTCAAACACACTTTCATCTCTGGTTAAATTTATTACAGGTGTATAAACAGTCCTTAGCGCCATTTTAATTGTATAAAGAAAATGAGACCGCAAAAAATGGATTTACATTTAACAGTGGTAGATTGGCCTAATTGTTTGCTTCTCTAAATTCTCTTGCTAAATGCTGTACTTCCCCTGTGAGGCCAGTTTCTGTTATTACACAGTGAATCATGTATGATCAGGCATGGTAGGAGTGAAAATGCTGCCATCACAATGTTAGAAGATGGTTCCTCTATCAGGTAGGAACCTGAGTTTATAGCAGTAGGATATTGAACATGCAAATGTTTACTGTGTATCTTCCACCATGAGAAGTATGTGGAAAGGGTTATTTATGGACAGCATCTAGTTTCTTGCTTCTCTGCTTTATGGTACTTAGCTATTTCATGTACTAAGAAATGGCTGCTACTTAACACCTGTTTATTTCCTCTTTATAATCTTGTTAAAACAGCTTTACCAGGTGTGAAGTCTTTATCTCATGTTCATGTCCTGTTGATGGCATCTTCTGCTCATAAGTCAGTCTTGAACAAAGTCATTTAATGATTCAGTCTGAGTTCAGGATCTATAAATGCGCAAAGCTGGGGAGCAAGTTTAGTAAACATACAAAGCTGAAAACAGCCAATTTTTTTTTTTTGGTCAAGGTAAATGGTAGCAATATTGCTAAAAAATACCAATTAAAAATGTAACTTAGATGTTTTGATAAAAAAAGAGTTTATTATTTTCCTGCCTCCTTCGCTGTTTTCATAGAGTGTATTATTTCCTTCCTGCTACTTCTGTTACAGCATACAGCTTCCTTTTTTGGACACTTGGGCTCTGTTCATCTAAGTAAGCTGTTTACTGCTGTTACTTGACAAATCTTGATCGTGTTTGCTAAGGGAGTAGTTTGAAGACCAGCTCTTTCTGTATCACTCTTGTATTTTAACTCTTTTTAATTTTTTTTGCTAGTGAGCTGTAACACACCACCAAGGGTCTGTGTGGGTGCTAATGTCAGCCCAAAATGGGACAGAACCACATGCATATTTAGAGGGGACATTGAGCGCAGCCTTCAGATAGAAACTTGTGCTGATGGTGGCCCTGGCTGTAGCAGAAACATGATATAAATCATGCCAGCCATCAGCTTATCCTTCATGTGTGATTCTCTCATTTTCCTCGCACTTGCATTTGTGTGATTGTTAATTGTTTATGGAATAAGTAGTTGTTTTTTTTCTGTCATTTGGTTTGCAGGCAGATTTTTAACTTGAATCACTTCTCATAGGCACAAAGTGTCAAAGTGATTGAAAAGAAAGGAGGCAGAATTTAAGGCAGCCCAACTGCCCTCTGACCTTGAAACAACAGCTAGAGAGTGATTAAATGATTGAAGTAGTAATTTACAGACATGTATGCGTGTAGAATTAAGTAGAAGATTCGATATGAGGCTTGATGGCACATTGAATGCAATTTTGTATAAATCATTTTTTCCATACTTTATTTTACAGTTGCTGCTAACTTACAGAAAATAGTAGATGATCCAAAGGCCTTGAAAACATTGACTTTTAAGTTGGTAAGTAACAGCATGAAGGGAAGAAACAAACTAATTATCACAGAATCAACTTTGTGTGAATATTATCTTATTTACAGCTATTTTGTTGAATAAATATGTTGACAGATGACTGAAATTGCCATGTATGAGTGAAAAAGCTTAAACCCTGTTTCGACAGGAGGGCTCCATAACTGTGCATGGGGAAGGAGGTTCAGTCACGTGAGTTCTGAGGAAGTCTGAGGTTTAGGTGAGAAACTGCAGGAAGAAAACCTATGAGAAGAATTTCAGAAACAAGTAAAGCAGAGAAAACTGTAGTTCCTAGGTTAACACTCCTTCAGTCCCACTCACTTAGCTCTGCCCCGACTGAAATGTCCTCTGCTAATGGACATTTTGTTCCAACCCCATTTTTTCTAACACCTGCCACCATTTTTCTTGCATGCAGGTCACTCTCTTCACTTGCTTCTCCTTAGTGGTTCTTCTCAACCTTCTTTCAGTTGACCATCCACACCTGCAAGTTTATCTTGCTCCCAGTGTATTTCATTACTTTTTCTCCTTTGCTTTCTGTCTTCTGTATGTACATCATCAGATGTTGGGTTTGGATCTGGGGCTCTCTTCTGTGCTGCATTTTGTGCCCTGGACCCTGGGTCCTAATTTTGGTTGATTTTGATGGTATCATGATAGATCTAATTTAATATTAATCAATTTACATTGCAAAAACTTAAGTCAGAATTGATGTGCTCTGTTTTTATTTCTTGCTAAAATTAAGTTGAAAAATTTATATACTTGAAATTATTGAATTATTGGCTGTGGAAATACCAAGCTCTTACCAATTAGCTTTCAGCACCTTTTGCTGAGAGTGACTCATCACATATGAAAAACTAGAATGAATATCTGTTAGATAAGCTTTGTTTGTAAAAGCAGCTACTTTAGATGGGTTGTAGAAAGTCATTATTAGACCTAGTTGATGATAATGTATTAATTCAGCATTGTTGTTCCAGTGTCATTCCTGAAATACAAAGTCAAATAGTTTTAGCTGACTCATTTGGACTCTTCTACAGTCCAGTAAAATCTCCAGAACTGACATGTTTCTTGTGAGAAGGGATTGGGTGGGGGAATAAAGACATGTAACTCACATTATTTTGTTTCTGTGCCCTTTGCTATAAATACAGTGTAATGGCTGATGCTTCCCTTTTTGCAGCTGATCTGTGCTCTTGCTGTCTAAACATCTGAATTGGCTTTATTGTGTAATCAATGGCTTCTCAGTAAGAGCATTTAGATAGATAGATACTCCTGAGGCTCTACAGAAGTCTGGGTTTCTTTTTCACACACTTAAAATAGAGGCGTGAAATTCCAAAACGTAATATCCCATAGTATTCAGGTTATATATGCTGAAAACAAATCCTCTTGAAAATTTAGGTTCGGGTATTTCTGCGATTTAGTTGGATTTATTCCCGGGGTGCAGTCAAGGTCACATGGTATGTGAATGCTGCTATCATCCTTATCCTTACCTTAATCAGAATTAATAGACAATGCAAACTCAATGTCTCTGTCCCTTCTGAAGGTAAGTTGCATTGGCTAGATAACAATTCCTGAGGTTATTTTTTTACCAAAGTTTCTTCCTGATTCTTTTGCTCTAGGTTTCCTGCATTAGTTCCCTACTTTGCGGGAAAAGAACATAACCACAAGAAATATACTAATTTATTATTATTATTGGATTAATTTAATGTATGTTCCATTTCTACCTGTTTCTGTATTGCGTAGTGAAGTTGCTAAATTAATTGTGGCCTAGGAGAACTGTGTCATATCTTTGTATGCCCTCCTGGGTCTTTGCTACCTCTTAGCAAGATCTCACTGAATTTGAGAGCATTTGTATACAACTTGATTAAAATAATTTTGTTGCTAAATATTTAATGGGGATTCAAGGTCTAAATGTAGGTAATCCTATATCCATTCAGAGAATTCAACTGAAAAGTACTCCTTAGTCTAGGATTAGTTACTTCTATTTGTGGACAAAGAATCTCGTTAGTATGTCATTGCTTACAGATTGCTTTTGCTGATATTTTGCTATTATAGAGTATTTCTATTCAAATGGCAAGCATTTCATCTTTTTGGGGAAAAAAAGGAACAATTTATGTTGTAACTACTTTTGTCTTTAATTATTACCAAAATGGTAAAGAAAATTTTTAAAGTGAGGTGCCTGGATGGCAGGGGTTGGATTCTCCCTCTTGCGTATTTTTGAAACAGTGTATCTTTGATCTTAAAATGATCTGTTATTCTGCAGAAGGTATATATAGTATTAAATCTCCCTTAGTTGTCTTGGCTAACACAGAATTAAGGCTTCCCTGCAGGATCCAGCTGTCCATGCTTTGGGAAGGAGGCTGCTTTAATACATATGTAATCGTGGCAACACTCAAGGAAACACAGAATTATTGCACAGCATAATTTGCATTTCATAGAAGGATTTTTTTCTGAAAAAGGGCGGGAAAAAATACTAATGAAGGAGTGCATTCAGTCACTCCTGAATACTTTCCTGTTGCAGTTTGTGTATAGTAGTTGTACTTACACTAAGCACAAAATCTAAGCTGATAAATTCCAGGTGCATTAAATAGATATAAAATGGTATTTATTGACAAGGAAGGCATTTAAAAATCTATATGCATCTAGATATGTTACTTACATGGCTTTGAGAAGATTGACAGCTAGCTAGAGTGTAGAATGATGTAGTAGTGTTAGCTCTTTTTAGCATTTCAAGTGCAAATCTGCATTTATTTAGTAAATTCCCAATTCAAGAACCATTCAAATATCTTAATACTAACCAATGGTGATGATCTCAGATCTTTAACTTGCTGCTTCAGTGAAATAACAGCTGTGAAATACTATCGGAAGAGAGAACTTCTGTTCTCTATCTGCTCAAAGTAAATTTTAAAGAGTAGCCTGATGTAATGCTTCCACAAGTGGCAACACAGTTTAAGTCTGGTCATGAAAATTGAGCGGATTGTGTCACTTGGCGCACCTTGTATGCACAATCTGAGAGTTCTTTACCATATACTGCGTGAACATGAACCACATCTATTAAAGGGTTCAACTGCTACTCGTGCATGAAAGGATCAAGAGAGTTTTTATAGGGTGAATCAGTTGTTCTGTTGAGGACTTTTCGTGATATGCAAAAGAATCTGAAGGCATCTGTCATAGCTAACTTAGAACTACACACTTTTAATCCAATTGTATTATTGTTTTATCTACCACACAGATAAAAATGCATGAAAAACTTTGTTTAAAATGTAGTCACTTTTGTCCTACAGAAAAAAATTTTGTATTTAAAAATAAAAATATAAAAATATTTTGCCTCCAGCATATTTTTTTTTAAAGCAGACCTAAAGTAACAGTTCAGTCCTGAGCAAGGTGGGTTTATATCCTTACCATTATATGTGAAAAATGAACTGATCACTTGTGCCAGTTTGTATTTTGACAGGCTTTACTGAGGAATCTCAACTATACAATTTCAAGTACTAGACTGTACTGCTAGAAGGGAGCTGTCCTTTTGCAAATATTAGTGTTTACTCTTCGTAGACTGCTTCAGTTTCTTGTTTGAAAATTTAGTTGGTTGGTATTCCAAACCGACTTGCTGGCTGGACTCATGAGACATTTCCTGTGTATAGCACAGTGGTAAAAAGTGGATTCTATACATGTGTATTAATTGCTGTTCATGAGTAAAAATAGCATACTCACATGAAAAATTTGGCTCCAGTTGGGAAACTTTAGTGTAAAGAACTTGGGTATTTCAGAGTTCATTTTCCAGTATTTTTTTTTCCATAATCTTTAATATTGATTACAATGGTTTGCTAAAATTAAGGATGCAATTGGCTGATGTTGACAGAGGCTACATCAAGCAGTCTGAAAACTTTTATTCAACTAAGCTGTTTGCTGAGTAGGCTATATGGGGAAAATTTATATCCTGGCTGTCAGATCCTCTGTTGTAGTGTGGTATACTAAACATTTCTGTTTGTACTTGCAGGCCTCCGGCTGTGATGGCACTGAGATTCCCGATGAAGTGAAACTGATTGGTTTTGCTCAGTTAAGCGTCAGCTGATGTCTGTCCCTTGACCCCAAGCCGAATTTTGAGATTGCGAAGAGGCCAGCTTAGATGCAAAGGAAAATTAATGCACCACACACTGAGTTCTGCTTCATTATCTAGCAATTCACAAAGTCAGAACAAGCAAAGCCCACAGCTACACTGCTGCTGTTAACATTCAAAATGCTCCTAAATGTCTCTTAGCAGTTGATTTGGATTCCCCCTAAGTGACAAGCTTGTGGAAGTACACTCAGGTGGTTATATTTATTGGTTACAAAAGGAATTTTCTATCAAGCTTACTTCTTTCATAAACTTTGAGTGATACTATTCTACCTGTACTTGTGGTTGATAATACTGCCTCTGTTCTGTTCTATTTAGAAATTAACATACATATAAAAGTTTAGAATTATTAGCCAAACTTGAATTCTAGTTTTAAAAATGACTGTGAATTTTATTTTTCATATATTTATGCATTAAAACACTAGTAATAAGAAAATGATTTGACTTGATTATGTACTATTTGCAGTTAATCTCCCACTATTTAAAAAAGTTTCAGGTATGTCTTTAAAGTATTTGGTAACTTCTAGGGGTTTTTTTGAAATTAATTGATTCGGCATTAGCAAACTTTTGTTGGTTGTGTATCAAAAAACCAGTCCACAAACTGATTGTCAAGGGAGTGGGAGGTGCCTTGCAGATATTAATGTTTTAAGAATGTGCCTGAGGCTGCTTATATAAATAATCTCCATTTTCTAAGTACCATACATATGGTACAACATATATAAATATATATAGTTATCTGAGCAAGGAGGGGATATACAGTAGCAAAGATGTTAGAGTATTTTGACTATGCTTTATTGGGGAGTCTATGAGCTAGAGCTATTTTGAACTGTTGTTGTTAAGGTAGAATGCATACTGTGTCCATCTCTGATCTGACTTACCCTTAATGATAGAAACCGGTTTCATACAGGTGATAAAAACTTGAAGAATGGAACTGAAGCTTTATTTCAAGTTCTGTAAAATACCAAGGTGGAGTGAAAATAATAGGGCTTTGTGCAATGATCAAGTAAAACTCTGTTACAAAGAAAACACGACCCAAGTAGTCTTCTGCTTAACCTGTGACATAGATGTTATGGAGCTAGTGAACCTTAGAAGGAGTTCCAAATTTGGAGACATGTTTCTCAGAGGTTACAATTTAAACTACTTCCTAGCTAATCCTAGATAAGCGGCAGCTCTGTAATGTACTGAAAATGGCAAATATATATTATTAAGAAAAGTTATTTATAATGCCTTGTTATAATCGTTGAGGTGTTCTAGAACCATTTGCATACGACTCAATGTAATCCCATCCCATCCTACTGTTTACATGATGATTACTCCAAGATGACTGCAAAGGTTCAAAAAATAAAGTAAAAATAAAGGTGTATTGCGCAAACTGATTTGTGTTTTGAATTTCCATGTTCTGTGTGCATCTCAGTGGCACAGAGGTGCTGCAGGGCCGTGTTACAAATGGCTGCTGCCCTTACTTTGTTTACAAGCAGCACCTGAGGAGGAGGAGGGAAGGAATTGCTACCTGCTCTCCACTGCTTTGCAGAAGCCACTTTTAAGACTCCCCAGGTGTTTGTACTTAACTCCCAAAGTGTTTGTACTTAACTCCCAAAGTGTTTGTACTTAAAGAAATAATTTGTGTTTCTGGCCCTGTGTGCCTGTGGGGTGCTGGTTGGCATGAGAAGAGACAGGGACGGCCCGGGGTAGGGCAGGTGGCCCCAGCTGAGGTGCGTTTGGGCTGATGAGGCCTCTGGGGGCGATTGGTGCCCTCAAAGCCCTTGGTGGGCGAAGCCCAGCCTAGGGGTGGGTTTTGTCAGCCCTGGAGCAGCCGAACAACAGCGGTGAGCCTTTCCCTGGTGACCTGGGCACTGTGGCCGGCCTTGGCCCCAGGGTGTCTTTGCGGGTGTGGTGGGCAGGGGACCGGCCCCAGCTGCCTGTGACCGTGCGGGGCCGGTGCTGCCCCCGGGGAGCTCGGCTGTGCTGGCTGGGAACAACACATCGTGTCCGGACTGCGGGGCGAGCTGCGATTTGGCAGGTGATCGCTCACCTTCGTGTTGGAGTATGGAGCAAACTGAAAAGGTACCTTAAACGTGCGTCTATCAGTGACATAGTTGATAACCTGCAACACTGCGATGGGGTGGTTGCTGAGCAGAACCGGGAGGAGTTAAATGCTGAGCATTGCAATTGTTTTATTTTTGTTACGTATGTTAATGTAGACTTCTCTAAACATTGCACCACTATTGATTAATTCATCTGCAAAGTAGTTAGCTGGTTAGATTTGTTTTCCAGAGCAGGAAAAAAAAAAAAAAGTGTTCAGGGAAGCTTGTTGTTTTCACGGATCATCAAAAAGAAGTGGGAATATATATTTTGATGAAAATTGTGTTCCACTCGCTATACTCTTCCCCAAAGGCTGGGGAAAAGGTGTTGGGGTATGAATAGCAACTGTCAAAAGTGCTCATCTGCTGTGGTGGTTAGGGCTGCAGGAGGTATCTAAATAAAGAATGTAATGCTTTAATTGTGGCAATCAGCAGTATTGTGCCAAGATAAAGTGGTAACAGTTGTTGCTCACTTGTGGTCTGATATAGAAACATGGTGATGCTTCACTGGGCTTCCTGGATTCAGTGAGACAGCAAATTCGTGCAGCAGTGTTATTTATCTCATCTGTGTTGGTTTCTTAATATTTTTTTTGTTGCTGTCAAGATATTGTGAATAAATACAAAGTGAGCAGAACTAATTTTTGAAAAAGTAGAAAGAAAGAAGAGGTAGTTAAAGCCTTTAGTGTCCATTAAAATTAGTTTATAAGTAGTTTATTCTCTTGGTACATACAGGTGGGAAAAAAAGGTGAAAATATATGGTACATTGCACTAGAAAGCTGTGCAAGCAATGATACAGTAGAAGTAAACATCAAATGTAATAGGAATTTGCTTCCTGAATGCTGTATTTGCATCTTTTGTTAAATAATAAGCAAAAAGAGAAAATCAGTAGCTATTCATTTGTTCACGTTTACGTGAAAAGCATTTAGGAGGTGGGTAAAGTTCTCGTGTGTGTCATGACTCGTCCCAAAGCAGTTGTGATGCTTCTGTTAGAAAGGTGTTGCCGGCTGCAGCACCTGTCTGTGTTTGAAGGAAGAGGTCTCTAATTAATGAGGTGAAGCTGTAACAAGTGAGCTACCATCTAGTTGTCTCTAAGACCAAGAAAATAGGACTTAATTAGATGCTGCTAAAAATATAATCATCTCTGGTGATTATATGCCAGTGCTCGCAGCTGGGCACTTGCAGGCTCTGTGGGCTGATTCATGTCAGTGTCCATGGAGCCACCCATGCCAGTGGGCTCTGCTTCAGTTTGCTGAAAGTAGCTCGGTGGGCTGAGATGAAAGTCAGTTGATGAAACACAGTTCTGTATTTATTATTTTAAAGTGTTAGAAAGGATGAATATAAATGTAGAATTTAGATCACTACAAAACTAGGCCTGGAGTGTAAAGGAGTGGGAGAGGAGGGACATTTCCAGCATTTTATCTCCTGGGACTTCAGTGTGGGCTTTAGGCCAGAAAAGCTGCCTCCCATGCTGGCAACATATGCTTTTCATGCCAAGAGAACAGGAGCACGTCTCTTTCTTCTGATGAGTGCTGACCTCAGATATTTGCACCAACAATACAGTTTTGCATTCAAACTGAAATTCAGCTAGCTAGTTGGGATAAGTATTCTTGCTTTCTAGAATATTATCTTATGTACCATCACAATTTCCTCTATTGACTTCCCTGCCCCAGAGCATATTTCTGCTTTGTGCATGGAAGTGGAAGGGGGAACAGGGAAATAAGTCAGGAAACATAATTTAATTTTTTCTCTCTATGTTCTTCCCTGAGATAGATATCTGTATCTCTTCACCCAGCTTGGTCCAATTTCACATCTCCAATTTTGGGGCTTCCAGAATGGTCTGATAAAATTTGGTTGTGGGATATCTGTTCAGAATGTTTTTAAACACTGTTATTTCTCTGAGAAGGAAATGCTGTGTGCAGCTTGTCAATGGTGTACCTTTCTCTCATGCTTTTCTTCAATCAGAGATTTGTTTTCCTTTTCATCACCTTCCTCTGCATAATGATGTTGGATGGTGAGATTGGCCTGTGCCTGAAATCAATTAGCTGTGATGAGGAATGTGACACAAACCTAAAACACTGCTAATTGAGTGCATTGAAAATGCTGATTTCTGTTTAGCAGGAGCAGAGGATGTTGCTGCCTGCTCCCCCCTCATCCCCCATATTTTATCAAAGCTGCAAAAAAAAAAAAAAAGACCTTGTTGATAATGAATAGCAGTTGGTCTATTTTTCCTCTGAATCAATTGTGATATAACTTTATTCAGTCAATTGCTGTTTTTTTTCACTGCATCAAGTGGGCAGCCTTTCCACCCTCTTGCAATGTACTCATTCATGTGCACACACAAAGAATACTAATTACTTTAAAATAAGTTGGAAAAGTAGCAGGAGCCTATATCTTCAAGTTCCCTGTCCATGAGCTCTGCTAATGAGCAGCTAGATTTACTCAAACGATGAAAAGTCCAACAAAGTTTTATTATACAGTCGTCCAGCTGATGAAACATCTAGACATATTAGTTGAGTATTGTGACATTTTAGTTTTTTATTTCCCCTCAATGACTAAGAGTAACATTGCAGTAACATTGTGTTGTTATAGCTGCTTTATGATTGTTAGATTGATGCTCATCAAGCTGCTTGCATAGTTGTTGTTATCTGAGTTGTTGAATCAAACTCAGGAGTTGTGGAGTTGTCCTCTGCTAATAACGTTTAGAATATGGAAAATGGTGGATCAACGAGCAAATACAGGGATTTGGAAGAGTGTGTGGTAAGGAGAAATGTAATTTTCACTGCAAAAACCAATAGGGAGGCAATCTTGTTCTTCTTGGGACATTAAAATTTTGCCATCTAATTTTCAAATGTGAACTTGAAAAGCTATGCTTGTTTATTGTCTCACTAGAGTGTAGAAGATCACTTATGCAATTGGATGCATTTATGTAAAAGAACAGCCATAAGAAATAGAATTGGAATAGATGGGAAATACATGCCTTTCCTTTCATATTTTTTCCCATAGGTACATATTTTAAGAATTAGTGAAAACCAGACATCTTTCAAATATAGAGCTTTTTTATTTATTTATTCTTACGGAAAAAACCCAAATGGTTACATGGTTTTTTTCATCCACATAATAATTCAGATTCATTAACAAAAGATGCTGCTCTTGCATAGGAGTACTGGGTTCTTTAGATTTACTTTGAGCAAGAGGCTTTTCTAGTTTTGTCATGTTTTCTCTGCTTCTGTAGACCCCATCAATCTAGCTTTCTTTCCTTTGAGGAGAGTTGAGGTATAACATCTCAAAATGTAAAGAAATTTAAGGTTATTTGGTAATGCAACTGTCCCTTCACATGAAAAGCAGTGTGTGTAGCTGCCATCAACAGGCATTCTAAAAAATGAAGCAGAAGAACCAGTGAGGGTCCAGTGATTTTGAGTTGGTGGACTCTGTGCTACTCATGTCATATAAAAATAAGTAAATAAACAGGCAAAAAGATTTTATCTCCCAGTAGTAAAATTTCTCTGTTCTGGAAGATGCAGTGTGTAGTGCTAAACTGCCTCTTTAAGGGAGAGGCCTGCATTTCTGCCTGCATCTCTGTTTTTGAAAGCTTGGAATTGGTTTTAGGAAGCATTCTGGTACTGGGAGGGGGGGGACCCACCAAAAATATGTAAATAATTTGTAATGTAAAGGGCAAGGAAGGTTTTTGAAGGCTGTTACCTTAACCTGTAAGTTTGCTAAAAGTTTGCTTGTTTCCTTCTGGCAAAATAATATCTTTTGCCAATGCCCTGCATTGTGCCAATGCTCTATTATTGACCCAGAAAGAACTAAATACTATATAGAAGAACAAAGTATAAAATCAAATGGTCAGCAAACACGACCTTGTCCAGATCAAGGGAGGTGTGGATGTCAATCCTTCCTCTTCTCCCAAGCTTGCTTGTGGTTTAATCAGTCCTGCTTCCTGCTGCCCACCACTGTGTTCCTATGCTGCCTGGTGGGAGGAGGCTCCTGTGCGATGGTGCAGCAGCGCATCCCACCTCGCTCAGGCTGCTCATCACCCTCGCAGTGAGCACCGAGCTGGGGCCTTTGGCCCTGAATATGCCCAGGCAAGAAGTGAGCAGTGCTCCATTATGATATAAAAAGTACCTTCTTAAAGGTAAACTTGTTATGTCTTTTTTTGCAGGACTTTGTACTTACACCAAGAACTATATTTTATGGTTTTCTAGGTTGTGTCAGTTGCAGACTTTTTTTAGCAGAAGCTGAAAGCTGCAGCTTTCTGATAGTGCAAGAAATGCAATTTGAGAAATTAAAAATTCCTAACCATTTTTTTCAGCTCTGTAGAAAGGTTTTTGTGACGTGTTTACATTGAGGAAAAGTGCAATAGATATCTGATTGAGGTTGTTAAACCTGGAACTATTCCCAGCATCTCATAGAACCAACTGAGAATCCTGTTGAATTCAGGACCTTTTTTTTCTCTCTTTTTTTCCCCCCCCCTCCTTGTTAGAGCACTTCTGATTAAAACAAACTTTAACTTCACTAGAGCATTCACTCTATATTATGAAAACTAGGAAGAGGGTGGAGAAATCCACCTTAAATTAGAACAGAGAATCCAGAGGGAAGGACCATTACTGAAATCTCTGCCCCATGACTTAATAATACTTCACAATAGCTTCAGTGGGACTAAAATTTCATTCCCAATCTGTGTTGATTATGAGCTCCTCAGTTTACTCCTGGGGCTATAAAATGGAAAAGGATCCAATCATGATTAAAGAGTAGGTGTGATTTGAATGGAAGGTGATTACTAAAATCTCCCTGAAGTCTTCCACCCTGCTTGTGCTGCAAGCTTTTCCTATTTATAATAGCATAGCAGAGCTATCCAAGCAGAAAATGACACCAGAGAGAAAGAGTTTTCTGATTGTTTCTGATTAGGTTCAATGCTAACCTTGTAAATCTGGCTGTCAGATGGGGCACTGCCAAGTCAACCATAAGCATGATGCTTCACAAAAGATGGAAAGGGTGAGGAAAGTCCTGCATTTATGTTTTGCTTGATATTTTCTTTTTTTCTTCTTTTTCACCAGAAGAATTTTTGAAAAGATAAATCTAGAGTCTTGGTGGAGAGCTACAGAGCTACAGTTTAGTGTTATAGAAATTACTCATTTAAAACTGCTGTGTGTTCATGGATTTTTGTGTATGTATTTATGTGTGTGAATTTATAAGGCCAAGAAAGGTTTGAATCTCTGAGGTCTGTGCTATTTGAAGGTAGTGTAGCATGGATTGGTCTGTGGAAATCAAAGCAGGGCTCTGTTTAGGTGAGTGATTGTTACTTTTTCCCTTTTTTATCGTCTTTGTATTCTGTTGTCAGCATACTCAAGCTTTTTCATAGCCAAAGCTTTTAGTTTTTGATACAATAATTGCAGATAAAGTCTTACAGTTAAGCTATATATATTTAAATCCAAAGATGACTAGGGCTATTACATTTGCATATGCCCTATAAATTGTTTTAGGCAACATAAATGTTTATGCTAAAAATAACTGTACTGAAGTAAATTTAATATTCCTCTCCTAGTATAAGCCAAAGGCCTAAAAATACCAATCAGGAGAGTACTCCAGTGACCTTGTGACAAATCAAATTTAAACTGAAGACAGCTGTTGGATGCAAAAAATTACAACAAAGTGAATTAAACATTCTGTTTCAGTCCAGGAGAGTAAATAGATTTATTTTCCAGTTTAGGGTATGTTTTCAGTGTTATGGTTTTACTTGCTGTGAAATTGGCATCCTGAAAAGATTTGGTACCATTTTGGTTTAGTGAGGGTTACACTCTGACATACTGGAACACGCAAATAATATGTTCTCAGATTCATTTGAGGCAAAATGTGTTCTTTAGCCTCAGATAAATTGTGACTGGTTAATAATTGCAAAAGGCCTGTTTTGTTGCATGTGCCAGGTATCCACGGGGCTACCACTTATCAAGTACACCTTCTTATGTATTTATTTATGCTAATTACTGCTAAGGCAATGCACAGAAAAAAATTATTCCATAATATTTTGTAACAATTAGGCAGGTGAAGCTAAGTTATTGGTGTATGCCATTTGCATTTATATTAGCAGCTTCTTTCTATTTTGGATATTCTTTCAAACTAGCATGGAAAAAGTTTTTCCAGGAAAAAGAAAATTAGGTAAGTTTTAGTAATTTTGCCTATTGGTGACATCTGTTGAAAATATCTCGTGGTTTATCGTTAAATTACGTCTATGCTGTAATTCAAATTTGATATAATGAACATGTACTTTTGGCTTAAATGCACTGTTAGAACCAAATTTGTTGGAAAACATGTTAGAATGAGTTGTAGCAAGAGGACAGAGTGCACACTACTCCTCTTGAAAATGCTGCTTTTCATCACGTGTGGGTCCTGATACAATTAGAAGTGCAGTTTCAAAAATGTGCACTTTATGAACTGTTAAGATAAATCTGTTGCCAGTTGTCTGATGTGTTCTAGGCAGCTGCAAATCCCATAGATGATGTTGCCTCACTCATTGTGAATTATTGCTTGAAGCAAAGAAGTGTCTTTACAGCAAACTGTAAATGTGGCATTACAGCAAACTGAGAATAAACATGTGGATCAGAGGCAGTGGGGGACATGAAATTTCAGGACATGTTTATTTTTCCAAAGTTTTGTTATCTGACATAGGCTTCAGAGAAATAAGTATTTTGTCATCTGTAGTTTATCACTTCCACTAAAATTTCTGTGGCTTCCAAGTTTTTTGTGTCTTGTATGTAAGGCTCCTTTGTTCCTTCTCCTGCCCAGAGTTTCTTCACCTGTGGCTAGTGATGTTGTTTTCACTTCCTTTTGTAGAATGGTTTGAGTTGGAAGGGACCTTTAAATGGTCATCTAGTCCAAGCCCCCTGCAATGAGCAAGGACATAGAATCATAGAATAGTTTGGATTGTAAGGGATCTTTAAAGGTCTTCTAATCCAACATTGTCTTTGATTAGATCAGGTTTTCTTGCTCTCAAACAATAGCATGATTAGTAAAAGTAAAACCTGGGAAAGGGCAGTGCTGTTTTCTCTAATCTCTCCTCATGAGCTGTCACCTATCATCACAGTACATGTTAAGGAACAACAAAATGTTTCTCATTTTGTTTCTGTATTTCATGTCCATGTTGAGAGCAAGTGTGTGCATGCAAGTACAATTTTCCAGATGCATTTTTTCCTTTTTTCCTTTTTTTTTATTTTAAAATGTTTGTATTATATTACATTACATTAAGCTTGGGGTTTTTTTATTATTTAAACAAAATGCAGCTTTACAGAAATTGTGATGCATAAAACAATAATAGTGTTAGGTGCTATTCAAATGAAGGGCATAGAAAGAAGAGAATGAAATGACTGATGATCAGAGCTGGAAAGGGAAAACACGGTCAGGTGATAGTATTAACCTGGACAGTTCTTATGATTTCAGTTTACTTACTGCTGCGTTTGTCCCAGCATTCAAATGAAATGTAAGGCACTCCTTTGAAGTGATATTGCTTTGGACTTAGCAAAAGATAAAAGTGCAAGCTTGTTTTCAATGACATTTCCAGCACAGCAATTTCAAAACCAAGAAAAAAAAATTTAATGCATTTAATTTTGAGTGTCCAGGAAATAGATGATTTGCTCACAAATGAGGTAACTTTGTCTGCTGAGGGTTCACTCTGATTATTCTCCTTAGATCCTAGAAAACCTAAAATGTAACATTTTGGGGCACCATGATTTTTTTTCTCCAAGGTAAAATGTGCTCTTCCCCAGTGCAAGCTTTGTGCTTAAGTGTGACCTAGGATCCTGCAAGGTTTTTGCTTTGTTATGCTAGAAAGCTTGTCTAATATTGCTATTAAGGAGCTCAATAACCATTCTTGCCCTACATATTTTGTTTGGCTATCTAATACGAGTGTACTCTTCTGTAGTACTTACTAGATTAGCCATTTTTCTACTCGTTGACTTAGGATATCCACCACTTGTGGATTTAGGACATTCCCGGAGTCCAAGACGATAAGCAACATCTGGAGCTTAAACCTTAAATTGAATAGAGGTCTAGACATTTCATAGGCTATTGCATGTTCCTGTGGACCTTCTTCCACTTACCTTGTTTTAATAAGTGACTTTGCCCTAAACATGGACAACAGTAATCATCCCACACTGGTTACCTCAATTCCACACATAACAAGTGGGTTTTTGGGGGGCAAGTAAGGGTAATCTGTTTACATTTACTTAATCTCATCATTCTTCTCAGCATATGGCTGGATATATTGTCTGCAATATTCACCTGTCTCTGAGATACAATTATACAGCAATATCTGTCATTAGGCACATTTGTCTTGGGTGAATGGTGGGCTTTTTTGATCTTGTTCATGTATATTTACTTACATAAAACAAACCGCCAATAACTATTTTGTCAAATACTTACTCGCAGGGCTCAGTTTGTTTTCCTATAGATACATGTTCAAAGTCCTTTTTAAAGGAATCTGTGAACCATTGTGTAATTTACTGCACCAATTAACACAAGCCAATACTTTTACAAGTAATTAAATCAGTTTAAAAATGTTGCACAGCTCACCCATCTGTTTGAAGTAACAGCTAAATTGCATTATAATACAAATTAAAATGTATACTTCCATAACCTCTACTTCTAAGTATATGACAGCACTTACACTGTGTGCATGTATGTTCCCCTATTAAATAATGTAATTTTAATTACCTGCTCTATACATTTTTTATTCTAGCCCATTAGTTTTATCCCCATGTGTAGAAATGCTGAATCCAAGAAACAAGGTAGTAAATAATACTGTCTTTTAATGACCAATTAAAGCAGTCTATCATCAACCTTGGCATCAGCTGAATCACTAATTGAAAGTACAGATATGGTTAAAATAAAATGGTGCTTGAGAGGTAGAAAGTCAGCCTCATCTGTACAGGACACTACTCTCCAGAGGCAGCAATACTTCATTTCATAAACCATCCTGCAACCAAAGCTTGTTAAACCTGGAAGCTAAACAAGTGATTCTGAAGTGATGGCAAGCATAATACAAAGCCTCAGTGCACCTTGATGGCTTTATCCTGAATGATCTGGACCTTTTTATGGCTTTTGTGAGGGGAAATATAAAATTCATTGGCTACATACTTTTAAAAATAGCGTGGGTCTGTTGACAGCTGCATCTTGTGCAGGTAGCTCAGTTTGCAAGCTGTGGTGCGAGATGCAGATTGAGCTCTGGGTGGGAGCCCAGAGAGACAAAAGGCTGTGAACTGCCAACCCCTTTCCAGGTAAATGGATACTGGGAGACACAGCAGGAGTGGAGGACACAGGAGGAAAAGTGAGACTTTCCTGCACTTGGACTGTGAGGGTATTAAAGCCCAGGGGTTCCTTTGTTGAGGTCCCTCCTCGGAGGCAGCAGCTCGAGCTGTTTCTGTGTTACTGCACCGTGAATAAATTGCTTTATGGAATGAGATATTTGAAACTCTGCCATGGGAAACACGGGGTGAACTGGTAAGGAAACTGGTCTGACTGTGAGTGGGGTGTGTGGAGAGTCAAGTGGGGACCACTGGAGCTGCTGGTGTGAAGGGGCTTCAGTCCCAGCAGTGAACGTCTCTGGTGTTGGGAGTGTCTTGTGCATGGTCAGACTGGGAAGTTTCCTTAGCAACACCTACGATGTTTATAGCTGCTCTAGCCCTGTAGACTTGTTGTCTGTTCCAGATACTAGCAGAAGTTCATTTTCTGCTTTAAATGTGATAATATAAGGTAAACTGTCCTGACTGGTGAAACTAATCCAATAACGCAGTTGTTGATACCTCAAAAACAGGCACAGAGAAAAGTTACTGCTGTGCTCAGCCTTCATGCAAATTCTCTTGTAAAGTTCACTGCCAGGTGTCAGACTATTAGGAAGATATGAGGAAAATGAAGGCAACAAAGGGAGCAGAAGCAGATAAAAGGGTTAAAACACTGAAGTTCTGAGATAAAGTATACTTGATTAAATGGAAGTTAAAATATAAAAAATGCTTTTTTGTATTCTGATGAACTATTCAAGGTTATGTGAGGAAAGGTAAAAGGAATAAGGGAAAAAAACCCAACCTTACAAAGTGTATGACAGTGAGATCTCTTGGGCACTGCAGTGATCTCTGCAGGCAGAGGCGAGATGAAAGATGATGGACCTGGTTTTTCTCCATTTGCCTTAAACTGTACCAAGCAATATCAAAGAAAAGGTTCTTGAAGGAACTACTTCAAGTGCAACTTGTCCCCTGAAACTGGCTGAATTCACTTTGCCAGGTACTGGACAGTGTAGGGACAGTGTAGGGACCATCTCTTCATGAAACCCCTGTGTTCTTATTTTTGTGGCTGGTTTGAATGGATACATTTAGATGGGAGAATGCTAAGCTAAGCAAAAGCACATAAGAAAAATGGAGAGTGATGAAAATTACAGAGAATTGTACCAGATTGAAGCAGATTAAAACTACTGAAGAACAGAGTGAGGTTAAAGAGATTTTTGTAAATCAAACAAAAAGGTGAAGTGGGAAGAGAAAGGGAGGAGAAAAACATGTAGGAAGGTCAAGGTGCCTGTCCTATCTTATGGTAATGAATTTAAACTGGAACTGGCAAACCATGTGCAACTCTCAGTTTTGTAAAAACTAATAATGGAAAGAAGTAAACAAACTTGCAAGGAGAAGAAAGAATAATAGGAAAGCAGACAGGTGACAGCTTTCCAGGGGATGCTGGCAGAAGGAGATACAGGGAAGAAGAATGTGTTGAGGGCTAAGCCACAGCTGAAGGATCTGCTGATGCCTGAAGTCAGACAAGGGTATGTGAGCGTGGAGGGGGAGGTCTGTGGGTGCTGGAACTACCTAAATGAAGAGCTACCTGCACACAGAGAAAAGGGAGCAGGTTTAGTGTTGCTTTAAGGTAAGAGACTAGAGCCAGAAGGGATTCACACTGGAAGCTTTGAGGGCAGTGACTGGTCAGATGAATAGAGGCGAAAGAACTGGAGGGACACCAGCAAGTCCTGATGCCAACTTGAAAAGACCGGCTATACTTGTTGTATTATCAAGGGGGAAGAAAATAAATCTGAAGTTAGATTGTTGGGATTCTTCCAGATGAATGAAGTTTAAGAAAGGCATCATTATACTACTAGTTTTTCTCCAATGCAGTGACTTCAGAAATAAAAGCCGTGTAGAAAAAGAAACAATTGCTAGAAGTAGGCATGGCCTTGCGGGGCTCTTGCTGTCATAGTGGCATGTATTTGTTAGTGCTGCCAAACAGACTTTGTGGGCAGAATGTAACATATTTGTGAACTGGTAGAGAGCCAGGTGACAGATAACTCAGCACAGAGCCTGCTCCTGTCAAGAGCTAGTGCTATATGCTTGCTTCCATTGCACAGGTTACAAATGCCTTGGTCTCGTGTTCTATCTACTTTGTCTTCATAAAGAGCAGGCTTAATGGAAAATTGGAGGGATTACTACTTCCTTTGTCTTCCTGTTCGTGTTTGATAAGAGGTGAAGTTTCTGGTGAGTGAAGTTCTGCATGGAATACAGTGTTCTTCCCCAGGAACCTAGATGATATTCCAGCTGATTTCACTATAAGACGTGAGTTGGACAGAGGATGAAATTCAGCTCTTTAAAAACAGGCATGAATCCCATAGAAACTTATGGGGTTTGTGACTTGAATCAAATCTGATTTGCCTCTCACAGCTCAAGCCAAACGCAGTCTGCAGTACAGCGGATAATGGAGACCAGTGTTACACTGGGCTGTCCTTAACGTTGTGTGAGGATAAGATCTGGTATATAATGGATAACTGTTGAAACTTCCTGCAATAGAAGATGCTTTTTGGGGAGGGATTTTAATGCAAGTGAATAAACAATAAAAAAATTTATCCCTTTCTGCTCTTGCTACATTTTGGCACCACTTTTCTGTTAAGATGTTCCTATAAATGTCTTGTGCTAAGAAAGAATCGGTGCATGATCTGAGCGTGATGCACTTGGAGCCAAACAGCTCATGCATCAAGATGGACAGGCCCAGGTGCTGGTTGTGGCTTATCTCACTTCTGTGGCTGCTTCTTTATTGCCAAAAGAGGATGGATGTCATGCTAAATAATTTTATTCACTGGATGTGCTAGCACTTCTGTAATGATACTGTAGGGAGCTCTCTGCTTCCCCCTTGCTTTTACTACTATGCTAAGGTGCCTAGAGGTCCCATTTCTCTTTGAAAAAGAGGTCATGTTAGAAAATAGGCCAGAGAAAGGAACTCCTAAAGGAAAAAGGGATGTGGGGGTCGGAATTATTCTTGATAGTTTTCGTTTAGCTGCAGATATGGTAAGTGTTAATCAGAACACCTCAATTTTGGGGTATCTGCTTCCCCCAAATAAAAGTTGTCTGCATTACAAAACCACTGCACATAATTCTACCTAGCTTGATATGTAATGCTGCCTTTGCAGAATAAATGCTCAAGGATAAATCTTGCATGACAAATAAATCGCCTCTTGCTCTCCTTGGCTCCTTCAGGTGAGGCAGGGATATAATGCAGAGTCAGCTAATGTGCAGACCTAGCAGAAAAATGGATCTTTTTTCCTGCATTAGGCATGTCATCAGAGGTGATTCTTGAGACAAGTCTCTTACAGGTGCAGCTGAATCAATACAATGTTTTCTTTTCCCCAGATGACTCCTCTTCTTCCATTTCATAAACTCATATTTTTAACAAGAGAAAAGGAAGCAGATGTTATTCAGTACAATGTTTCATGTCATATGGATCTCCCTTTTTTTGGCACATTGCTGCTTTAATAAGCCAGTTTCAGCAGTTTTAAGAAGGTTTTTTACATACTGTTTTCACTTAGGGCAGTGCAAATTTCTTTGGAAATCTATGAAAATCAATTAAGTAAATGAGAAAATAGAATGCTTGTAATTAAGATAATCAAACTACATGAAATCCATCCTACAAGTGCTAATATCTGTATATCTCTAAGCTGTCTATTAATTAAACACCATGTAAGTGTTGCAATTGGACTCAGGCTGCTTTCATGAAAACGAGAGAAAGACGAAAATGATTGGAGGGGTTTTACTGTATGTGAAACTCTTAGTTGGTTTAAATCATCTCATTATGGTTTGTAAGGTTGCTGCATTGCTGCAGGCATTCCTGGGATGCCCGAGGACTCTGTAGCAGGCTCGAACTGCTTCTGAAATAGGTGACACAAAGCAAATACACTTTGGTTTGCAAAAGCTCCCTTTCTGCTCAGGGATAGGTGTTATTTTCCCCTCAATTTCATAAATGAAGCCAGTGGTCAAGGTGTTAGATATTTCATTCTACATAGGAAACTGCAAAGGGAACAATGGAGAGAGAGGAATTTTTATGACAAGTTCTTATAATAAAAGGGAAGTTTTCCTACTTTCATGTTGTTTTGTGGTTTTATGTTGTTGTGAGGACCCTAAAGTCACCCAGACCTTCCTGCTAGAAAAAACAGCATATTCGTATGTTTGTGTTGGTAAACAAACACTACATGAGGCTAACTGGGTAATCCGGATGTATTCACACTGTGATTCTTCATTTATTTGCAGGTACTTTTGGGGGGCTTGGGGAAGCAAAAGGCTCTGTTAGGGTCAATATGGATCTATGAGAGACCAGAGGAGGACCCTTTCCCTCTGTTTAGGTACCCTCCTGGTGGTCACACAGCACTTCAAAGCAATTTATTGTGTTTTTATGAGATGTGGGGTTTGGGGCATTTGTGCTTTCTCTTTTTCTCCTGTGTGTAGTTTTTGATGGCCGCCGGCACACATGTTATGATAACATGGAGGTAGCAAAAGAACCATGTTGTAGGGTCAAGGGAGTAAGAAAGCTTCACCACCTTAGAACAGCCAGACTTTGGTCTTATTGGCTGGGGATGCCAAACCAGCTAAACAGGGCAAAGCAGAAGATGAACCCATCTGCGACTTTGTCAGATATTGCCATGGCTACTTTAATATTATGTCTTTGGCTTCAAAGGAAGTAGTACACCTGATCCATGTGGACATCAGCTTAATGAAGTTGTTGCACAAATGATGAATAAAAGTAGTATTTTGGGGTTTTTATTTTTTCAATTATTATTTTAAAATCTGCTTTTACAGCACAATATTCTTCCTTATGACAAATGATCCTATTCACTGATACTGTGTTTTCAGATAATACCATTTACATTTCTAGAAAGAAGCGAAGAAGAAAACTTACAGGACATCTTTAATTTTTCACTTGATTTTGTCATTTTGTTTTTGTTAATTTTTTTTTTTATTTTTGACATTGATACAAAAAATAGTATCTTGATTAGCAGCTTTGCTGGCAATCGCACAAAACTGTAAATAATACATTAATCTAAAAGAATACACTCCTACAGACACTATAGATAAAACAATATATACAATTTAGACAAATAAATACATAAGTACAGCCAGTCATATATAATGATACACCTAAAGTTTGGTTACTGTTGACAAGCTTTTCTAGTTAATTATACTCTTCATTTACAAATTGCCATTGCCATCTACATTGGAAAGACAAAAAAAATCCCAATAAAGAATCAAAATTGATACTTATTATTGTTAGGAAAGATGGAAAATGAACCTTGAGACTTCTGTTCAAATATTCTCATGGGTTTAGCAAAAAAAAGAAGAAAAGCTTTTGTGGAAAAACTCCTCCGAAAGAGAGGCACTTCTCCCTCAACCTGCTTTGCTCAATGTGCCTTGTTCATGTACATTTTGGAATCAAAATATGATTATAGTCACACTTTTGATGTGACTGGAAGCCAGCATGTCTAACTAAGTTGTCATTTGTCCCATGCTCAGTGAAACAAAATGACCTTTAAGGTAATGTAAATATTTCTTTGATTATTCCTTTGATTAAAAGAAATCTATTGCAAATATTTGTTTGTTAACAGTATTCCATGTGGCAAAAATACTACTGAGTGGAAGGGACAACAGTCCCTGTGAGTAGATGTATTGCTCCTTTTCTATCTGCAGGTTGCAATACTGAAATTTCTGAGCAAAGAGAAAATAATAAATCTGAAGTGTAACAAGCTAGTGAAATTTAATATCAGAAAATTAATAGAAGTAGAAAATTAGGCTATTGTTGTGTTGCATTAAATTCACTTGACAGCAAAAGAAAAAATATCTTGTACATTCAAAAGTTAGGGCACACATGCTTAAGGCTCTTGAAACACTGGACAAATATGCCTCACTCAGCTCCATGCATAACAGAATGCTATAACATAGCAAGCAGACTTACACATATATACAGCTGAATACAGAAGAAAATGCCTTAGAAATATGTACATCGGTTTCAAGAAGAGCATTTACATTTCTGTTCAAGATTATCTATTTATAAATGGCAGGAAATACACTTTTTCAGATACTATTTTCAAGGTGTACCTTGCAGTCATTAATGCAGTCTACTTGTAGTAGGAGAAATTCAAGGCTACCATGCTACTCAAGCCCTGAGGTATCTGGACTGGGAGCCTTGCTGTCCTCTTGGTTACTAACCCAAGGCCACAGAAGCATCAGCAGAAGTAAGGCAACCAAATCCATTTGGTTGTGGATTCAGAAACCCCAAATTACTGCACAGTGCAGAGGGATAGCAGAAGTGATTACAGCCTGTGGGTTCAAATTATTACTAAGTATGTTCCTGACAGAGTGGCATCTATGCTGTCTGACTTACCCGAGGGCTGGGGATGAATTCCAGCCTCCTTTCTGTTCATAAACAAGCATATTCTGGGGCTCGGGTAAGAAAAGCTGAACTTAATGCAATCACTGTGTTATATATTCACTTATGCAGTCAGTTGTACCTTGTTTAGCTGGAGTTCTGAGTTTGACAGGAAGCAAGAGCAACTTTAACAAGGACTAGATCAACTAGGGAAGGATAAATCTTAATTATGCTGCAAGAGATTCAGTATTTTTATAAAAGTTACTGAATTTTTTTTTTTTATTTATGAGGGGTACACAAGCTCCTGTTGATTAACAGTAACTCCTAAGCTGTCTGTTGTATAGCTTCACCTTTAGATCTGAAATAGATTTGTTTGAGGTGGCTCTTGCTAACGACTTGACGGCCAGGCACACTTTACCTTACTTACAAGTAGTTTCTTTCAAAATGGTAGTGCTGCATCTGTGAATAAGACTAACAATATGACATGAACCTGCAAACCTTTTAGGGTAGCATCTTCATTCCTCTGTTACTGTTGTAAAGTGCTGTGTACACCTATGGCAAAATCAGGTCAGAGCTTTCCTTTAAATTCTTCTCAGTTAATTTCTGACAAATTTATAGACATTCTGAATAACATACAGACATAACAGTTTTGCATATGTTGCACATAATGCTAAGTGAAATGAATGAGGCTTTTGTGTGCGCTGTGGACGGTGTGAGTAATCTACAGCTAATAATATATTTGGCGAGTTTTGTATCTTTGTAACTTGTCTGTGAGTTCTTCATTCCAAGTTACTTGCTGAGTGATATTGTATTTTACTTCTTTGTTATAAGATGGTGCTGAATAGAGAGAACTTGATTTATCAAAGAGTTTTCATGACATTTCATAAGCATTCATATTCAAAACACTTATAAGCACGTTATACAACTTGAATAAAATCTCGTGGATTTGATTTCTGTTGCATGCTCAGGGGATCTCCTGAGTGGCACCTCAGTGAGTGTTGGCTCTGTGATAAGTAACCTGAGAGCTTTAACAGGTTTTTAAAAAAGGCTAGAATATTTTGTTGTTGTTTGGGCTGTTTTACTAGATGCTTCTTAAAAGCCCTCTATTTTGGTGTGAAATTTGTACATAACTCTTATGTACTCTGCTACAACAGAAAATTGATTGCATTCTTTTATTGGACTAAATTCTTCCTTTCAACACCATTAAAAATGTGGTAGAATCTCATGCCTGTATGTACTATAGCAAAAAGTAGAGCTTACTTGTAAAAAGCTGCTTTCGTGTTACTTTTTTTAGGTAAATATGGCACTGACTGACATTGAAGAAATATGCTGCTTATTGATTCTTTTAGCATTCAATGTAATTAGGTATTGCTATGCCAGATGTTTAGTTGAGAATCCATTGATACTAATGAGAGACATTACCTTGCTTTGAAATTAGAAGTTAAGATATTCATGCTTTTCTCATGTATCTTTAAGATAATTTTTCATACATCTCACCTGTATTATTTCTCCTATAGATTCTACTTCATTTTTAAATTGTGTTACATCTTTTATGGGCTATTTTAGAAAGTGTAAAGAAATGGGGTGTGTTCTGAAATAAATTAAAGAAATACCATTTGGTAGATGAAAATATATTTCAGTGTGTGGGTTTGTTTCTAAGGCCAATGGGACTTTGATGTTTTTACCTGTCTAAATTCTGCTATTACACCATCAGTAAGCTATTTGGGAATTGCACACATTGTACTTTAGAATATTCACATCAAGGTAGGTATATAACTTCAGTGCAAATATATACTGCCTAATTTATTAACAAAGCTCTAAACAGAGATGGTTGTAGGGTGTCAGAAAAGAATAAAAGTTTCTTAGGGTCTGAGTCTTATCTCAGAGGCTGGGGCATGAACTGTTAACCAGCTCATAATAGCTTATTACTGTCCTTTTACACACAGACGCAAGAGCTGAGATGTGTGATAGATAATATACAAAATCTGAGATTTGACTCGAGTTCCTTTAGGTTGGTGTAATGTCCTTACCAAAAAGAGCCTGAAGTTTGTAAACCAGTAGTCAAAGCGAGAATGAAAAATCAGTCATAAAAATCTTCTCACAGTTAGTATCCCACAGTTTAACTTGTAAATCAGCAGATCACTTTGTCAAAAAATAACCAGACTAAATCAAAATTTAAAAAAAAAAAAGGTATTTACATCTGTAAAAATCTTAACATCTAAGATGTTTCTTGCTGGACATGTCATTCCAAATTCTGTGCATTTCTTCTGGTGTTATCTGGTGTACTGTGATCACCCTGCGGTACCTGCACAAGCTGTAGGCCATTTTCCAGTGATTGAAGCCACTGTTTTGGAAGGGGTGAATGCCCAGCTTCCGAAGGCAAAGTCCAACGTACACATCTTCAAGATGAAGAAGTCTGGTATGAAGGGAGGTTTTGTAAATCAGTTCTGCTACGTCAGCTGAAAAAATGTAGCCAGTGCCTGAACAGAAGGGTGGGTAATTGCTGTCGGGATACAAATCTCTCGGCATGTACCACTTACTGCGAACATCTCTTATTGGTCCTCCGTTTATAACGTAACCAGTGAAGTACCTTCTCCTTGGCTTGGTGTTAGGTTTGAGCAGCTTATAAATAAGATTGTCCATATTTACAAAAATATCACTGTCTGTCTTCATAACGTACTTTGCTTTCGAACAAAACGTCGCTACCCACCTCATCCCCATCAACGTTTTCAGAGTGAGGTTATGGTAAGAGTCGATAAAATCCTCCACGATAATGTCATGAAAAATTTGGCTTTCTTGCTCTACCATTTGATTTAACACAGGATCTGTATTTTTTCCAAGAAGAAATAGTGTGGCGATTTTAATTCCTTTAAAGTTGTTTTCGTCTCCCCATGTTTCTCGAATGGCTTGCCTTGCATCAAACTCTTTGTGAGTTGTGCTGATGAGAATGACCAAGAAAGGGACACTCTTCTCACATTTGTTGGGTTCATTGATAAGAAAGTCAAAGGAATGTGGATTTATAGGTCGAGTTCTTATGTTGCCAAAGGAAACGTTTTTTCTGGCTATGGATATGCTACTGACCTGTCTGTGGCCAGTGTAGGAAGAAGTAGGACGAGTTATACTTAAGTACCAAAGAGCACTTGCCCAACAAACAACTGTCAAAATGTATAAGCACGAGACTTTTGAAGCCATTGTTCCTCTAGCTCTTCTATTCCATGTGATGAATAAATAGCCTTTGTACGAGGAGCGCACCTATGTCCTGGAGAGGCAGCATATTATTAATGAAACTTGAAAGTTCGATATAGAAAAGTAACTCTGTAATCATTCATGGATCTCAAGTAGGAGCTATTAACCCTGATGATACTCAGCTTTTCTTCTTTTACTAGCAGCGGCTTCCATTTCTTGGAATTTTCTGTTATTTCTGAAAAATACGAAGAAAAATTTTCCATTGCTAGATCATAAAAGCCTGGGGCAAGAAAAATGAGCTTATATATGGCTGGCCGTTAGTAAGCTAAGTGTCTTAATGCATTTTTCAGATATTCCTTTTTTTCTCATGAGGTACCACAGTGCAAGATAGTGTACTAGAATAGAGCAGCGTAACTGAACTAATGGTTTTATGTTTGGTAATTTCTCATAGATGGTTTTATATAAAAAACATTAAGCACGCATAGCATGTTATTATTTAGATAATTTAAAAGGTATGTGAAAATAATTTTCTGGTTTCTAGCATTTTCTTGCTTCCTAAATTTTTTCTGGACAATCTTTCAAAATGTGCTGTGGAACATTTTGAAATTATTTAAAGAATGAAAAATAATGTACTTTATCTTAGAATCAACAGCATGTGGCAGCTATGCACATAAATACCTACAAATCTGATTTGGTCTTAATGTTGTTAATGTCTGTCCTGCTAAGAAGAGCACGTTTTGTTGGAAATCAGACAGAATGGGACTGATTGGTAAAGGTATGGGAGAGAGAGAGAGAGATGTGTATGCTGTCTTACCCATGTAAAGATCAGCGCTGGAGTAGAGTCCGTAAAAGTCTAGAAATAAATTGATACATTTCAGTTATTTTTGTTGGCTTGTTTCTCCTCTCCCCCCAAACCAGTTTTTTCATGAGCAAACATCATTTTTGTACCATGTAAGATAAACCATGATGGCAGCCCAGTAACGGTGTTGCCTTGGTGGCTTGGCGTGCAGAGCACTTGCCAGCCTGGCTGGGGTTCCTGCAACCCTATCCTGCTGCTGTTCCAGACCTGCCTCCAGCACTGGGTGGCTTTGAGGCTTTCCTGGATCCAGGGAGTATGCAAGCCCTGTAGCTTCCTCTGCTCTTAGCAAGTTTGCTGGGAAACAGTTCTGTTTATCATAATTTTGAGGATATTAGACAAGCTGCCTCAAGCCTGCCAGGTCAGTGCTGACTCCTCCAAGGAACACCAGCAGCTGGAGACTGCCTGCAGGCTCCACCTTCCTGGGTTTTACCACTGCGTTACTTCAGAGCTAAAGGACAGCAGAAGCATGCAACAGAGGAGCTTTTTGCAAGAGTCTTTGAAATATTTCACATTTATTTTGGATAGAACAAAAAATATATGGATTTGGATAAAAAGATAGAAGCTCTGTCTTAGAAATGTCCTTTTTGATATCACACTGCTTTGACACAGACCCCTCCTCTAGGCAGGCCATCAGAGGGGAAGGACTGTTATCCTGTGTCACTATTTCACACTCAGGTTTAAAAACAGGAGAGAAACAATCTGAACATCTGCTAAATCCATACAGACTTTAATCTTCCTACAAACGTTTATAACTAGCACTGTCCTGCTAGTCTTAATTACGTGCACTTTTAGTTACTTAATGACCAGAACTCACATACTGCTCTCCCCTTCCACAAAACAGGGTAATGTGAATTTTTCACCTCTTCCAGAGCTCCATCAGTTTCAATTGGTTTTGCCCTATAACTGAGGGAATTTAATGAAGTTGACTGTGATCTCCTTCATCACTTGTCCCAAGACTCAGGGTTTATATTTTCCTACCAAGCAGTACCAGCAAACGTTTGGGAGCAGTGTATTTAAGTGAGACTTTTAATTGCTCCATAGGGCTGCAGAGCACAAGGATCTTGGCATGGCAGGCACATGTACATCCTTATGAATAAATACAGTAGCGATATATATACACACAAATGCTACTGTAATGTCTGGAGAGGGGATCTATACTGCTGTAACAACCCACTGCGATACAGTTCTGAGAAAGGCAAAACACATCCCTGATCTGGTGGGTTGGCTTTGTTTCTGAGCTCTGCAAACCACCCCTACTGGAAATGCCAGCGAGGAAAAACACCAAGTGCGAAATGCCATAATGGAATGAAGATGTAAGAGTGTAAAGTCTAGAAAACTCTGTTAATAAAGGAAGAAATACAGAAGTCATGGACTGGAGATACAGAATGAGAGTTATGTAGGTCAGTGTATATAATGGACTCCAGCACTAAGATCTCATAAATAAGTATAATATTCTGCACATGATGTATTATTTTAGGAAACTATATATTGCATTGTCTAAATGTGTATGGTGTTCTACATCTTTTCTTTCATAAAGGCAGGTGCATTAGTTACCATGAACACTGTGCAGATATCTGAGGGAAAGGAAAATTGCAACCACTGCCTCTTACAAACTGCAAAATTACATAAAATAGCTTTTCAGTCCAGCAATGTCATGGCTGTGATATCCAATCTTGTGTGCTCTGAAAGGATTAGAAACAACAAAAACCTTACTCCATTTTGAAGAAAGATCCCAAGGTATTGTAGGGATTTTTTTTTTCTCAGTTTCTTCAGTTATGAGAGTTTTCTTGGTTATTTTCTCAGATAACTGTGTGGGATGAATGTTCATTATGTTGGCCCTTCAATTGCTGTCTCTTGAAACAAGTTTATCTTTTTCTGTTGTGTGTTTTGTTGGGGGGTTTTTGTTTGTTTTGCTTTTTTAAAAGAAAAATAAGAGTTCAGATGGTATGCCTTGGCTTGGAGTGTTTTAGGCCATCCCTCTGGTAACTTCTGAGCAAAGCGCAGGTAAAGTGCTTAAAGGTGAACTGGCTGTAGTTTTCCCGATGAGCGAGGTTTTAAATTTAATTACTTTTTAGGAAGATTGAGGGGGGGGAAAAACAAAAAGAGAGCTTTATGCTTTCCTATGATGGGTCTCTCTGCTATTCCTACTCTGTTGTGAGGTAAAGATGTAAAAATTAAAGTTCATGTTCCTGCTTTACTTGAGCTTTTTGCTATATATGGGGAAGAGATTTGAAAGAAAATAGTATAAGCAAAATTGGCCGATACTGTAAATACAATACTAAATTAGCTGAGGAGTCTTGGTCTGTAATTTAGGTGAGATTATTGTTGCCTCCAGGACTGATCTCTCTCTCTCTTTGTAGTATCACAAAGGGGGTTGGATAAGTAGCTATGTCATGTATTTTTTTTTTTGGCCGCAGGTCAAATGCTCTTACAAATTATTTCTGGTAATGTTGTTTCTGCACAGGAGCTTCAATTATGTTTAGCTTGCACAAGTAAGAAAATACATAGCTTGATTAGGTGGGGAAATATGAACTAAGCAGTGAAATAGTTTGTGATGATTTAGTCAAGAATTTCTGAGTTTGCCAAATTCTGTTATTAAAGACAATGCTAATTAATCAAATACCTAAATAAGCGCCTAAGTGAGGCTTACTTTCAACACAGGAATAATCCTAGGAACCTTGCAAAATTATTCACAGCATCAAAGTCTGTGATAGCAAACCTTTTTGTCGTCATGTGTTGTGACTTGAAAATAAAATTTTCAGCCATATGCGGGACTTGTATATCAAAAATGTGAATTACACAGAATGAAATCAGAGTGCAAAATTAATGTACTCAAATTATAGTGAGTTAAAACTGTTGTGTTAATTCCTCATTTGGAAAAGAGGAGGAATAACGTATGTGAACTAAGATTGCTATGATCTAAATCATAGCTTCAGTTGGCCGCATGTTACTGTGGTTCATTTAGCAGTTTGCCCAGAAGCTGTTCAGAACGTTTTTAACCTAGTCAATAGTACTTATTTCTAAAGCTGTCTTCAATATTAAAGTGTGTAGCGAATTAATATATTGTGTTTTAGTCCTGATACTGGATTCAGTATATTGTCACTTAAGGATGACTTTTTTTTTCAGTTTTGCCATGATCTTCTTGAATTTAGTATTGAAATTTGAAGGTCTTGTAACAAGAGGATATGGGTTATCACAGGAAGAGTGAAAAGCTTTTATCAGCTTTGGATTTCGTCTGTTGTAATAGGCCGTTTAACATCTGGGGACACACACAGGCAAAAAGAAGTGACACCTCCTTTCCTTTCTCAAGTGGAGCGAAAGGAAGCTTTTTAGCAGGGCAGTAGCAACGCTTTAAGCTCTTGGATCCTTGTTTTTAAAAATATTTTCATTCAATCTGTCCCTTTTCCCAACCTGTTTGTCACACTATAAGTAATCAAAGGCTCAAGCTCTGCTAAGGTAGCTGATTGCAAAAAGCAAATGCTTAGCATCATGTTTCCGTACTGTGACATGAAGTTGAGCACTTAATTGCACTATTCACAGCTCATGCTGTGAAAGCCAGAGAAGCCACCCAGCCAGAGCACAGAAAGCTGTACTGTGTAACTTCTGTGAGTAATTGTCTTGATGAGGACTGTGAGGATTTGCAGCAAACCTTTTATGAACTGACTGCACATCAAGGATAATCCTCCAGATAATGAGCACATTTGAGAATCTTGCTAACTGTTCATAGGCAATTTTCAGGCAGACGTCAAAAGAGTTCAGCAAACATTACTCTCAACTGCAATATTTTGCCAACATTGTGGAACATTGCTGTCTCTGCTGAGAGGCTGTTGATCTTTCTTTCAAGAAAGCCCAACCTATGTAAGTGCAACAGCATTAATGTATCTAGATCTTGGTGGATGCACAGGATAGAAACCACAGCTCTTGAAGCCTGGCTTGTTGCCTCAGTTGTAATCCATACTATGTCACTACCGCTGAGGCAGGTGCTGAGTGGAGGCAGTCAGGATGCTGAGTCTGGGAGATGACCCTGGGTGAGAAGTTGAGGGAGATCACAGCTGCTCATCCAGACACCCAGGAGTCTGTTAGGTAGAGCACAACTGAGTCAAATTAACACTTTGCATCTGCCAGAATATAATTTGAAAAAAAGACTGAATGCAGCTGCTAAATTATTTAGTAAATATAGCAAATTCTTCTCATTTTCCCCAAAGAGATGTTTTTGTAAGTTTTCTGTGATCATGGCTTTCATCTGTATATAGACCAAGACGCTGAAATGTCTTCAACATTTATGAAGCCCTTAAATTACCAAATCTTGTTGAGAAGATAATTATCCTGAACATTAAGAACACATCTACAAAGAAGTCTGGGGATGCTGTTTTGCTCTTGGTTGCATGTTTTCATAGTAATTTCTTGAGGAAATTCTGGACAGATGGCATAGGTGATTCAACAGGAGATTGCAAACTCCTCTCTGGCAACTTCATTTGAATATTTCTTAAATATTCTAAATGGTTTTGCTGTGCCTGGGAGTAATGGACCTGAAACCAAATCAGTGCTGCAAAGAAAGACCTTCCTCTCTGGAACATTGTGGAGAGGAATTGAAATAAATGTAGGAGCCACAGTCTTAGGCTGAAGGGAGCAAAGAACAAGCATTCATTTCAGGTCCATGTTTTTCAGAAATATAAAATTTTCTATTTACAGGGTTCCTAGCAGAGAACTGGGAGCTGCTAGGTGGGCCACACACTGTTCAGTGGTTTTCACACAGAATTCCTCGGGGAGTTGGGTAACAGCAATTGGCCCTCAGTGTGTCTGGGAGGCAGCTGCCTTCTTTCATGGTGACCAGGCCCAGTATGCACCACATGTGGCTACATGGATCTTCTGTAGCTGCATTTTTTTTCCTCATAGGCCTGATTCTGAATAAAACTGGTCTTGGAGAACCCCTTTACTGGTGGTGGAGGACAAAGCAGTGAATGATCAAGATTCAAACTTGTCTAAACTGGACACTACATTTGAATATTTCATAAAACATTGACAGCAGGTTTGCTAACCAGAAAAGAAGGTATGGTTTTGTAAAATTTGGTATTCATATGACATTGAAATGGGTTTTTATCCCATTTGGCACATCTTGGCATTACATTTTCAGTAGCTCTGCTACTGTTTTGGTCATTATTTAAAAACAAGTCTCTGTCACATACAATAATTATGACCACCTAGTCAACAATGGTATCACACAGGTCATTCTATGTGGAAGGAGACGAAAGGACAGATCAGGCAGATCCTGAGAACTGCCTGTACAATGGATAGGTATCTAAAATTTTAGCAAATCAGCTATGCTTTGTCAGATATTAATCTAGAATGGTTATAAGCTAGATCTTACTCAAAATAATATTACAACTCGGGACATGCCAATCAACAGTTCTGTCTTGTTGTATTGCTGATTACAAGTGATTTACCTGAAGCCAGTGCATGCTGCTGTTAATTGGAGTTTTGGTGCTGTCTTTAGTAGAAGGCATTTTAAACACGTATCATCCCTCACTAAGAGGGACAGAAAAGAAACGGAAAACATAAAATGATAGAGAATATTTTTAAGCAGAAATCTTTTTCTTTTCTTTTTTCTGTTCTTTTAAAGTCACTCATGAGATGTCAAGGGCCAGGTCTGTGCATTTTTCTCCATGAATGCTTTTCAGAAACAAATTTAAAAAACACTTTGTGACTTCATGTTGTGATAGGTCATTGTGACTACATCAATCATGTCCTTTTACATCAGTAACGTGTAAATTGCATCTCAGTATGGTTATAAACTGATGCAAGTAACATATTCACTTTGGGCTACCAGAGTCACAACTGTTATTTTTTTTGGCTATTCTGCTGTATTCTAGTGTGAAATCTCACAGCAAGGTTCCTTAGCTCGTGTCACCACCAAACTGGTTACATCTAATGAAAGTTTAGGACCAAAACAAAAAAAGTCAAGTTCTTAAAAAAATTCAAGGAGAAAACCTTTAGAACTGCTTTAACAGAATCTTTATTACTCATGAAACAATTTCACATGCCCTGTTACCAGAGTTCATAGCTTAAATAATTTTCAAGTAATAGTGTTTGAAATAAAGTATACTGCTGTTCCTGTCTTAACTTTCTTAAATTTCACTATTAGATTTCTTTTGTATTCACAGCAGTGACCGTGAAACTGTAGTTTGGGTTATGACACCAAGAACAGATGACAGTGGTCTTGATTATATAGATGCCTACCCTAGTGATACTGCTATCTTCAATTAATCTTTGTCAAAAAAGAAGGAGTAACAATTATGTGAGGACTGGAACATCTGAAGTCACAGTGTCTGTAGTGATGATAACTCATCAAACTGGATAATGAATCTACTTCCCATAATCCACATGCTAGTGGGGGCATTGAAAGAAAAATACAAACAATTAAAACTTTTTTATTTACTGGAAAGAATTCTAAAATACTTTTGAACCTGCCCATCAAGGTATCAGTCATGATACTTGAGGAACTATGGTTTTGAGCTCATCAAAACTGAGGGTGCTCGGGGCTGAAAACAGCTATGTATAAAGGCAGTGTTATCTCAGAGCACAGTTGTTATTGTTAGACAGTGACTGGAAGGATTCTGCAGTATCTCAGGCATAACTGTATGATACCTGTATTTATTGTAATTGTTATGTATCTTTACATGAGAATGTTGGAGATATATTTTTTTAAGACCTGAAAAATAGCTAGAATTCATGTTATTTTCTCATTTCTTCCACAGCAGTGAGGCTAGAAAATTTTGTAACAGTGAATTTAGTTGATTGTATAATAGCATAGTTCCAACTTCTTGTGCTTAAGAAAAAAGTTATGTATTATCAGATGTCCAAGGAAACTGTTGGATACTGTGACACTGTGTCTATATGGGTGTTTTTCTTCCTTTCTTTTCCCTGGAAATATTCCTCATGTTGAGAAGATCCCAGAGCCCTGACCTGTCCATGCAGGAACAGGTTACAATACGATTTTTTCCATGTTTGCATTACAGTAATTAATGTGAATTTATGTCGTGAAGCATTTGTCCCTGTGAGTTGTTTATAATTCAAGCTTCAGGTTTCTAATTCCCTTTGTGAAGCAGTTGAGACACATTTGACACAAGCTATTGCTTTCAAAATTGCATGTCTCTCACAGAACTGTAACTTAGAAAACCTCACAACCAAACAAATGACTTTTGTCTTCAACTTGGAAGATATGGCCCACATATCAGTCAGATAAAATATTCTCAGATATGTGAAACACATTTCCTAGACGTACACTTTTTTCTTTTTTTCTTTTTTGGTAATTGGTTAGTCATGATTGAGATTCCCCATTTTATAGGGGCTTTCCTGTGCAGGGTTTTCTGAAAGCATTGCCTTAAATTGGGCAGAGACAAATAGCTGGAGCTCTCCCACAGGCAGGCAGTGGCTGCCTGCAGCTGGCTGTGCCCCTTCCCCTCCAGCTGGTAGGTATTCCTGGGAGTCTCCCTCCCACACCTCTCCAGCTGCCACACCAAGCACCTGCAGCGCCGGCTGAGCTTCCCAAGCAAGTTACCTTGCAGAGAAGGATAGTCCTGTTGGAAAAGTGAGGTTTGCCTGCTCTTTGCACTGAAAAGAGATGGAATGACATTTGGTTGGCTTGGATGTTTTCCTTAAATACATGGAGTGGTGCTTTTCCACTCAAGTGTTGGTGTGGCCACCAGCCGGTGTCCGTGCTCACAGGCCCACTGACCTCAGGGTAGCTGAGGGCCAGCACTTCTGGCTGTTATCTCTGTATCACTGCCTTACAACGAAGACTGAAAACAAGTTGCTTTTCACTTTGGCATAACCTAATGATAGATGGGATTTTGCTTGAACTTAAACAAAAACCTGCTTGTACTGGGGACTGAACAAGAAAAATTTCAGCTGCAGAAGAGAGGGTATTTTTTTGCAAAACTGTTAATATTTGAGAGCAAGCTAGAGTCAAACTCTTTCAGCCGGCACATATGGATCATTTCACAGATGTGACCCCAGACTATTTGTCAGCATTTAGTTTTCTGTAGCTCGCGGTTGAAAGGACCGTTGCACATTGTTACACTTAGGCATTCACTCAACACAAGAGGCCATATCTCTTGTGGCAAGATTTAAAAATGGGCTTATAATAACTGGAGGTTTTTAGATGAATCAAATAATGGAGAGCGTGCTACAGTAAATTGGTAAATACGTATCCTGGTGAATCCACAGGAGTAAAACTGTCCTCTTTCTTCTACGATATTTCAAAAGTGCAGCAAATTGTGTCCTCGGCTCAGACACAAGTTTGAAAAATACTGTTTGGATTCATAAATGGGTTGCTGCCTCCTTAGCTACACTGTAAACCTGTTCTGGATTATCAACTGTGCCTACCTAGTCCACCCTCTTTCCCAAAAAATTGTTTCTTTATTTTTCCACTTTATTTCCTTTATGAAAATTGTGAACATTATCTATTAATCTCAATGAAAGAAACCTGGGTGTCTCTGGAGAAAGCAACCAGTTAATAGCTTGTCCATTTTTGCTCAGATCAGCTTTTAACTTGAGCCCTATGGGAATCCTTAAAGGCAAAAATAGAGGAAGGTTTCTCGCAAACTGTTATTGATGAACATTTTGTGAGAATTTCTCTGTTAATAACTCTTATCTGCCAGCTGGGAAGAATATGGCTGACAGTCTTGGGTATCTGATAAAGCTGCAGGAAGAACTGCATTCTGGTAAAGAGTAAATCTGAAGTCTGGTTTCAACTCACTTTTATCACTTATGTCATTAGAGATGTCCTTCATGTGTACTTTTAAAACTTTCACTAGGGAGCATAAATTTCAAATCCCAAAGATCTATGTGAGTAGTCACGAATACTAACTCTGATTTCTTACATCTTTTGTATGTGAGCATTCTTAATTAGGGGTATTTGCAGTGGCTGGTAACTAGGAAAATAGCTAAGCAAAATTCTTCCTAATGTGTGAGCATGTGTGTTTGTCTGTCTTTTCACTAAACATAACAGGGGCCATTTCTATGGGCTCATTATGCTGCTAGCACATTTTACTTTCTCTTTTTCCTATTGTGACTAGGGAAGCATAACCATTGCAATTGCAACTTCTCAGAATAATTGGAAACTCTCCAGCTGGCTTCTCCACCTGTAATTGCATTGTCTCTAGTGGGCTGATGTAGGTGTAAATGTGGACTCATTGTCCATGTTGAAGGATTTCTCAAAAGAGAGGCAGAGAACTGTTATGTAAAGGATGGCCTCAAGTATATTCAGAGTTGAAAAGCAGAGAAAACAGTCTCCCTCCTCCTCCTTGACTCTTACTGAAACTCTACTGTGGCACACGTAAAGCGTGTGATTACAGTGCCTCTCTAGAGAAGATTTTGCAGCAACTTGAACACAGTGTTGCTCTGTTCATAGGATGTGCTGAGTTGGAAGGGACCCATCAGGATCACTGAGTCTGACTCCTAGCCCTGTGCAGGATACCCCACGTGTCACACCTGAGAGCGTTATCCAAACACTTTTTGAACTCTGTCAGGCTTGGGGCTGTGAGCACTTCCCTGGGGAGCCTTTCCAGTGCCCAATCACCCTCTGAGTGAAAAACCTTTTCCTGGTATCCAAACTACACCTCCCCTGACTCAGCTTCATGTCATTCCTTTGAGTCCTGTTACCGGTCATGAGAGTAAAGAGGTGCCTGCCCCTCTGCTTCCCCTCGTGGATGTTGAGGACCACAGTGAGATTGCTCTGCTTGGGCGTGTTGTGCCGTGAGCATCACTGACATCAAGGATGGCTGGCTGCTGCCTTGACTATGATGCAGCTCAACAGACAAAATTCTCTTTTTATCACCCACGTTTCTTTGGAATATGTTGGCTCCTGCTTGGATAGCAATGTAATGCACTTCTGATAGAAATCAACTTTGTGAAGCAATAAGCAGTAAATATGTTCTGTCACTGTGCCCAAGGGGAATCATACCATCCATGTGTTCAAGGCCAAGCCTTAAAGAAGAAGAGGGTACATGAATATCCAGTGTAAAAATATAGATTGCTTCTCTTTGCTCTCCATCTGTGGACCTTCAAGAGCTTTATAAACACAAGCTCACTGAGCATCTGTATACCCCAAGGAGGTAGATAATACAGTAATAAAGTCTGCCGAGCAAGTTAAGGGTCCAAATCTTGATTCGTACCTCAGGGTTGTAAAAATGTAATAGAGTGGTTTCACAGAGAGACATTCTTCTGGGAGAGTTTTTCTTACAGAAGCAGCATAAGATCAAACTCCCCTTTTGATCATTTTCCAGATTTCGGGGTACTTAGCTTTTGAGCAGAATCAGAAGAGATTGCTGTATAAATAACATGAACTCAGACCTTCTCTGAAGGAAGTTGTTTGGATTATAGGGTGGCTGGAAACAACAGGGATTCTCCTGACCATGTTTTAACTCTGTGTGGGTCTCCCTCAACATCCTAAACCCTTTTCTCACTTTTATCAGTCTCCTTTCAACATTATTTTAGTCCGAGAGATCTCTTGAACAAAAGAGATTTTAATGCAGTCTGCAGTCTTTGGTTCCATTTATTTCCCAGCTATTCTGTTATCAAAGGCAGCATGAAGCAAAAATGAAATGAAATGTGGCAAAGCAGCTGTGGGGCGAACTGTTGTGGGATTGCAGAGGCCATGAAAGGAACACTGCTCTGCTCTGTGACCAAACGCTTGATGTGGGGTCTGTTAGATGACACAGCCAGTGTCTCCACTGGTGCTCTGTGTCTAGCAAGGAAGGTGTGCTCTGACTCATTCTTCTCATGTAGAAAAAGCTAGGAAACATGAGGGCTGATGCAAACATCAGTAATGCTTCCTCCTGATGCTCAGGAGAAAAGGATTGATTTCTTGACACTCTCAGCAAAGAAGGATAAGAGCTGCTGGGGAGGCAGAGGGTGTCTATCTAAACCCTGCTGGGTATACAGAGGAAGACAGACAATCCTGCCCGGGGTTTGTGGAGTGAAGCCTCCAGTGTGGCTCAAGGTGAGAGGAAGACAAATGATCCAAATGCACAAAATTTCAATTTATTCTTTAAAAACCTTTCTTGCTACTGATGCAATGAAGAGTAACGCCACAAAGCAAAGGGATTTCTTGATTGTTTCTTTTGGCTATGTGGTAACAGTATAACTAAAAGCTGCCCCAGAACTTTTAATGAGAACTTCACTGTTTTGTTATTCTTTCTTGCTCTTCCTTTGTCTTTTTCTTTGAACAAATTAATTTCCCTGTCTGTATAGCTCAGAGTGCACACACTTTGCAAAGATGCTGCCATCTGCCATTTAGTTTTCTTTCTAAGCTGTGATCTTAGACATATATTTCAGGGAAAAGGAAACCAAGTGGTTGAGTTTATTTTCCCTTTGTGTGAACAACAATGAGAATAATTCCAGAGCCAGGCAGTAAGGCTGCCTGAAATGTCAACTGCAAATCACTTTTTCAGTGAGGCATTAATTCATTCTGTGAAAAATACGCTGGGTAAAAGAACTCCATTTCCATTCCTCCTCCTGTTCAGTGGCTGGATCAATTAAATTCCATATAACAAATTTTTGAGATTATGTCAAATAATTTTTTACTTTTTCTAACCCTTATTCCAGATCATTTTCTTGCCCTCTCAGCCCCTTGCTACATATGCCTCTTGCAGAAGACAGGGGAGAGGTGGAGGGTGCTGCTTGGCACATGGCAGGGCCAAGGCTGCCTGTCTTCAGGTCACCACAAGCTGTCACCTCTGGCCAGAGCATGGCCCTCGCAGCAGTTAGGAACCCCTTAGTGGATAAGGGGGAATAACAGTCCCTGCCTGCAGACAGAGAGAGCAAGAGGAGGAGAAAGGGGGTCATCTTGCCCCTCCTCGACTGTGCCTTGTCATTGGAGACAAGTACTTTCAGGAGCTGACAAAAATACTACATGACATCAAGATGGAAAACATTTCTTTGCATCTGAGAAATTAGAGCCATGGTCTGTTTCTGTGTGTGTGTAAGCTGGCAGTGCCACAAAAATATCCATGCATTTGTTAATACTTTATGATTATTTTTATTCTGATCAGTTCCCCAATCAGATGTGCCTCATAGTCACACAAAAGCCTTGATCAGCACAGCTAAAGGGCATCATCAGTCTGAAGCAGATGGGGCAAAATGGGACAGATCTGTTTTCACAACTTCAGTCCCATCTTAAATGATTATCAGAGAGCTGAGGTCTCCCCTTATTCCTCTGGGGACTGTAGAAGTAGCCCCAAGATTTCCTCTTACAAAAATAAGACCAGGAACACAGCTCTTTTCTTCCTCTTGCAGCAATTGAAAACAAGTCAAAAAACAAAAATCCTTTGCCTGCCTTTTAAATATTTAGGTTTATATCTCAGTGATTACTGGAAAATTTTGGAAAACCAGTCAAGAACTTTTTGAGAATTAAAAAAAAAAATAAATCTCCTTTCAAAATTTTTTTTCATTTTTTTTCACAATACCAAGAGGTCTTTTGTATCCTTTGACTCTCCCAAGATCACTTTGAATTTAAACTGGAAACTTTACTGGATTTTAACATGAAACCTGGTCATGCATATAGCAGCTTTGAAGGGCATGAGTAGTGTAGTATTTGAGAATGTGCTGCTATTTTGTAGATTGATGTGATTTTCTGATTTTGACATAAAATGAAAACAGTGAGAGGCTGTCACAAGCCTCTGAATCAGCCAGATTCTTCTTAGAAGCCAAAGACAGCTTTTGGCTCAGGTAGCTATTCTCCCACACATGCATTTGCCAAAAGAGAGTGCGTGCCGGGGCTTTTTTTTTGCTGTTGTTTTTTTTCTCCAGATGGTGTAATAAGGGCTAGACTGCTTGTTGGTTGCCAAGAATTGTATAATATTGTGGTAAAATGTAATCCCAATCTGCAGTTTTGAAGGTAGCATATCAATCACTTACTCATCAGGTTCCTATACTTCTTGCTTGTAGGGTCAAACCTTTGTCATTAGGCCAAGCCTATTAACAAGTTTCATCCAAATGTTTTGAGAGCAATGAAATTTGGTATGTTTTCTTTCCAAATGTTGATTAAAGTGTCCACTGCTAGGAAGGTAAGAGCCAATATGCAGCTGATCCTTTTTAAAATTCTGTACCTCAAACCTAAATCACTAAATCCCTCAGCTCAGCTAAAGATTTGCTTTGGGTTTGCTTGTGATTTTTCTCTATAGTACATCTAAAGTAAAAGCAAGAGGTATTTGGTGTCACAAATAATTTACTTCTATGGTTGTGGTTTGAAACACACTGAGTGTTTTAACTTTTAAAAAATAATTTCTTGCACTTGAATGAAGTTATATTAATAGAGATAAAAATTAGAACAGTTTTTCAACTAAAGAGCATGTAGTTTTTCACTGGATTGATATATGAGTCTTCCTCCTGCTGATGTGTCTTCAAAATCAACCTGATATTAACTTCATTGGGTAATGCAGTTGCACCTTCTGCACCCTTGAGAGTAGCGTGTACACCCTATTTAGTCACTGTACTTGGGACAGCTTTCAATAGAGAGGGTTAGCAACAAAAACATTTGGGGGAAGTCAATCATCTTCATCATCTTTCAGCTGTAACTTCTTTATTTTTCATAAACAGCTCTTGTTCTAGGGACTGTGTTCACTCAGTCTCACAGCAATCCAAGGTAGCCAAAGTGGTGGTGACTTAAAATTAATGCACTGACATTTATGATAAAAAAAGAAATTTTAATATGCTGATATGTTGTATTTTTCATAAACTACTAAAAATAATCTCTGCCATGTTGCAGAAGAGGGCAGGGTACTTGGTGTTGTATAGTATTGTTTAAATACTTCAGAATGCCCATATGACAAACACATGTAAGAAGAATTGCTTTGCCATGAGTGCTAAAACATAGGAAAAAATCATAAAAAACCCCCAAGATTAGTCTTTAAAAGTGATTTGACAAGCTAAATAAGAAGATGTATGCTAATTTAGGCTGTTTGGACAGAACATGGATGAGATTTTAAGCATCTTAGTGATATGACAACAGACGAAGTCTACAATCTTTCTTTAGGTGCCCTATACACTGTATTTGGACCACAAAAAGGATTTTCTTCCTCAAGCAATAGCAGATTATTATCCTGACTGGCAGGAAATAACCTATAAATTATATCTATATCTAGCACATATGGAAGAAAAGTCATCAGACAGTATCATACATGAAAAATTGGTTGCCTTGGTCGAGTAACTAAAAGTTTAGACACATCATCTTTTAATTTGAGAAATGATAAAACCAGCAGTGACAAGAACTACACTGCAAGTTTCCAAAAGTACACATATTGGATTGAGAGGTAGGTCATTTGTCAGCCACCCCTGTAGATAAAATAAAATGGAAGACAAAAAAGTTTGCTCTGTACCACAATCCAAAGATTGCAGCACAAGATCATGTATTCTAAGGCATCTACCTCTCTCTCTGTGCACCTCTAGAGACATCAAAGAAGGTCTTAAATTTCAGCATGCTCCAGCATCTCAAGTTCTGGAGGGAGGGAGAGATTGCAGAGAGTTGTCTTTATGCAGCTGACATCTGTAGCCTCGAATGCCATCCATAAATTAGGATCCTATCAAATTACAGTGCCCCCAGGCATCTGCTGCTTAAAAACTGCCCTTCAGAGGATGTGAGCAATCATTTGTAGGATGGATTAAGCATTTTAAAGTTCTCGTAAGAAACCAATATGAAAAATAGTTACTGAACCAATTAAATAATCTCTGTTGGTGGATCTCCTTTAAGTCTTTAAAAACCCACTGAAAGAAGTGAAGTTCCTTTTGCAGTATTTTTTAGAAATTCTTTAGCTATAACTTTACTGATACAAGCAGAAAAGGAATATAGAGGGGCATTTCAATTCTGTCTTTCTTCTTTGTTTGGCAGTTGATCTTGAGTGCCCACAGAGCCTATTAAACTCATTTTGCTATAACTTTACTATTGACATTTGAGATTAAATGCCAGGGTATGAAAGATTTTTTTTTTTTAAGGGCTATGACTTTTTGTTTCAATACAACATTGTCAGGACCATAAGACTGTAACAGCCTGCTGTAGTGTGTTATTCCATCATTTCTTCCCACCTAAGAAAAACATTTCTGATTAGCACAGCTACTGTCCCTTTGTTACAAGGTTTATACAAAATTCAGCAGCGTTACTGCAACTGAACTCAATGGGAACTGTGAATGCTTGGCGATGTCTTTTTTCTGTTTGCAGTGCTCACTTATCTCCTCTCATCTGATAAGCTATAAAACAGGACAAGTCCTTTACCAAAGCAGGGGTGAATCTTGGCACTACAACGCTACAATAAAAGATTTTTTCAGTGTTAAGACGATGCTTTGCATATTGTATTCTCCACCCCCCCCCAGTTGTCATTCAGTCTGAAAAAGATGGAGGCTGGAGACCTGGGATGCTTTAGAGGCTGGGCTAAGAGTGCCAGCACACAGGGTGAGTCCAAAAGCCCTGTGTGAGGAGATGTGATGGAGAGCCAATGCCTAGAGGTTTTACCTCTTGTGTTTGTTCTGGGGTGGCATCACAGCACATCTGTGTTAAGGCCTGGGAACCTAGTTCTGTATCTTCCTACCAAAAAACTGGGAGAGTCCATGGAAAGTTCATACTGGATTTGGGAGCTATTGGCAAAATAAAGATGTACCACACAAATCACTATTTTTCAATATTTTCAGCTGTCAGCAATGTAAAACCCTGTAAGCTCTATTTTAACTCAGTAGACAGAATATTTTGTTCCAGTGCATCCTAGAATTGCTTTTGCATACTTGGTACTGTCTCTGAAATTATGATAGTAAAGGACAGAGCTAAAGTAATTTACAGATATTATGGATTTAGTGAAGACTTCAGAGTGATTTACATGCCATGTGTTATATTGACATAAATTTAGAGCTCAATTCATCTCAATGAAAGAATTTTCATCAAAACTATTCCAAAATTAAGGCTTACTTTATTTTATATCTTAAAACTGCGGCTGTGTGATCAGATGCTTTTGCAGACTCAATCAAAGCAAGCATTTACAGAAAACATATTCTTCTTATCATTATCCCCAACACTATGGACTTGAATGATTCTTATTTCAGAATAAACTACACCTTTCTTTTACTGTTATCTGCTCTGTAATGGGCCACTGCAGCCTGCATCTCTTTCACATAATATGTAGGTCTGTCTCATTGGACTGAAGATATTGGAGAACACCATCCGTGGTACTGTTTGTTTCAGGTGTGTCATTGCAATTCTTTCCTCCCTGTTCTTTCTTATTGTAGCTTGTCCATTACTTCCAAACTGGTCATGTAAAGCTAGTCTGGGGTGGTATCTTCACAGGTCCCCATGAACAGCCCAGTGCTTGTTCTCAGTGGTGGATGAAGCATTTAAATAAAGATGGAAGTGGTTGTAGGACAATAGTTGTGCTAAGAAGTCAGTAATGATTTTGGTTGCTACAGGTTTAGTGTAGCATGACTGCAGATAGCATTATATTTTTGTGTGCTTCATAAAATAACATTTTCCAATACTGTGTCTCACTTTTAGAAGTGGTAGGGTGCCCGTGTAAGTTAAAACTTTTTCAGTGCTTTTTCACAGTCTGAAACAATCCCAAACTTTCAAGGGCAATGAATGGTAGAAGAAGTGCTCATGAGGTGTTTATATAATTGTGATTGTGTGCAGTCTAATAATACACTTTCTGCTCTCCTGCTTAATGGAAGCTTTTTCTTGATGTCCACTGGATATTAAGCAATTTAATGACTTGATGAATAAGAACAAGGTGATTGCAGAAGTACTCTTGGCCAGCTAAAATAGAGCACGCAGCTCTTTTTGCTGCTCTGCATTCTGTTTAAATGGTGCATTTAATTATAGGCATCACATCTGGGAGGAGTTCTTTGGTTTATGGCAGATGCCTGACAGTGTCATCTGGAGTTTTTCTCTGCTGTCCTGAACCAACGCATCTTATATTGAACATTACAGCAAAGAGTTTGCCTGAGGGTCTACCTGAATGATGTCCTTGTATTGCACCCAGTGCATAAGAAAACACCTTCAGGGAGCAAACCCAGCCCAGGTATCTATTGCTGAAGTCACCTAAAAGGACTTACAACTTGCATGAGCTTTGAGCACAGTGCTTTCTCAGTGGCTAAGCCAAGACTGTGGCTGTCTTTCTTCTTGCTTTTGTGGGATTATTGCAGTCTGCCTGGGCCTCCCAGTATAAATAGCATTTACACAACCAGTGTTGGCAGAGGTTATTTGAGGAGATTCTTCCTTTCTGCTTCTCATTCTCTCTGCTCCAAGAGCACATGCACGTACAGATACAGCTTACAGTTACAGTTTTGACTCCTAAATTTATAAATGATTCTCAAGCTTCTTGTTGTGCTACTGCTGTTGCTGTCATCTGCTTCATCTTTAGTGGGATGGGTCTTGTGACATGTGCAAGCTTTTTGTTTCTTAGTCTCTTCTTGAAAGGCACCCAAAATATTAAATATTTCTGAAATGCCTCCACAATATATTTCTAATATGTTTTCAGGCCTGTTATTTTTTTATTTTTAAAGTATTTTGAATAGAACTTAGATGTTAGATACAGTTTGAAGAAATAGAGCTCTTACTGTGACCCCTGTGTTGCTCCATGGCAGGCTACTGAACTACTAAACATCAGCAGCTTCTTACCAGGGACGTGTAGCAATGTCTGATCAGCAGCAACTGCACTGCCATAGATTTCAAACAAGGGAAATCCAGAATGTCTTCTGAGGAAAGGCTAATTTACCAAGGTCATTTGAAAGTCCTACTGATGCCTGGTTTTCTGTCTCCTCTGTCTATAATTGGCCTGGGCAGTGCATGGCTGTTTGCATCTCATAACATGCAGTTCTTTATTTCTGTGGTAAAGGTAACACTGTTTAACTGATTAATTAACCAGTGCCAACAGGCTGCAGTGGCAGCTCTTGGATTTTAAGAAGAGGCAGCGCATTGACCTTGCAAATGTAACATCTGGCTTTTCCTATTTTAACATGCGATAATGTTTAAAGAGCTGGTCAGGCTTCTGGGATTTTAAATACCAGATGGGAATTTTATATTCCCTGTATACTTTGTCAATGTCTTGTGCAGGGCCAGTAGTTGGACTCAATGATCCTTGTGAGTCCCTTCCAGCTCGGAATGTTCTGTGATTCCGTCATCTAGTAAATACTGAAAGAAGTGGTGGCTAACTCAAAGAGGACCTGTGCTTTTCAACTCACAACTGTGCATTCTACTGCACAATGTTACTGCTTTTAGAATTTTCATTATCACCTTTGTTCCTTCACCACCTAAGCCTTGTCCATGTCCAGCATGTCTGCTTATCACTTCCCTAACACCTTTTTTTGGTGCAAGATGCTGTCTTATTCTTTTGTTGTCACAGTAGCTAAACTTAACAGCAAATGGCAGATAGGAACTGGGCTGTGCCCAGAGAAAGTTTGTAACGTTCTCAAGCATTTTAATATAAACACAATTATTTTCAAAATACATAAAGCCTGTAGAGTCTTTGCACTAGAAAAACAACAAGACAAAACCCAAGCAGATTACAAGGCAAACAGTTGGTTTTAAATGCTTATGGACTGGTGCTGATGCTGTTTTAATTTTTAAAATTAAGTATTTTAAAAGCTTCGAAATACTTAAATAGATCTTATTTTTTTATTTCTTATCATAAGTAGAAATGTAAACACCGGATAACTGGACAAAGAGTGCCTGTTCACTTGAGATTTACAGCTCACTATTGCAGGTCCAGAAATTGAGTTGCTCATCTGAGCTTCAAAGCTTTAAATATTTGGTTTTGTCTTCTGACGTATAGGAATTCCTTTGAAAATATCAGATCACAAAACCTGCATAATTAGCACTGAATTCCCTGTATAATGAACGGAACTGTCAGGCTATAATGTCTGTTCCTCATCATAAATCTGCTGCATAGCCATTGAATTATTATAGTTTCATACAGTTAAGCAATTAAAATAAAAATGAAACGTGTTATCTGGCATTTTCTAATTGTGGTTTTAATGGACGACATGAAAACAGGAATAATGAAAGAAAAGTTTTATATTCCTTACACTTCACTGACCTTCATCCTTATTTCTAGCTTTTCCGCTAAATATCAAAAGATCTAGTGTAATAGAGAATGACAGGGAGCACATCTGACAAAACTCTCTCTTAAGTCTTGTTGAATAAAACATTTGGAGGAACTGCTTCTTAGCACCAGCAGGTTAGCATTAAAAGTTTTAAAGCAAACCTAAACACCCCTCTGACAAATGACAGTTCCAGATTTTAAAATTAAGATTACAGACGCTGCTGAAGTTATCAAAAGAAATGTGCCCAGCAGTTGCCCAGTGCACTTGCTCATGACAATGCTATTTGTCGGGAGATCACCCGCACGGGTGATCTAATGCTGATGATGCTGGCACACATTATGAAAAGTAGAAGCCTTGATCATATTGTTAGTCACACAGCCACGATTCTTGCCCTGCTCTTTAATACAAAAAGTTTCCCTTTCAGATTTCTCTAGCAGTTTGTCTGAGTTCTGAATAACAATTTGTTTTCATCTACTTGAAAAGTAAATTAGAAAAAAACAGCCTATAAAAGCTATTTATTTTGCTTATTTGTTTTCAGTAATAACCATGCTAAAAACTGAAAATATGGAAGGATATTTTGAAGGACATAATCCTGGGCAGAACTCTCAAGGGCACTCTAACGTGCCTTCCAATCCAAACCGCTCTGTTTCTATGTTAAAGCCTAATATAACAGAGGAAACTCCAGGCAATTATTTGGGCTTAGCTTCACATGCTTCCCACACAGGGATTTTGCAGACCAGGCTTGAAAATCATAGACACGATACATCCTGAAGTTGACTCCTGCTGTGAACTAGTCAGTGCGTTTGCACAACTTTCCTAGCACTCTCCAGCCTCCCCAAAGCCACACCACCAGGATGCATTCCCTCCTTCAACCTGTGATGCTGTCAGAAGAGCCTATTCATTATGGGTAATTATGAACACAGAATCCTTTTTCTGTATTTTACATAATATGTTCAATCATCTAGAATTGCTATTAGTATTTTTCCTAATTGAATTGAGGAATACAGATTTATTTTTTTTAATGCTTTATCTAGACACTTAAAATGAAAGATGCCTAATATGGTCTCCTTGCCATTGGCTGTTGCTCAGGCAATAGTCATTGGATATGAGAATGAAGGTCTTGTCATCACTCATTTTGGAAAAGTTATCTTTCTGGGAACCATTTTTCCTCCTCTTTTCAAAAAGAAATATCAATTAAACTTGGAAATTTAAATGTAGATTTCAAAGATCCATGTTAAAAAATGCAAGATGAAGTTTATCAGGCAATTCTGACCAAAATTGCTTTTTGTTTGGTTTCTTGATAACAGAGTTTAGAGATAAAATAAACAGAACGTTGGTTAAGTTGATAGATACAGTTTTAGATTTCGAATATTTTTAAAACTTACAAAAAATGCCTCATTTTTCTCTTAAAAGCTCTGGTATCAGGTAATTCTCAAAAAGTTGGGCTATTTTTTTATTCAAAGGCAGTTCCGGTGTCATTATCCTCGTATAGACACAATTCTCATTGGAATCATCCTGAACTTTGCTTCTGTGACTAGTATGGGTTTAAATGAGACATTGACATTTCCAGGACGGTCATTGTTACACTTCTTCTACTTTGCTGTATCTTCCATTCCACTTCTCCTTTATTGTGGCTAACTTACTGCCCAGTTTTCTTTTGTTCCAAAAATCTATTCATTTTTTCTTTTCTAAAGAGAACAAAAATAGAGGGAAAAAAATCTCTGTATCAAAGAAAATGAATATTTGCTTCTCAAGGAATACTTCCTTTTAAAAGTTCCTTGAAAAACTTGAAGAAAATAAAACCTTAGATATATTCTGCATGTATTGTGGTGTATAAATATCTGTATTTTAACCCAATCTGTTTCAAGCAAGTCCATTAACAAGAACACAATACATTTGACTTCTACATTTGTATAAAACAGCAATCAAATTAACTAGATGCTGAGTATATTTAAACTATAATTTTTCCTGCCAGTAGGTCTAATGGTGAAATAATTTTTCCAGAAATCCCTCCCCCTGCCTTCTAACAACCTGATGTTTCTTGTCACTGTTTACATCAGAAAGTTCTTGCAGACTAAAATATACTAAAGCAAGCACACATTAGCCAAGAAATAATTGGAAAAGCCAGTACAATAAATGCTCCCTATCATGAAGTGGCCCATACACATAGGATTTCCCGGGTGCAACAAACTTCATCCAGTGCATCAGATGTCCCTGGTGAAACTCTTTGGAGAAAATTAAGTAACCCCAGTGCACTGAGTGAATTCATTAAAGTATGTGAGAACAGACAAAAGTGTATAATTGTGAGAATACAGCTTCATCTCTAACATCAACCTGTCATGGAAGACGAGCTTGGAAAAGAAATTTCTTAGCACTCATGGATACAAATTCAATACATAGTGTTTTTATGGCACATTGCAGTTTTCTGTGTAAGACACCCTCAGTGTTCCAAGGAAAATAATTAATTGGTTATCTGTCAAGCTTATCCCACAGGACCTAATCATCTCCAGTTTTTCTAGCACTCCCTTCTCCAAAGGTGCTTTTTCTTTCAAATTTAATAAATGATTACCATAATTAATTTAAACACGGAGATTTGTTTGCAAGCTGCCCTTAGGCTGAAGTCTGTTGTTTCTTTTTCAGACCTTGCTGGTGTTTCATACCTAAAACCACGTCCGTTCTTTTGTCTGTTATATAATATCATCTCACAAACACTGCTACCTCTCCCTATAAATTCAGTCTAAGTTAGAGACTACATTAATTAGTTTCCATTATCCTTCTGCTTTGCATATTTTCTTCTCTACTTATAGTTTTATGTAATTTGCTTTGCTTGGCTTCGGTTTTTTTTTTTTTCATTTGACTGTGAGCTTTTAAATTCAGGGATATAACTTGATTTAATAGGATCTGATTTAATAAGATGCCAGCAGGTAGTACAGAACATAAATAGTAGAAATAATTGTCCATAAATGCTTATTAATGCAAATATGTCTCCAGTACTTATCTTTGAGCATTTTATTCCAAATTTTCTATTTTGATCTAAAAGTTCTCTTTGTATTCTTTGCTCTCCTGCTCATCCAGCCTGTGAAGTAAAGCATTGAAAGTTCTGCTGCTGCCAGGGGGTCAAGGGGAAATGTGTCACCAGCTAAAAGTCAAACAGAGTGGTTTTAATTGCTATGTGCTACTAATTTGATGAACTCCACATAGGACAGGTGTAATAGGACATCTATTCAATGTTCCCTAGAGTTCAGATGTCCTTCCCAGTCTAAACAGAGCGCTGACATTTCTGTCATCGTGTTTTAGTTTAGAATCCCAAAGTTAAAGTAGTTTGAAACAAATGATTTTGTGAACTTTATGATGATGATTAAAGAGAAAAGAAGTTCTACCCTCTCCAGAACATTGATGACAAACCAGATGATGCATCTTCCATACTAGAAATAAGATTAAGCACTTTGAAAGCCAAGGCATATCAATAGAAGTGAAATTGAGCTCTTCAGAGCAGACTATCCAATCATCTCAGATAGCAAGTAAATCACTCAGCTCAGTGATTTTATAATGTGCAATGTTTTTGGAGTGCTATTGCAAACTCTGTACCATCCTCAAGCATAAGGCACCATAGGCTTGCTATAGAACGGACCCTATTAGGGACAGCTGTACAAGTGACAAATCTGCACACAGACTGCCAAATAAAGTAGTACAAATTCTATGCAGTAGCTGTGCTATTTAAACCTTTCAGTTTTCTGAAATACACTTCTCTAATAATGCTCATGTTGTTATTCCAATAATAGATAACACCCAATCATTTCAGGATTTTAAAGCTAGTCTGGGAAAATATCAGAAAATGTAATTTATCATGCATTTGCAGTCAGTTGTAGTGAGTGATTTGACAGGCCTTTCCTCTTCCTACAATTTTTTGATCACTTCTACGATTTGGTCATGAATTTTGGAAGGGTGATGCCAGGACATTCTACGCTCTTCTTACAACTGTGTTGGTGATGTTTGCTATCTCTGTCAAAGGGGGATAGAACAACGTTCGTTTTCCCAAAATTGGAAACCTACTTTATCAAATTGCAACCTGTTTTTGCATCTCAAACCAATCAGAACTACGCTGGAGCAAAATTGCATGAGCAATCCTCACCAAATGTTCTTCCTTAAACCACTAAGCCACTGGATACCTGTTTCTTTTAAACCTTCTGATAAAGAAATAATGACATTTCAGCATACAACATTATTTAAAGTCCAGGCTTGAGATGTAACTTTTCATACTTTGAAAGTTTTCATGCATTTAAAATCTTTGACGCCTTCTTCATGGCCAGGCGATTTTGCAGGATGGAGAGATAGAAGGGTATTGTTATATAGTTGCTTGCTTTTGCTTTCTAACTTGCCAGTAAGAAAGCATTGTTGCTTTTCAGAATATAATACTATGCTTGTTTTTTTGGTGAAGGCTGCAAAATTGGAGACTTGTGGCAGCTGTGGCTGTTTTTCTCAGACAGATCTGGACTTCTGTTTCCAGAAGTCCAACCACAACCATGTGGCTCCAGCATAGACAATTGATAGGGAAAGCTGAAATTTTGCCAGAAAAATACTATTTTGCCTTAACCGATTGAGGTTGTGTCTGCAAGTTGACTTGTCCTTAACTGTGACCTGCTTTATTCCTCTCACTCTGCTTGAGGAAAATGGGTCTAAATTCTGCATATATTATCTGAAGCACTTTGAATGTTTGTTTCACATTATCATTGGATCTTTACTTATCAGTCGGTTTTAATCCTTTGCAAACACGGTTTAATAGAAAGCACAGAGGAAAGAACAAAGTAATCTAAATCTCCATGTGGATTTGCATCAGTGATGTAGCATCCCCCAAAGCTGTAGATCCTCAGTTACAGTACTTGCCTTTTGCATGCTGCAGCAGCAGGAGCTGTCAAGTCTGCAGTTGTCCTCTGCACTGCTGCTGTTGGCTCACAGAGCAGAAGATACCTTTGCTTTGAGCCCCTCCTAAAATTTGGTTCCCAAAGGGATCTGCACCCTGCAGTGACTGCAAGGAGTGGTGGGTGGAACAGCTACTTTTTGTTTATCCTCACTCTCAGGCTCTGTCCTTGTTGGAAAGGAGCAGTAAATAGATGTCTGTGTGGGGAAGGAAGAGAAATGTTCCCTTTGAGCGTCTTTTTTTTTTCAGATTTCCTATCACTGAAGCCTGACAGGGACTTCATTATAAATAATTACTGTAATTTTCTGTTGCCAAATTGTAATGCAAAATGCCTGTGTGGATACTTTTATACATTTACAGTATTGTCTGGCAGTTGGGGACTTTGTAAAGATGGAACTTGTGAATTCTGGGTGATTTTATGAAGCCATTGTATCATGATGCTTTGATATGAATGTGCCCCATGATATGCTGTCACGGCAGTGTCAAGCCTCTCAGAACAGGACCTAGGACTGGTGAGGAGGAAATGAAACGGCTGCTGAGCAGCTCTTCAGAACATGGGTGCAGGAATGTGAAAATTCAGCCTCTAAAGATTGCCTGAAGAGCTTGGAGCAGCTTATCCTTTCCCTAGAGTTGCAGGAAGCCTAAATTGTATTCATTATTTAATATTCTAACACTGTTTTATTGGTTAATTATATAGCATGCCTTTATATGACCTCTCTATATAGAAAGTATTTCCAAAAAAGTTTGTAAGTTTTCCTTTTCCATTTACTGATTTAAATTAAACAGGAGAACCTTAACATGCTGTAGCTGTCTTTAAACCTTACAGCACAGCACTATGGTATGTTATTATTTTTTGTTAACTTGATAGTTTTGTCCATACTAAATGGAAAGGCTAACAGAATGCAGTAACACATCATATACTATCGCTGCTCCTTTGACAAAATTTATCTTTTTGCTCTAATGTAATAGGATCAGTCTCAACTCTAACTTCAAAATGTCATTGTATTGTAAATAGCACATGCAGCATTCTGTATACATACTATAATTGCACTTAGGCTTGATTTGGTCTCATGCTTCTTGTTTCACTGAAGTCAGTGAGGTTCTGTGGTTAAGTGAGAGCAAAATGCACTCCTTTCATTTAGATTAAAATGGCAAATTACAGCTCTGAGTGCTTCTGGGAACATAGTGAAACTCTCAATAAAATTAAAATATAATTCTGCATTGATCTGAAATGGGAAACTTTGAGTGCTCAGGAATTTTTCAGACTGGAGCGACTACTGTTGAATTTTGGGCCTGTTTCTTCATTGCATTTTCACCATCTCATTACAGCTTATTACAGAATTTGAGATCTGGTATAGCTTCTTGCAAAAGAGGAAAGTAGGTTTTTTCTAATGACAAAAGTAAAAGTGTTGATCTCAATCTTACCAGAAAGAATTTTTAAAAATTAGTCAAAGAGAATACAATTATTTTTGAAAGAGTGTTTCTTTTTTGAACACAGATATGGGCTGAGGTTAACAAAATTTCATAATAAAATACCAGAACAGTGACTTTATCTTCATCATCATCATTATTTTAAATATGAATGAAAAGGGTTGAGGTTTGCACGAGTCAGTACACACGTTCATTTGCATCAGATGTGTAAGCAAGACATGACTTTTTCCTACCTTAGCTTTTTCTGTTCATACTATGGTATTCTCTGCTCTTACACATGGAGTGAAATGGAAGATTATATCCTCAGATTCTAACACCCAATCCGAGTGTGAAAAATCACCTACATATATGCTTTAAAGACCACCTTGTAGGATATCTACTACCTTTTTTTATCCAGAAGTACAGAGCCTTAGCAGCATTTGTGATTTATCAGGCACTCCAAAGAAGAGACTGGTTTCTTAAATCCGCTAGACTTGCCTGTCCTGGCTCAGAGCTGAATCTTGGACTATTGCTGAATTTTCAGTTCAGTGGGATAGATGCTGCATGGGGGCAGTGAAGACAGTGTCCTTATAATTAAGTGAGGAAAGCTTAGACAGCCTCTCAACAGCAGTGCTTGATATGGTGGCACACATAATGTTCTGGGGCATGTGTGAGGTATAGCAAGTGAGGGCAGTGGTGTAACAAGGATTTTGTGCCAATTTCAGAAATCCAGGGAATTTGGTCTAAGGTATAACTTACAGTAAAATAAACAGAGGTATAAAGATGAATTGGTGGTGTACCAAAAGTTATAGGGATGAATGCTGATTCTCAATAGAAAGGCATGCTTCCTCGTGTTTAGTTTTATGTAGGAAAAAAAAATCTAGTTTTAAATATCAGTAATATTTCTGCAAAAGTGAATATTATATGGAGAAAAAATTGGACACATCAACTGCACTGACTCACCTCTCTACTTAAGCAGCTACTTTTAATCCCACACTGTGGAACCTTTCAGTGAATGGGTGGGTGTGTAGCATTGACCCAGGTGTTGCATGCGCAAAAAGTGGAACATGGCACTCTTGGCTCCAATTGCTCTCTCTCTTGCACTCTCAGAAGCTCTCTGGGCCTTTCTGAATGCATGCTAGAGAAGTATAGTTTTACATGAGCAACTTAGTTCCTTTCAGAAAGTCATAGAGCAAATAAATGCCCCCAGCTATGGCTCTGCTTTTCACCGCCCAGAGAGCTAATGTAGGCTGGTTAAATGGATCAAAGGAAAATGTAGCTTTTTCTTGTAGCTTGGGCACAAGAAAAATAAGTCCTCTAATTGATTGGGTCAAGAGGAGCTCAGGGACACCTGCTTGGATGAAAACGGAATGTAATTTACAGTAGAGGCAGGAAATCTGATCTAACACAGCTAAAACAACTCAAGAGCCTCAGAGGTTCGAGTTAAAACTGAATTTAGAGACAAACGTGAATAGCTGAAGCTGTGGAGGGCCAATCTTTCTATGCTCAGAGGCCATGCTCATTCCCAGGCTGATAGATAGGCCAAACCACTATAGTTACATTTTCCATGAACAGCAGTTTTGCTAGGAAACCCTGCTCAATGCAAACAAAATCTCTGTGTCTTTCACTGGCTTTCTTAGCTGACCCCTCCACCCAGCTGCCAAATCTGGCAGGCTCATAGGTCAAATTAGGGTCCTGAGCTGATTTGTTGGCCATTGTTAGTTGAAATCAATGTCAATTTGTGAGGACATGTGAAGCAACAACAACAAAACCAGCCACATCTTCCTATACATTAGAAATAGAGGATATCATAGGTTAAAGCTGCAGTTTTCAGGAAAAGCTCTTACATTCTTTCAGATGCATTCTGCAGAGGAAACTGAACAATAAATCCTTTATGCACTAAGAGCAACCCAGAACACTGTTGGTGATATAAAGAAAAATCTAAAAATCTAAAATCCATACCATAATACCAAGTATGCTCATTTTGTCTCTCCTTTCCATGTTAATATTTATATATTTTCCTACAAGTGCTCAGATTCAAGTCCCCAGCAGGATTCCCTTGGCAGGCAGAAAATGATGCAGCTGCCTCTTGCAGTTGCTAGTAAACATTTTATTGGACATGGGGCTCGGGAAGGTGAGCAGAGTGGTTTTGTGTATGATGAGTTACAATCTCCATTTATGCCCTCATGGGAGGACCACAGCCACCTGGAACACATCAGTGCAAACAGCTTTAATGTGTTCAAGAGGTGGGGCAGGAGATCAGGGCTCACCCACTGGTGGTGTTGCTGTAGGGGAGCCTCAGAAATGTCAGCTCCCAAGGGGTTGGCAGCCTCAGGTTTCCTCTGACAGGTAACTGCTTTGCACAGGAGTAGATCCGTGACTCAAGGGAGGGAAGAACCAGCTGTACTGACCCCAGCTTGTAAGCTGCACAAGTTTAAAAGAGTAAAGGATTAGCTCATGTATATTAATTACCCACAGGTATGTGTGGGAGAACAACGAGTGACTCAGTCTATGGGTTATCACTTGTATAACATATTTGTATACCTATGTACCTATAGAGAGACTTCTCTGTAAGTATATAAATACAGATGGTTTGCTATGGCTGAATGAGGTAACCCCTTATTTTGTATTTGAAATTGATGTCTTTTTTCTAACTAGCATTTTAATAAGCCCCCAGGAAATGCTAACTTTTCAGAAAGTCTGTGATTATTACAACAGTTTTCTCTGAATTAATTGTCAGAAACTGGTCTTGACCTCATTTTCCAGACTTTGGACAAAATGAAGCAGTTGACAGCTACATATTAAATGACAACTTTGCACAATAATTTATTGTTAATTTTGTCTACTTGGAGATGACTGTCCTTGTACCTGTGGGTTATTAGTATTTTTCTGTTATCTGCATTTTCCATTTAATAATGCTATTAGTGTTCTATACACTGTTTTAGTAATATAAAGTTTAGACTTTATTTTGGTTTTGTGAAGTTGTTAATTATTTTTCTGCACAGGTTTTTAGTGCAACTGCAGGAAGGAATGGTTCTGGTTTTGATATATTTTTGAGGTAAGATTCCTGAGGGCTGGATTCAATAATACAATCCATTTGTCTTAAGCACTGAAAGGCTCATGGCAAAGCCCTGAAAATCAATTTTTTGAGAGACAGAGAGAAGATGTGTAACTGTACACAGGTTTTAGCAGTGCAGAACTGCAAGGTGTTTTATTTTTTTCTAACCAGTCTGTAAATGATTATAGATTCGTTTGTTCTAATAGGATCATAGTTAAGTATTTAAGGCTCAAAATATAGACTGTGTAGGTAGAAAAACTGGAAAATGTTTATAAGAGCAAATAAGAATATATTCCTGAATTTAAAATAAAATCCCATCAAAGCAGGTTGATTAGAATGTAAGATCTCTCTGACAACAGAACTGGAAATAAAACTAGAACTAGGGTGTGATGTTAACTAGAAATCATTTAATGCTGTGGTTCTGTGCTGACTAAATATGACACGAGTGGCCTGGCTGTCAAAAGTGAATTTGGGACCAAACGGAGGGATAATTTGAAAGGCTGTTAGCACAGCACACACACAGAGGGGGGGCAGAGGGTGGGAAGGAGATATTTTAATCTTGATGGCATTGCCTTGAGTTCAGGTGGCTCCCCAGTGTGGAGCTGCTCTCAGGAGTTCAGCTTTTGTCTGTGATGGAGCAACCTCTGCATCCTCCACAGCATCTCCAGCCAATCTGGTGTGAGCCCTGCCTGTCACCTCTCTGGAAGTCTGTCAGGAAGGCAAGTGCTCCAACGGGAGGTGGCGCTGGTGCCTTCTTTGGGAGTCCAGCCAAGTGCTGGGGCCGGGGAAGGCACACAAGGGCCCTTGCTTGGTCACCAGCACAGTGAGCCCCATCTCATCAGGTTTAATCAAATTATAAAGGTTTATAAAGTAACTTGATCATGAAATTGTTTCCAAGTTTGTGATTCAAGTTTAGGAATGAAAATGGGGCTCAGAGTCCTTTGAGTTATTCAGCCCTTTCTACAGGCAGAGAAGTTGTCCTATGAAACACGTTAATTCTAGATTGGAGTAAAGCCTCACTGTAGTAATCCTGAAAACTAAGCAGTGAAAATGTTATGGATAATATTATGCAAAACACAATGAAGGAACTGAAGTACGTTTCTGATTTGCAATGCAACAGGGAATATATCAAAAGGTCCGGTTTCGCTTTGCTACTGTGGAACAAAGTCTGGGTGTGCAGTATGTGTATTGGTTATATTCTACATAAATCCTTAAAATGTTAACATTGGAGTGGATTTGTTTGAACAGAATAGAGATATGTTCAGTTCATTGGAAGACTTCACAATATTCAGTGATAACAAAGCTGAGAAATAATTTAAGTAGACATTTTATTAAACATGGGAGACCTAATCTGTGTTTCAAAAAATGTATTTGCATGGTTTGAGGGAACTTCTGTGACTGAAAGATGGTGAAAAAGAGGCTTAAAAGTAAGGAATTTTATGGCAGTGAGACTTTAAAAAGACACTATGAATTTAATCCTATAAAGCCTGTAGGAGTTACAGGACAGGACTTCAGCTGATACAAAGTTTTTGTTGCCCCATTAACGTAATTCTCCTGTATTTAAGGAGAAGATCTGCGGATTTGCATTCTTATATAAAAATTCATCTCTGAATGGAAGTTTGTGATTAGGGGTTCACCTAAATACAGGTTATATGACACTGCTGTCTCCTCCTTCTCACCCAGCCTGATGTAACGCCCAGAGCTGAAGACCGTGGCTGTACAGAGCCAGTGCTGCAAAGCAGGTGAGGTGATGGTCCACAGTGACATTTTAAAGCAGGGAAAAATCAGATTAACCAGAAAAAATGATGTACCACTTTCAAAAAAAGAATTTACATGCAAGAAAGCATCTTTCTCTGTTTTCACCCCCCTTCTCAGCTTGTCAGCCCTGGCACAGTGAGTCTGTTGCTGGGCACACGAGATGGAGTGGGAGCTGTGAGCTGTGCCATCCTGCACACATCCTGCCCACGTGCAGGGAGATCTGCTCTGGCAGCTGTTTGCCCCACCTGTGCAACAATCATATGTTGGATTTGGTATATATGTGTGCATGGTATGCACTTGCCCAATGCCTCAAAATGCCTTTCAGGTAGTTGAAAAGTTAGTATTGCTGTGGCCTGTTTTTTGAAATGGATCTATGTGGCTGTATTTTTATTTCTTTTGTGAACTGCCCAAGTCATACACATGAAACAAATGAACTTTTAAGCTCAAAAGGAAACCAGTTCATGTACTGACCTGCTGCAGGGACTTTATAAGTAAGGACAGACACTTCTTTTGCCTCCATGTCGCTTTTTTAAAGTGAGATGGATACCATGCAAATGTTGACATATAGAAATATATTATTTGATAAATTATTAGTAGGTTTGCTCCCTGTTATCTTAATAATTTTGGGGTGCTAACTGCTGGCAAATTCTCCCTTCTTAGTAATTGTGACTATTTTTAAAGTTATGAAGTTTTTTGAGTCATAGCATTACATGGAATTACATATAAATGCTAAACCCAGACATTTTACTTTGCCTAAAAATTAGTAAGGTGAAATTCCTGGATAGTTGTGTCTGTAACTTGTAGAATGAGTAATTTATATGATTAGTGTGGCCTTTTTTCTGTTTGTGCAATATCAATAATACATCATAATTTCCTAATGGTGTTCATGTTTATTTACCTAAATGTCTTCTGAGCTTTTATCTCAGAGGACTGCAATTTAAAAAAAATTATTCTGTGATATTTAATTGTGCTTGCTTGGTTAAGCAAAATAGTAGAGCTTTATTTTAATCATTGGATAAATTTTCAAGTGTTTCTAGAACATGTTTGTGTGTCTGAATTTACTATTTTATGTCTATGAATTCTCATACCTTCAGTTTTGAAATTTTTTTCTTCTGTTTGTACCAACAAGTACCCGAATATTCTAAAAAGAAAATGCTAGGGAGTGTGGAGAAAATCAAGTAGGTGATTTAGAATCTGAAATAAAGAACTGGTACTTTTTTTGTGAAATTATGGGGAAAAAAGTGGGATAATAATACTGGAGACCAGGAATTTATTTACTCATCTCCTAATTAGCATTAAAAGTGAAGAAATTCCAGAAATTATTCAGAAAATGTGAATTGAATGAAAGATCAATTAATGCAATCCTTACAAATTGAACAGAGTATTGAATGCATTTTATGCATTTATTATAAATTTTCTCTTGAGTCAAGGCTGATTCTACTGCTTTTAATCCCTTGACTGTTGATTTTTATTTTTAGGGGAGGATATTTTCATATTTTTTTCCGATTTTGTAATTTATCAGTTGGGTCTCTGAAACATCCCTTATAAACTTGAGCAACTTCACATTATGGTACAAATAATTTAGCAGTTGCTGAAGTAGAATGAGGTTGGGACATTCCTGTAATGTTTTTTCTAAACCTAAAGTAAATAAAGGGGAAATTCTACTTTTTCTCTGTGATATGATTCTTGAGGAATTGGTTTATGAGAGAGACGTAGTCACGTTAAAGACTTGAGAAATTTTGGCAGGAGAAAGACTTGAAGGTTATGGACTAATTTAGATAGAGGTTTATTTCACAGGTAATTTATTTGGATTATTGGGATTTTACAAAAGGAGTCTGGGGAAATACATTCATTTCTTTGAAGTGACTAAAGTGTATGGTATTATGATTGTTCTCACTTTATTGGGTAATGCACCTTTCTGATTTCCTTTTAATGGCTCCCCAGAATGTATTTATAACTTACAGGATCATGGCTAAGCTCAATATCTGAACATGTGTTCATTGCCTGCATGTAATAATAAATGACAATGGAAGAAGAGTACTGTTCTGTCAGGTACGGGGATTAGAGACTTCTGTTTGATGACCATGAATAAATAGAGCTGATGGAAGATAATTGAATTCATGCATCTATTTATCTTTGTAGAAACATGGGGCATAGATTATGAGATACATATATATGAAGAGAGGGCAAAATTGAGGACATATGCTTGGCATTCCAGCAGTATAGAGAATGTGCATTTAAATGTGCTTATGAATAGGTCTATAAAGTTGAGCTAAACACCAAAAAACAAAAAAGTCAACCAGATGTGACCTTGTATGCCTTGTAAACCCTATTGAATAACTGCTTTTATTACTTTGAACACAGTGCTTTGCTAAATGTGATTACAGAGATCTTAAATCCATATTGGTTCAGGGTAATGCGAAAAGAGCTCTGTTTAAAATCAGCAAGTAAATACATCCCATATTAATAGAAGCTATGTCGTCTAAGCTTGCCCGTGTGAGTCTTATTATCATGGTTGCCTTCATCTTAAATTGTATAATTAAAATGTTCCTAATTACCAGCTTATTAGAAGGGGCTTTGAATGAAGCTGTTGAGAAATTTGGATGAGAAAATAGGATAATTTTATGGTTTCATTGTTTCTTGTTCTTAGTGATGCTTGCTTCATCCTCACAAGCTATCACTGTGTGTGGTCGCTTTCCTTTGTTGCAAGGCTCTGTTCTCATCTTGTCGTGACATCTGCTCACAGTCTGTGCTATGGATTTCACTGCAGTGTTGTTTTTCCTGATGCTGTCAAAGTTTCTTTTTAAAAAAATCTGGTTCAGAAGATGCAAACAATAAAGTGAGAGTTACTCACATAGTCTTTTATGTGAGTTCTGCTTCACTACATTTCCTGGTTTTATACCATGGAACAAAACTTCACTGGAGAGCATGTAGTTACTGTGACCTCTCCTTACACTGTTGTTTGCTGTCTTCCAGTATTGCTGCAAAATTTTACAGTAAATGAAAACTGTGAATACTGGAAATATTCACAGTGTCAGTACCAGACGCTGCAGTACTGTTGGCTCTATGAAGCTGGCAGAGGCTAAACTCCACTTCTTTCTCTTCTGTTCCTTTCCTGCTGTAACTGCATTTCCTGAAACTAAGACCACCAAACTTTCTAGGGAAAATTTAAGATTTCATGCAAAATTTTACACTACTTCCATTTTTCTTGTAATGATTTAGGAAAATATACTCAAGAGATTGAGAAGTGATCCAGGTAAGGTATCAGATGAGAATGAAAACCAAAAATTTTGTCTCTGAGCTCATGGAAGAGAGTGTCAACCCTTATAGATAGACCCTTTTCTATTGCTGGCACCGCTCATACTGTTCACTATAGCTTATGAAAAAGCATAATACAGAGAATGACCTGATTCTTTTTTAATCTTGTCTGTCTTTTCCTTCTTTATACCTGGTACTTCATGCTTTCAAACCCCTCCTACTTCAACTTCAGCCTTTAAAATTCCCTGTAGATAATTTTTTCTGCTAACTAATGTACCAAAAGTAGATTGAGTTTATGCCTTTGGATATAAGCTATGTCAATACTTGTCTATACAGAACATTTCATGAACTTCTCTGTAAAAGGAAAGTAGATAAAGGAAAAAAGTTTGGGTTAGGAGCACAAAACCATATGGAACAGAGAGGACAGACTTTCTTGATTTAACCACCCAAAGTTTAAAAGGTTTTGCAATATTTTTTTTCCCCAGAGATTCAGTTTGCTGTTCCAAAATGCCTAGTGGTGTAATATCTGTGATGGAATCCATTTTCTTAATTTCCTAAGATTTCTGCTGTTTCTTGAGATGCAGGGAAAAAAAATCAGTGCATTTTAAAATTTATATTATCTCCATTTATTGAATAAATCACCCTGAGAGGAGAGGAAATAGCTATTTCCCTGCTGTGGATATAAAAGATACACTCATCTTTGTACTGAACCTCTAGATCTCATGCATGGTTTTGTAATAGACTTTGTTACTGCTGAGACATGGAATAAAGCTTCACCAAAGGTTTATTTTAAATGCAGTGGTTTTTGAAGCCTAAAGTGTGTGTTAAAGTAATGAAATGTTTCATATTCAGCTTTAGCACTGGACAATCATGGCAAAAAGGAAATATTGCTCCATTTGGCCAAGTATTTTGTATTTAATATTATTTATGTTAGGCAGGGAGAATAAGAGATGCAGAGGTAGCATGGAGATAGGTACGATTTTGCTAGAATTTTGCTTTTTGGGGTCGCTTCTTTTAAGATTTTTTTCTTTTTTTAATATTGCAAACTGTCATTGTTCTATTAAATATAAATTATGAAGCTTCAAGTCATTCCAGCTTCATGTAACTTAGGGCCAGATTCCAAGCTCTGCATAAAGTGCACATCCTTCTGCCAGACCAGACTGTATCAGTCTTGAAAACTCTTTAACATCAAGGTAGCTTCTATAAATAGCAACATTAGTAATTTGAAAGGATGCAAAATGTCTCCTATTCCCTGGAAGTTCACAATTAACTTCTTTCATTTCGTGAGATGTTTTACCACTTCTCTGTCCTTTAGAGAGGCGTACCTCTGTTCAGTCTGCTTGATAGTAAAGGATGTGACAGCGGACAGTCATAAATGAACCTTTGGCTTAAGGGGAGGCATTAGGCAGACTGAGAAGGTCAGTTCCATTGAACCATCTGCTGCATAAAAACAGGGCTGAATTAATGTAGACTTGAGTATCTGGACTGGTGAAAGCATAATTTATGAAAACTAAAAGATAAACATTTTATGGGGCTTTTACAACTGGAAGTGCAGAGAATACTAGGAAATAACAGTGCCTAGAGGGGCTGGTACCTAGTGTGGGTTGGAGATTCCATGCATCCATCATTTGTATGAGCTGGATTTTATTAAAATCAGCAGGCATTTTACCATTCATATTCACTATGCTGATATCCCCTGTGCTATAAAAGCACTCAGACAAGTACAGAGCAGTTGTCAAATCTCACCATAAATTGTACATTGCTGCAAGCTTGTTGCGGCACACAGTTTCTTCAGAATTTCAGTCATCCATGGCAAACCAAAGCATGTTATCAAAGTTTCTGTCAAATGAGTATGCAGTGATGCACAAAGCATGTATTTTAGATTCTGGATTGTTAGGAGATTATGTAGGCTTACATGGACTAATATGAAAGTAAGCTCTTTCACATCTGTCCCGAAACTAATGTTATTTTTAAGTGACACTTCAGTATTCCTGTATGTTTTTGCCAGCAGAACCTCTCCTACTGTTGCAGATATTTGCAATGCACTTTTTAGATGACTGCAGCCACTGACAACTAGAAAATCTGAAAAGAGGTGTGTAAAGGAAATTAGAGTGTTCAGCTCTAGTAGAAAAACATCATAGGTTAGAATACTAGAAGTATTATGTTAAAGGAAATAAACTTTAAAATTTCACATGCTATTGTTCCTGAAAATATTGCACCGTAGACATAAATAAAGAAAAAAAAAATCAGAAGTCCATCAAAAAGGCCAAGAAAGAAGAGTATCCTAAATATTTGGGTCCTGTGAGAGGCAAGTTGATTTCTGTTACAGAATACATCAAAATATATTTTAAAATTCCTTCATAAATTCTCCTTTTCTAAGAACCTCAGAGGCTTCCTCAGTCTCAGCTTTAGTTGCAGTCCTAACTTGGACACACAGGTAGATTCAGTAAAGGGGTGTGGTCAGATACAAATAAAGGTCTCAGTCTACTGCTGTGTAGTGTGGTATCCCAAATTGTCATCATCTTGTGCTCTGAATTCAGTGCTTCCCAGTGCTGGTTGAGGGTCGGTCTCAGACTGGTCAAGTAGGAGACACTGCACTGAAGGAAAGGTGCAGACCTCATAGATATTCTATGTTTGAGCCCTTCCATATTAAGGTACTCATCTGAGCCTTTCTGTTCTGAATACAAAAGAAATAAATAGTCCTGGAAGTAAAAATTAGAGCTCCCTATCTTAGAGCTCTTAGGCTGCAAAACTCCTCCTTGCTTTCCTCCAGATCCATAAATCTCTCAGGAGAGTGCGCAACAGCTTTAACTGGCCAGATGGGCACTGTGACCATGTGATATTGCGGACAGGCCTGGATTTAGGGTCACTCAGATGCGTTTCACTTTGGAAAAGCACACTTCTGGACCAAGCTTAATCCCCACGCTGGTGGGCTGGACTGGGCTGATGGGTGAGTGCATAGCACTGACCACAGAGGTCAGGCCCAGCTTACACGTGTGCCAGAGTGCATTGGTGTGCCACGGCCTCCTCTGGCCTCTTGGGCACGGCACCTGCCTTTGCCGTGAGGAGCCTGCTCCTCACACTGTTGGTTACAGTGAAAAGCCATAGGGCTGCATTTCATGATGTGAGGAGCGGTGAAGGTGCGGGAGTAGGAAGAGAAGAGACCAACTTGTGAGTCCCATGAAAACTAAGCTGTCTGCCAGCTGCATGTTGGATTCTTTGGTTCTGGGCTGAGCACCTGAAATGCCATCGTGACCTGCTGTTTTTAGGTATTGAAGATTTTCTCTTAGTGGCTGAACCAGAACCCTGCTCATTGCACACACCCATGCCAGGCTCTGTCAGGGCAGACACAGCTTTATTTACAAAGAGTGTGGGTAGGTACTGCTCAAGCTTGTCTCACCAAAGCTCTTTATTAAATAGTAAACTGAACCTTGGTAACCAGATTTGCCAATGTCTGTCAGAAATATTAATCTGAAAGAGGGAGATAGTTGCTGCTTTAACAAATATTATCTTCCAATGAAATACTTCCTAAAAGCTAAAACAGGAGTATATTTTAGGAGATATGAATTGTGCTGTAGGCTTTCCTGCTGATTTGGTCTATGGCCTCTGCTCTTCTCTATCTACAAAACTTAGGTGGTCTTATATCATTCAATGGTTCAGTGATGCTTATGTAATTAATAATTCTCAGATGCTCCACTGAAAGTTGCATAGTAGGATAAATCTTATATGCGTTTCTGTACAGTTCGTCAATAGACAGGGAATTTCAGGCTTTTAAAAAAATATTTCTCTATTAAAATGAAGATGTGTCAGGAACACTGATTTTATGATGATGGATGCTGAAAGAAGGCTTTAAAATAGATAGAGATGTATGTTAGTTATGTGTTGTTCCCATTTCCTCTGGAGGTTTTTTTCCCTCATAATTTCTGGATGGATCTCTTCCTTTGGCAGGCTCCCAGAACAGCAAGTAACCATACTACGCTGCTGGGCATATGCTGTTAAAACTGATTGTCCGTGGCAGCGTTCAGACAATTTATATATTCCCTAAAACTTATTTTAAAAGGTCTTTTTGTTCCCCCTCTCTCTTGAAAGTCAGTTTCAACAAGCAATACTGAGAGATTTTGATTTACTGTTATGAGTGATTGTTTTAAATGTGCTGGCACTTTCACAGGAAGATGAAAAACTCTTGTGTTATGTTTTTTTCAGTCCTGCCTGGGATTTCAAATACATAAGGCAGATTGTGCTTTTGCTGTACAAAGGCTTCTCTGACATTCTCAATGACATTTAGCTATGGATCAATATTTTTGTTGATTATTTTTGGGCTAAGCATTACTAAATACAAAGTCTGAGTTTGTTGCAAACCTTTTATTCAGAGAATTATTCATTCTTATTATCTGTAAAAGGACCTGTCATTCCATAATTTCATTACAGTCAAATAATAAGCATTTATATACCTGAATGGGATTATAAAATACTAAGAAGCTATGAATGCTACAGCTTTGTTTGTCGTAGGATTATTAAGATTTTGAGGTTTCTGTCCATCAGTTGTTCTATAGAAAACAACAGAGGTGACAAATTTGGGCAATGCTGAATCAGTGCTGAAATATTTGCACTAGGAAAGTGCCAAACTAAGTTTACAAATATTTTGTATTCATTAAGAATAAAGATAAGTGGGTATAGATAAAGTTTGGGTATATAGAAAGATAATACCATTAACCACTCACCAGACAATACTGCCTCTCCATCCTTTTATTCAGAAATGAATGTTGTGTGAAGCTACCACAAGTGTAATCACTTTTATCTCACTGATTTTTTTTCTGAATAAATATTTCATTAAGAGGTTCTATTTTATTTATGTGCGCAATGTGTATTTTTCTGAGAATGATTTGGCTTTGATTTAAAATTCTTCATACAGGATATTCTTGTTTCTAAGTTCAAAATTACATCTTAGAGTAGAAAATGAGCTTTTTTATTGATTTTTAAAATTCAGTCCTCAGCATGAAAAGGATAAGTGCTCAAACTAAACATTTGTAATAGCTTGAATTGTGACTTTTTTTTAAATAGGAATATGCTAGGTTGAATTTTTTTTAGGACAAGATTTTCAATTTCTCAAAATAAACAATAGTTGCTTACCCAGTTCTGCAAAAGTTCTGTTTCACACTGAGCTGCTCGCAGCTATACATAACCTTTAGTGAAGGAGACTTCTAGAAAATTAAAGTCTGACTTTTGGTCTAATTTTGTTGTGACTAGTATGAAAAATTCAGAACAGCTCAGTTGCAGACTACCATGGTTGTTACTATCTTGAGTGAATGGTGCTCCAGGCATCTAAAAAATGAGATCCTCGGTTTTGCTTTTAATTATCGTCAGTGATCTTTTAAAATGTGGGTTTAATGGTGCAATGAGTATTGCAGTTGCTCTAAGACTGGGATATTACTGAGGACATCTTCTTCTGGTTCAGTGACCCCAACAGATGTTCTTTATCTCTACTTTTTCTGCAACTTGAAATGAACTGAAATATGCATTTGCTTTAGTTCAAGCCTTAGCCCTTCTTACGTTTAAGTAGAAGCATTGGTTACACAAATACCTGCTTGAGAAGTTTTACTTTGTGCATAGTTTGACTGACATGACATTCTGTCACATGACAGAATTTCCCAGTTCCTTTTTAACTCTATGGTGATACAGGCATAGGTGTGGTTGTGTGGTTTTAGGTGCTCTAGGATGGGAAGTTCTCTGTAGGATGTAAAAATCTATTTCCTTGCCTTTTACCAGAGTCTTTCTAACTTTGACAAGACTAGATAATTATTAGCTTTTGAATGCTATAGTTAGAGACACATAGCTTCATATTTATGTGAACTATTAGGCAACTATTAACCAGGAACTAGTCTAATATCAAAGCTTTCCACTTATCAGAAGTTTTTCTGACGTACTCTGAATCTTCTGCAAAACTGAATGGTTGTGTGACGCTATGGTGATGTCCAGAGAACTCCATGGTTATCAGTTTCAGCATAGGTATTTATATAAGCTCCCAGCTGTATATATATAAATACTCATAGGTATTTATATAAACTCTTATCTTGACATGCATAATTCTTCACAGTTCAGACCAGTGAGAAAAATCCTCATCAATGGAAAAGCACAATTCTAATGAAGCCAATATATTCTTTCCATGTTGTAAGAAATATCCTGAATTATTATTCTCTAAAAAGTAAAATTTGTATGTGCATATTTGCAAGGATCTGAGAAATATTAGCCACGCATTGATAGCAGGAGAGAATAGTTGAGTTGTGTTGGGTTTTTTAATTATTATTTTAAAATTCCAAATAAATAGTTGAGATTTTAATGATAGCAAAAACAGCACTCCAGTGTCTTAAGAGAGTCATAACGACCATTGAAATGCTTGGATTTAATTAAATAAATGGCTTTATTTAAGTAAAAACCAAGAAGAGAAACAATAAAGGTAACTCAGCATCTTACAGTGGATTGTAAAATGCCACAAAAATTCCAGAAAGAACATTGCCCTAATTGAAACTTTTGAAGTCAGTAGGAATCTTGTATAACCTCGTGCTCAGCTATTGCAGTTGTGAAACCCACACATGAAGAAAAGAGTGCAACAATACTTTAATCTCTTTTTCTTGTATCCCGAGTGTTCTAATATACATTTTTATTGTGTTTATAGTGTCTTTAGGCTATGCAGTGTTAGCAGTTGTCCACTGCCTTTTACTCCTCCTTCCTTTCTCATTTATGCATTATAAATCAGATATGCCACTTATTTCTCTTGACAATCTCAATTTATAGTTGAGCTAGAGTACCTAGCTATAGCTGGTCATGGTTCTCAACTACTGCTTGTGTGTGAGGCCATATTTTACTTTTCATGGACTTCTTAAGGATATTAGAACAGACCTTTGTCTAATTCCTTGTAACAGTCTTGACCAGCTACCCTGTAACCTCACTATGCATTTGTCATGTTTGCTAAGTCAACTAAAAACCTTTTTCAAATACCTTCTGCATTCCTTCACAGTGAAGCAAATGTCTTTGTGGTGCATTAGAGCATAGTTTGGGTAATGAAATTTCTAATCTGTGTGCATTCAGACAAACTTGATGACTGATAAGAGTAGAAAATGCTCAAAAAATTAAAGCTCATTGAGAGCCTAAACATCCAGTCACTTGCATGTTGCTACCTCTTGCCTTATTGTTTAATTCTTTTGGATGCTATGATCCTCCTGAAATACACACAGAACATTGAAGTTAATAGAATAGATGCATGATGGCTGATTCTTAGCACCTTGATTGACAGAATCCTAGCATGCAGTGGGTGAAGTTTGATCCTTGGAACCATCTATCTGATTTGTATGAGCTACTTATGCACTATATATGTAGCTAGAGGTACAATAAATGTGCTATGTGATGACATACAGAGCTCATATTAATACCTTGATACTACATATGGAAGGAAAAGAAAGACCTTTTCCCTAATAACGTGCACAAAGACTGTTATGGATATTTTGTTATTTTTAACGGCATGCACATGGAGTAAAATGAAACCTAATATTGACATAGCTCTGAAGAAAATGAAAATATTATTATTATAATTGCAAGTATTGACTAGTGTGCATTTAAGTAACTTGCAGATTACCTTCCTCTGAATTGTAATTCTATTTAGTTTATCTTCCTTTAGATTTATCAAGAAATTTCCTTCATCTCTTATCCTGTCTGTTTGCAAAATAAAAATATACATAACTATAAAATTTAAAACTTTTCCAGTAAACATGACCAAGCATCTGCCAGAAGCTTCCGTGAGGTAGGACATATACATTATGGTTAGCCACAATGTTATCAAGCTATTTTTAATCAATACTTTTATTCTGAGTCACTGTTCCATTAGTGACTTGCATGATACTAACCCAACTTTTTGCGTCAAGGAGCCTGTGCAGACCTTAAAGTTTCAAACACCTTTCTGAACAACTAATAATCTGTGCAAAACAGGAATATTGGCTCTATGGAGACATGAAGTAGCATTATAAGTTTAAAATTATTAGAAAATAGCAAAAAAACCTCAAAAAACAAGGTAATCAGGCAAATTAAGAAAGATTAAAGATGTTAAATGTTCCCATTCCTAATCTCCCTGCTCACAAAGGTGCCTCAGCAGCACCTTCAGTATGTTCAGTCACTGTGGTGGGAAATGTTTTCCTTACTTGCCTATCATACCCTGATGCAATTTTAATTCTATGGTTATAGTCTGTCCCCTTAAAGCTAATATGTCAGATTCTGTTTTCTTCAGAAATATTAGATCTGGGATATGAGCTTAAGCCATTTCCATATATTGGCAGGAAGGCCTGATACGAGCCAATGTTTCATCTTTGTAGCTTCAGTGTTTTGAATAGATGGAAACAAGAAGGTAACTCATAGCAAACTGGGAATAAGCAAGGTTTTGGCTCTGAATGTTATTAATTATTAATTAAAGGGAGCTTGAAGCTGAGGGTATAATTGGTGAATGGCAGTGCCCATCCCTGGGCGCTGTACAGTCCCTTTGCTGCCTGGGTGGCAGTGTGATGCAGGGCTCTGCTTGGGTGACTCCCTGGGTTCATTATTGTTCTGCCGTTTGGTTATTTCACCCACAGATGCTCCAGATATGTTGTACATTCAGAACTACACCCGGTGCACCAAGAAGAAAAACAGAATTGTTAAACACTTTTTTTTTCTTTTTGAGACACTTCTCAAATTTCCCAGAACATTTGTTATTATTTTGGGGGAGGATGTATCTTTTGATGGTATTTCACAAAGATTACTGTGTAATTGGGTAGCTATTAATCTAAACTCAGTTTATTTTTGTGTTTCAGTATCATTGTCTTGTAGTGTCCAAAATAACTAGGCTTCAGACTTCAGCTTTGAGCTTGCGTAGTAGGAGACATTCAGAACACTGTGATTAAGATTCATTTCATACCTGTCAATAGAAATCATAAGTGGTGGTCTCATCCCTTTACAATGCATAGAAAATTACGGCATAAACAAGAAGATACAAGTTATGTTACAGTTTAGGTAATTTTTGTGCTAGTTTTACAGGAATAAAAATAATCACCTGCATAGAATTAAAAACATTCAATTGCACTTTTATCTCTAAAACTGGAAAGCTTGAAAGATGTGCAGTTACTGCTACATCTAAAATGTGCCTTTGTCTGTCAATGTTGAATTGGTTTAAATTTTCTGTCTCGTTTTTTCTAGAGTTTTTCCGTAAATAGGATTTCTATCATGTATGTTGGGAAATAGTTGGTTTTCATGTAAAGTCCCTGTGTTTGGATTTGAGAATATTTACTGGTGGTGGTAGAAATGCTCATGCTTTGCTGAAAAATAGCAGCATTAGTCCTGTGCAATAATGTCACCATAGTACTTTGTCCAAGATAAAAGGAGAATTAATCATGTGTCCAACTTTTGCTTCGATTATTTTCCTTCAAAGGCTTTTATCAGATATTGCTAATGCATATTCTAGGTGAAAACAGTTAATGGTTCAACATATCTCAGCCTGAAAGTATTCTACAGGGTATGATGGATACACAAGACACTCGGAAGGAATGTCAGCTAGTTTATATCCGAGCTGATTCATAGCTGACTTTTTTTTTTTTTGACAGAATCTTTTTTTGGTGTCACTTTACTTGGGCTAAAATCAATTTTGTATGGAAACTGTTTTGCAGTTTGTGTGGAATGAACGTGTGGTTTTGATTTGTTTCCTAATAAGATGGCCTTGCACAGTAACTGTGAAAACTGCCTTTACCTGATGCATTTTATGGTCCTTTTGTCAAGATTAAAGAGATAAGAAAGGCAGATCCTCAGGCAACTGAACATGAGGAGTTTAGATTGCCAGTGAGAGATGAAGTGAATAAGTTTGATCCTCATGATGTAGTGTCTGTTCTATAAACAAACAAAAAATTCTCATCCACAGATATTTGTTTGGACATTTTCCCTGAAAGCTATTTTCATATATGAAAACCCAAAAAGTTTGAATGTATTTTGTAGCTTGGCAACCAGAAGATGTGCAGGCAGTCAGAGAAATGCTGATCCTATATTTCATTAACTTGTATGTCCTCTTTAATATAGAGGACACAGTTATGCTGTGTTGTATCTTTTATGGGGATATCAGGGTGCTGATTTTTACAACATGGAAAGAAGAAATAGAAGAGTCAGCAGGACAGGAACCTTTCTATGTTAGTAGCCAAAACAATAAAATCCGCCTTAGAATTACCACTTCCCAGAAGCAGTAATTCCAACAAAGACATAAAAGTACTCCTGAGCAGCTTATACATGAATAGAAAGGAATAATCACTGGTTGACATGTTACTAGCATTTTTTTTAATTTCATCTGTTTCCTAAGTTTAGTCTAAATTTGGAACTTTTTAAAAGCCACTTATAAGTGGTGTATACATTTATCCTATTATTCATTAATAGGATTAATGAGTGTACCTCCTGTATTAAGCTTTGGAAATGTACCCCTTAGGTCCCAGGCTTCCTTTTTTTGTGAATTGATTTTCAAGATAATCCACATATATGAAAAAAAAAATCTAATATATTCATTCATCTATAACTTCAAACACAAATAGACAAATTATTATATTATGAAGATCAAAGTACTAGTGCATTATTAAAGTTGCAAACAGCTTTCTTAGCTCATAATGTTCTGGCTGCTGTTTTTTCCCTAAACTGAGCAGATACTGATGTGAAAGACAGACATTGTGTGTTTCACTTTAAAGATCCAAAGTTGTTTTGAGGGCAAGTTCATTTTCAGAAGTATTTCGGTGTTCCTACAAGACTGAAGTTTTGCAAAGGCAGGTTTTTCTTTCTATGTGAACCTAAAAATGTGCTACAATTGCTAAGAACAAAACAGCTATCAATTGAAAAGAAACACTAGATTTCCTAATGATGTCATACTTTTCTTGTATTTGAAGTTCACTTCATGAAATTCAGAGGCAAAATGCTTATGTCTGCCAGCAGTTTTCAAGCTGGGATGTAGTTCAAATGGTGAGTTAGAGTTGTTTGTTTTGGTTTTCTTTTTTTAATTTATTTCTGCACTGACATTGTGCCAGATGTGTCATCTAGTCAGCTTGCCTGCTTTGCCTCTGAAGAAGTCACGTCTATGTAGTATTATTTTACATCCGCAGGATTGTTTGGGGTTTTTTTACTGGCATATTTTACTCTCCAGAGATTTAAATTTGTTTTGTGAAGTGTTTTTTACTCCTGGAAAAAAAATAAATTGACAGAAGCACAAAACATTTGCTACCTCTCTCTTAATGACTTTTCGCTTCAGTGTTTTAATTGTTCATCAAATGATTCTTCTCTGCAAAATTATGTTGTTACAGAAGACAGGCTGGCCATCTGCAAAGATAAATTCCAGAGGTCTTCTATTGGCTTAATGAAAGTGTGAAAAAATATTTTAATTTTGCAATCAATAATACATTATTGATCTTTCCCTGAGCTTAACTCTTGATGTATTAGCAAAATCTAACATTATGTTTCTAACAGAAAAATGGCTTTTGATCTACGCAAAATGTTTGTTATTCACTAATATGGCACTTAATATTAACTGATTAAGTTCAAGAACAGAATAAATTTATCTTTGTGCATATTTTCTTGATGTCCTAGAACAGGAAATTAGCATGGTCTTAAGAAAATAAAGTTAGGGAATCAAAAAACATTTTGCAAAATACCTTATTTCCAATAGGTGTATATTTTCAGAGACAAAAGTACAAAACTCCACAACTTCATATGGAAATCAGTGGGAGTTCAGACCTAGTTAGGCTTATGCAATTTTAACCATTGTATTTCTGTGTCAAAATATGCAATGTATTTTTTTAATTTGGGTTTGCTCTGCATATGAAATATTATTGAGATGATTTTTATCATATATGTGAGTCTAAACCCTTCTTATTTTATCAGTTCAGTGGATTAGCTTATGTCTTTTAGGACATGATTGAAACTAAGAGTTATCTGCTTCTGTGCATATCTTTTTGTGTGATTTTTGTCCTTTTGTTGTAACAGACAAAACAAGCACAATACTTCTGGCTATAGAAATATATTTCAAGAAACTTGTAAAACAGAGAGTAATTAGATGACATGGTCTGTAGGAATGGAGGCAGAAGTGTAAATGAACTTTAGATAGATTATACAGTCCAGACCTCTTCCATTCGTGGTACATTTTCTCTACAGAAACTTGCCAGAGCTAAACATATTTTGTGACCTTATAGAAGCCTGACATTTGCCTTTTTTTAGTTCTAGCTCTTATTAAATGCATTGTTTTCTGTTAATAAGTGAAGAAAAAAGATTTGCAAAAAGGACAATAGAGGCATATATAGCTCTTTTGCTACTAAATCTAATAACTTTTTTTGTGTCAGTTGTGGGTTAACCCTGGTAGGCAGCTATTTATCCATTTCAAGGAAAGTAGGGAGTCACTGTGCATAACAGTTACTTGGGAAGACAAACACTGTTACTCAGACCATCCCTCCTTCCCCTTTCTTTCCCTCAGCTTGATGTAATGTGGTGTGTAGGGGATATTCCGCTCCTCATTTGGGCTTAGCTCCCCGGGCTGTGTCCTCTCCCAATTCCTCGAGCACCCTCAGCCTACTCAGGGGTGGGGTGGTGTGAGACACAGAGGTGGCCTGGATGCTGTCAACACTGTTCTGGCCACAAGTACAAAACACAGCACCATACAAACTTCTATGAAGAAAACTAGCTCTGTCCCAGCCAAAACCTTTTACAGTGTCTGAAAAGAAGGGAGAAAGTCAACAGGCAAAGAATTAATCCAATAAATAAAAAATGGGTGGCTGTAGTAGCCTGACCAGAAGAGAACAAAAGTTCCTGTCTGAGCTACCGAGAAGTTGTGCCTTAACTCGAAGTGCTTTGGCACAGTAAAGGAAGCAATAGAGTGGCCATTAGCAAGGTGCATCATACATCCAGCGGTTATCATGGAGCACTATGCAAGCTTGACACTGTGGAGGACTGGGTCTATATGTGTTTCTCGCACACTTCTGCATTTCTCCTGTAACACGACAGCATTCAGTGCTCATTTTTGTATGGGTGGATATCAGTGTCATTTAAACTTGTATAAGTAAAACGAGGAAAAGCTGTTTCTTTCTATGAGATATGATACTTGAGTAAAGCAGAATTTCACCTCTTTGCTTTGCAGTGGAGGCATCACTGTCATGTTTAGCTGAAGCTCAGTGCAGTTTGTTTTTGTCTGCCTAGCAAACTGAAGAGCAATTTCATGCCAGACCCGCCGCCCTCTACAGAGGGCTAACCCCTGCATACGCATACATAATTAACTGTAATTTTAGTATAGCTCCTCAGGTTGCCATCATGAAAATGGTATTGAGTTTGTTCTTTAATATATTGATTACAATAGATTATTCAGTAGCAGAGAGGCCAGGCACAGCTGGGCAGTATTGCCATGCTCATGGCATCAGGGCTGCTGTTCTTTATTTGAGAGAGTAAAATATGCTACTGATAAAGCTGAACTTGATGATGCAGAAGGTGGGGAGAAAAGAAAAAGGAATATCCCTCTGATGATTGATAGATTCTATTTATTTGCCTGTCTTTGAAAAGGCTATGTAAACCCATTGTCAACATTTTCCATGTTTTCTTTGAATTAATGCAGATATTTGGTTTGTTTGTGTCTCCCACCTTGAGGATTCTCCTCTTTTTCTTTGCCATGTTCCTCAAGTCATCATTCACACAATTTGCTTCATGTAATCCCTGTTCTATTCTTGCCTTCAAGATGCCATTCAGTTTGAGTTTGAACAGGGAATTTTGCTTTTGGGTTAGGTAAGCTAAGGTTTTTTCAGTTTGTTTCCTTCTTGCCACCCTCCCGCTCCAAAGTTTATATTTTTGAAGTCAGCCTTCTGGAAGAATATGAAACACCACGACAATAATAATTTTGTGTTAATGAATATGTTATTTTTTCAGTGAATTAATATTCTGAAGTGAATTTTTCAGGTAACTAACTATAAAAAGATACCAAAAACTGCAACAGGCCCTGCTATTTTGATGTTAAGTTCCATTTTTTTTACACTGCCCCTTCAGCTTTCAGCATTATGCAGATTTTCTGCATTAACAGTAAAATCTAAAAATCAAGAATGAATGAAAAGCATGTTCTGATCAGTTAACCATGGAAAAATAAAATCCTGTAGTTCAGCACCTGTCTACAAACCAAAAGTAATTGAATAAATTTTCAAGTTGTGGTCTCATAGTCTTGAGTAGCTGGAAATTAAATAATTGGTGCTGTAACTACTTAAATGCATTCTCTGCAATCTAACTGCTTTTTCTTTAAACGATTATCTGTGTTTCTCATTTAGCATTCCCAGTGCATCCACTTAGACTTCCTTACACAATTCATTTTGCCCTCGCTTTAGGATACACCAAAGCGATAGTGCTGTTGTGCTCTGAATCAGGAAGTTACGACTAAGAATGTGTAATTTATTTGAAACTCAGGTAAATGCTATTTAGGTTAACATCCAGCTGCTGTGAAATAGGCCTCTGAAAGCACAGACTAGGACTGCTCTAGGCTGCAAGTGCTGCCTCCCGTGCCATTGAGAGTTCCCTGTATTTGTGCAAATATTCTGCACATCAGGGTAGCAGTATATAGCAAACAAGGAGTGTGGGCACCGGGTTGTATATTCTACTCTAGGCTGTGCTTTTTTGTACACTGCTAAATAGTCAGTTGCTTTGGTCACAGAAAATGTATATGCCAAGACTGAAGGGATATAGAATGGTCCCTTTTAAGGTAAGGGTTAACACTTAATGGCTGCTACTTGGCTGGCAGAATGTTGTATGTAAATTAATGCATTTTGCCTTTTTCTGTAGGCAGATGGTAGGTTGAGGCAAACCTAAAGATATTTCCTCCCATTATGATTTTGTAAAGCAGCATAGCAAATTGTCAGTTTGTACACTGTTCTAATGGGACACATTTTTTGGCTGCTGGGTTGCTGTGTGGTGCTAAAACTATGTGAATTATAGCTCAGTGCTGTATCCTGGTGAATTAATGTTTACAAGTGTCTGCAATCATACAGATCAGATTCCTGAGTGACTCTGCTTGTGAAGGATAATCATTTCAGGCTTCTTAATCTCCCTTCCTTTAGTGCAGATGCCTAAAAATAAAGAACACAGTTGTGTTTAACTTTGTGAAATCCAGCATGTAACTTTTAATTTTGGTGACTTCAGTGGCTCCATCCAGCCACCTCTTCCTCCCCTTTCTCAAGGAAAATAACTTTCCTGACCCAGGTCCATTTCAGTCCCTCTAATGATGCTCTCCAGCTCTGAGTGGCTGAAGTGCCTTCTGTTTTGTCCTTCGCAGCCTCCTTTTGCCAGTATATAAAGACGTTGCTATTTTCTCTAAGAGGCTGCTTGATATGCACTTCTGCAGTAAGTCTGTGAAACATTACTGTCCAAAACCAGCAGCTGAGGTACCCTTTGAAACTGAGGAGCCCTAACACCCACCTTGGTGGATTGACTCAGCATATCAATTTGAAATTTCAACCTCACTGCTGACCCCTATATTATATCAGTGTTGGGGTTTGAAATATAGCCTTGGATCATGCTTGTTTCTAAAGTTAACTTTATTCTCCTACTTCTGTTATAAATATATGTTAAAATAAAACATGTCAAGTTCCTGGAAAGGAATGGTTTAGGTTACTAAGCACTCCCCAACCCTCTGATTTTTTGATTATGAAAAAGAAAGCAATATAAGCAGCAGCTGACTTGCTGATCTCTGTCTTCACATAAAAGTCAGAGCTCAGGCATTAATTTACAGGACTGAATACTTTTTTCACTAGAGTCTTTACAGTTCTGCCATTCACAGTTGATATTGATACTTTGCAGGGCAGGAAATATTACTAGTGAACGAATGCATCAACGCTGATTCTGCTTTGATGGAAGTTTAGTGGAAGTTTAACTATTGCTTGTAAAAGGAGGAAGGTTATACCAAAAAGATTTATGTGTTAAGTATGTATCTGTATGATACAGATTTACTCACACCATTTTGAGTATACTTTAAAAGACTGCCCCTTATTTCCCAGGGCATTGTCTTGTTTTTAGTCTCTCCATAATTAGTTTCTATTTATGGAGCAGACCAAGGTAAGTAGTTTTCACATGTAAGAGTTTTTGTCCTTTAGCTTTATGCAAATATTAATGCTTTTTAAAGGACTACAGGAGGCATATAGACTCTTATTTTTTTCTTTATGATTAATACCAGTCATTTGTTTTTTGTTTTCATTTGTAAGTGCTTCAAACTCAGCCACAGAAAGGAAAAATGGGCTTATATGAAGATTAAAAGAATTGTAATCCTCATTTTTTTAGTCACCTACGTCACAATAATGGGTCTGTAATATGAAAGTTCTATTTTACAAAAGTGCTATTATCAGGGCTTATTCCGTTTTTCATCTTGGAAAATATTTCATTTCCAACTTAAGTTTCTAAGTTCCCTTATATTATAAACATTTCTGTGTCTCAAGAGAGATAGCTTTTGACTAAATAAAATTCTTTCAGGCAGTTATGCTACTGAAATTTTAATAAAATAATATGTTGAATTAAAAAAAAAGAAGTGATAAGTATTACTATTACTATCACCCTAATAACAAAGTTGGGTGTTTAAATGCATGTTCCTGTGAACTGTATTCTGTGTGCTAGTATTCTTAAATATTCTATTCTGTATAAATTCAGTATCATTTAAAAGATCTTTGTAGCACAAATAAAAAGTAACTATTCCCTTTTAGTGTGATGCTAATAATGAAGTGGTAAATGCATAAACCAAAGGCATGTAGGTATTCTAGATATCATTAGTGTAGAAATTAAAGGCACCATGAACACTGACATACTTATATTTAAAGTGTGAGCCCTTTTATAGAGTTACAGAAACCTCCCATTCTTGACCTTTGAATGACCTCACCACACTGCCTTAAAGATTAGATAATAGCAGAAATATCCTTTGTTTATAGTATCCCATAGAACACATAGAAAGATGCTTTGTTTATAGTGGCTTTTGTATTTGTGCTATGCAAAATTTCTCAAAAAGTTATTTTCAGCCTTTATATTGTATCTTCCATTTTGAATTGTAAGAGAGGAGGGCTTTCTTAGGTTTTCTTTTCCTGTTAAACTCTTACATTTAGTGTAAAGATTCAAATCCAAATCTTTAATCATTAACAGGCCAAAGAACTGTTGAAGAATAAAAAAAGTCAGTCAACACAGTTTAATGAAGGCTATATAATCCAATTAAATCATATGATTGCGTGCACTTATACTGTTGTATTAGCTATAAAGATCTAAGCCAGTCTATAAATCATACAGTTATGTAGGTACTTACCATTTTAAGAGCAGCATCAAGTGGAATTGGTGGAAAATCCCCAAGGCATACTCAATAATTGATTAAAATGGTGAGCCATTACGGTGTTATTTTGAAATGCACCATCTGAAATCAGAAGGAATTTACTGACAGTTTTATATTTTGTTGAAAGAAAGATTGTTCAGACATATATTAACCAAAAAATCTGTGTCTGTTGCCTTCTACAGAGTATAAGGAGAGTGATTCATTTTGAAATGTCTTTCAGCTGGGTAACTAGGTAACTTACACTGTGCTACATGAAAGAGCTTGGATTTCATTTTGTGAAGCTGGATTCCAGTGCAATGAGTGAAGGAAACAGATGGAATAAGAGGAGGACAGATGGGTATAAAAAAATTACAGCCACTGTTTTCAGTACCTGTGCATTAACTGTTGTAAATCAATTTATTTTCATTTACTGAAACAGGAAAGATTATTAAGGCAAAGCGTTACAAACCACTCTATGTTGAAAGCATCTGTTTGTAGCAGTTAGTAAGAGTTCTGGATGAGTGACATCTGAGAATAAAGTTTTCTGTGGGCAAGAACGTTATCTCAGGTCTAGTCATTTCATTCTGTTAGGGAGATTTAAATCTCTCTCTTTCAGTGGGGGAAGGTTAGTTGGTTAGCAGTTGCTGTGTTGGACAGCTGTAAAATTTTCCTTGTAGACAAGAGTTGGGCTGAAGTGATGTAGCGAGTGCTAAGGGGCTGCTCTACCATGAAGGCTTCAAGCAGCCTGGGAAGGAGCTGAACCTGTAGAACTCAAAGTAAAGGCTGTGAGTGCAGGAGGCTACTTTCTCTCTCCTGCAGCAGCTTTGAATTGCAAGACATGAATGGTGGGTTAGAAAATCAAAACAGTATTGCTATATATATACACACCAGTAGTCCTTATTTGCTGCATGGCACAGCTGCTCTGTCACATACTTGACCTTGACTTAATTTGATCACCCCTGTGGTTAAATAGGAAGTTCAACTGTGAGCCAAATAATTTCTTACTACCCCTCACCCCACCAGTTCCTGCTAGCTTGTTGCTGATACTGTTGAATTTTTATATGAGCCCCTGTCCATTAGAAATTGGATGGTGTTCATCAAGAGAATTTACACTCATTTTAGAATGTCTTGCAATTAGTGGACTTGCAAAATTGTAGAATGCAAATAGAAATCACCCTTGTATTAAGAATATTTGAGAAATGAAGAAACACAGATCAGAATACATAACTGCTCTCTTTCTTGTTGAATTTATATCAGGAAATTTTATGCCTAGAGGTACTGCATGAATTGCCACTGTATTTTGGTGCAGCAAAGGCAAAATTATGAAAAGGTCTGTAAATTTACTACCTTGGAATTGATTTTTTTTGTTAGATTTTATCACTCTTCCTTTTAAATTTTTCTCTGAATAGTATGAATTAAAAATCCACAGTTTTCTTGATTTTCTTTTTTTTTTTCCTGAATAATTTTCTAATTAAAAAAAATTTAGGGGTTAGACTGACTACTTTTATAATAAATCAAATATGGTGTTATGTTGTCATATGTAAAAAGATTGGTTAGACTTTATCTCTCAATCTATTAAATGCAATTTAGAGCACAATGTGGCAAACAGAAGTTTTTACCTTTGTTAGGTGTTTGGAGATTACCTCCCCAATACTATCTCATTCAAGGTGATCACTGTAGTTATTGTCAGTGCTAGAGGCTGGGTTACAGTCTTCAGCCATCAACAAATCCTGTTCAAAATGCACCATCTTCTCCTCCTACCTTTAAGGAAATCTCTGTTGGATGGGGATGTAGCCTATAAATCAGGCAAATAGTTGAGGAGGGGTGTGACGGAATAAATAGGAAGCAAAATGGTTTGCCTTGGTTTCATAACTGAAGTGGAAGAGATTTCATTGATCCATTTCCTTCAGCTAGGAAATATTGGCAGTCTGAATCCATCTGCAGAATGGCTCTATTTATGCAGATGCAAATATACTAGTTTTTAATTACAATTTTTGAGTTGTAGAAACATAAACACAGTTGTCATTATTTGTTTTCACTGGGACTTCTTACAAAATTCTGTCTGCCCACAGTAACTGAGCTGCTTCTGCTCCCCCACCAATCACTCCTTTTCCAGTCTGAGTTTGGAATAAAAGAAATGTGAGGTAGTTCCTTTAAGCAGGTAGGAGATAAACTGTAAACTACACAGCATTCTTAAGCCATTGATCTGAAAGAGACCATTTAAAATCTTGAACAAGGTCAAAAGAGTGAGAAACTATTTCTGATTTTTATAGTTTAAAGTAATTAAGGTAATGGAAAGTAATTATAACTTAATAATTTTAAAAGCATAAAATTGATTTAGAAATTAAACTGAGATTGGAATTTACTATTTGCTGCTATAATTCTTTGGAAAACAAACAACCTTGCAACACACAAAGTAGTGACTCTTAAATCCCTATTAAATGTAATAGTCACTAATAAGTCTGCCCTAATAGATGACCCTTCAGCCCATTGAAATCTTGCAGCATGTAGTGTCAGGAGCATTTTGGATACTAGTAGGGAAGAGCAGTCTAACTATATGTTAGACTCGAAGAGACCAGGGAAAGGGAAAAGGCCATGCTGCTGTCAATACTTCTCAGCAGTAAGTTTAAGTGATGTGCAATTTCATTTATATATTTGATTTGTATTCAGCGCAGGCTGAGATTGCCCTTTCTCAAACTGTCTGATCGTTTTTAATTCCTTGGAGGAATGCTTTTAGAAAAGACAGCAATCTTGTATGATGCTCTTGCTGATGACTAAATTTGGGGCTTCTTGCCCTGATGTGTAGAGACAAATTATGTGTATGCACTGCAGAGAAGAGGGCTCTTGGTTAAAGATATTCTGGCAGACCTCAGCTGTTACACGCTGAAGGCTGGTTACTCAAGGACTGAGGCTAATCTAAGTTGCAGCAAAGAGGAAAAACTCTCTAAAGTAGTCAGAGCTCAAGTGCTGGTCTTGTTTTTACCCACTACAAAAGCTGGTAGGCTAGTTTAAGTGTTTCCTTGAGCTGTCATCCCTGTAGGTCTGGTTATACTGTTCTTAGAGTGGGAGTCCATAGGCATTAGCTTATTAGGGTAACGTAAGATGACTGTGAAAGAGCTGTGGGGCATACATGTCAAAAGAAAGGTCATGATCTTCTTAAAAGTACAAATGGGAATAAATGCTCAGTGTATTTGCTGCTTTTGAAGCATCTGTCAAGAGTTGAGTGTCCAGCAAGATTCCCATATAGGAAATTACTCTTACCAAAGAGTTGTTTCTTCCTGTATTTTTGTCAGACATCCGATCATTTACAAATGAGTTGAGTATCATCAAATCTGCCAGTTGAAACAAATGAATTCTGTTCTCCATGCAATATATATGAATTAGTCTAATGGACTAGTTAGTAAGTTCAACCAAACACCAGATTCCGTTCTGTATATAAAATTAGAATCTTACACTTAAACTGTCATTATCAAATTTTCAGATAATGAAAAACCTTTCAAATAAATTACTTCAGTCTGGTTCTGCTTTGCTGTCTCACTGTTAAGTAGTAGATTAAAAATGAAACTTAAATCTCAGTGTATTTGGTGGTTGTTAATACTATTTCTGTTGTATCTTTGGGATTCTTGCTTACTACTCTTACTTACTTATTCCAGAATACTTTAAAAAATAAAAAGACCCCTGGCAAGCACTTCTTCTCCTGACACTGGTTCTTCTTGTTGAAATTATTGGAATTGCAACCTCTTCTGTGTGAGGGGAAAGATGGAGGTATAAAGGCTTGAGGCAAGTTTTAAAATTTTTAAGCCACAGCTAAAGCCAGTTTAGATCACTTGGCATGGGCTTGACTGAACACAGGGACAAGCTGAGAGGAGATGGTTTGGATGTACAATGAAAAATAAACACAGAATATGATGAAGAAAAGTGTAAATTAAGATATAAAGAAACTTAGACTGTAGAGAGAACAGTGATTATTATACGTAGCATAGCAAAAAACAAAGGAGCACGAAGCAAAAAAATCTCCAAAAATCAGAGACAGTGCAAGTGTAAAAGGATTGGGACTAAAAAGAGGAAGGTTTTTTGAAGAAAACACCTGTCTGACATCTTTTGTTCCAGACTGATTCTGTAATCCTCCACACCTTTTTTTTTGTTCAGTGTTTTTTTTTTTTTTTAATTTCTCAATAAATAGTCACATAAAAATTGCAGTGATTAATCAAGAAACATGGAATGTCAAGTGTTTTGGGTGAAGAGGGAAAAGTAGGTGCAGTATTCAAAATGATTTCAAGAACATTGAAAAAGAAATAGGATGGGGAGGGAGTCTGAGGATACTTTTTTTAATATTTAGCTCTAACAATCAAGTGTTAATAATTTTGAGTGGTAGAAACAAGAGTCAAAGCACCTTCTTGTCTGTATATGGTTATTATAGGATCACCTGTGAATGAGATAATTTTTAAAATATCCAATTCTGAACTTCTGACAATACTTTCTTCTCCCTCTTGACAACCATATTAGCAGTATAATAGGTTATGTTGGTTTTCCTTTTAAAATTTCTATATATATAAACTCTCTTACAAGTACAAAATACTGGGTACATACACAAATAAGAAGATGTTAAGGAGACAAGCTTGTGTGAGGAAGCTGATATTCTGATGATGAATGTTCTGCAGAATGGCTATCATGATATATCTCCTCCTACTTAGCAATAGGAGAGGGATGTATTACTAAATAACTCATCAGAACGATGACGATCATGTTTAAGGCACATTCATTTTCCACATCCCTTTTTTCCCCCCAGACATCCAGCTTGCTAAAGAATTTATTTCAGCAAAGGATGATGTCTGGTGTATGACTCGTTTTATACCAGCTGACTTTCACAGATGACCTTGTTTGTATGACCTTATTCCTTTGACTCCATCCAAAAGGAAAGGTGCAGGATCATACGCCATTGTATGCCCTTGCATTGGAAAGTAGGCCAAGGCTTGATTTTTGCCATGCATTTAATCAAGCAGAGTAGTTGAGTAAGCTTCAGCACTAACATTTTTAAGCAAACAAAAACCAGTTATGACTGCTATCGTAATTACTGTACTTCAAGCTAATGACTGATGAACTATTGATGAAGAACTAGAAACCACTGGCTGTGCCTAAACTTATACTTTTTAGAATTAATTGTGGTGGTGTTTTTACTTTCTGTAGCTGGTTCTGTAAACCTAGAATTGAATCTCAAGTTTTGGTTTATTCTGGTGGCATTTCCATTTGGAAATGTCATGTATTTCAGGAGAAATTTTATTCCTAGAAGATCTTGAATTGAAGCCCTTTTACGCAAATTTTTTCCTTGAAAAGCTGAATGGAATTCTAAATACACCCAATTCTAAACTTAAAACCTTTCTGAAACGTTTATGTTAAAATATGGACTCAGGGGAAAAACCCAACATTGTAAGTTAGTCTAAACTAATCTAATAGCATATTGGGTACGTGTTTGTCTGTATATGGCAATGTAAGGCTAATATATGCAACTATAAATATCCATTTCTTTTGTCATGACTGCTGTAGATTGTAAGTGGGGCATCTGTATGCTGCCTGAGATGAAGTGGTTGCTTCTTCAGTTAGTAGCAGCAGAATTTTGATCTCTTTTTTAAGTAGCTGTTCATTGCAAAGTTCATGCCACCCTCAAAAACTGGAGCTCTACTGTATTTAGATTAAATAATGACCAAGGTTTAGTCCTGCACCCTACAATTATTTGAATTATTTTTGCTTTGTGCTGAAGTCAGCAGAACTTATCACAGGTCAGGGACTCAGAACTGGCTTCTTGTGTTTGTTGAGCACTGTAATTCCATGCCAGCTTGACTTCTAATTATGTTCCTGACACTCACTAAGTTTCTGTCTGTTTTATGCACAGTGACAAAGGCCACATATATTTTAAACAGAGACTTATCAAAATATTTTACAGTCTCATTAAAACTTTTGGCCAGTCTGATCTACAATTTCATCTTTTTTTAATGCATTTCCAATTTCTCTATTTTGCCTACACATATGAAATTTAGAGGAGACGTTACTTTATAAAGTGTCTACTTTTGTTACAGCCATTTTACACTTATTTCATCATTATTGCATGAGATTTGTATTGAGAATATAATTTAGCTCTCTGCCTGCTCTGTGTTCAATCAAAACATGAATTCTCTGCTGTAGCACTTTTATAAAAAGAAAAAAAGGAAGCACTTAAACAGGATAAGGTTTGTTTTAGCGTGGTGTGCCAATTTGAAACATTATATTTGTGGATGCAGGTTGAATCCCCTACAGTTTTTCTTAAATAGCTGACGAGTATTTGGTTTATATGAAGGGCTTTAGGACTTTTGCTGCAGTTTATAACACAAAAGCTTCTGGCACCATTAAGACCCTTATTGTGCTGGCTGGAAGTCCCAAGGCAGAACAGGCAGGGAGTCAAAATTGCTGCAACACACATGAAATCTGGGCTGCTCTGACTTCAGTGGGAGTTTTGCCATAGATGACAGTGGGCCAAAGCTTTAATCCAGAAGTAGTCCTCCCTTGTTGATAATCCTAGTGTATGCCCTAGGGAAGCTTTTGCTTTGCTGTCACCCAGACTGTGTCTGTCTGTGCAGAGAAGATACAAGTCTCTTAGGGTGTCACACTATGCCTTTTACAAGCACAGCATTTCTGGGAAGGAAATCAGGACAGAGTAGAAATAAAACCCTAAATGTGGACACATGCTATCTTGTTCCTCATGTCCTGAGTCATTCCCAGGAACATGGATGAAGCCCTCTGAACTGAGCAAGATTAACTTCTTGAGACTGCAGTGGAGGGAGCCATCAGTGGCTACAGCCAGTGCATCTCCTAGTCCCTGCTTCAGCATTTGCAGATTATCATTTAGTGACATTTAGTTTGTGAAGCAACAGTATGTGCATTAATTCAGTCCTACTTAGCCCAGGCAGACTGAGTTTTCCATGTAAATATGACCTAGTGAGCTATTCTCAGAGACACTTCATAAATTTTTATGTTAAAAGACAACAGCAAATGGGAAGTGTTTGATACTTTTTTTGTTATGTGGAAGGTGTGTTGTGCAGAGTATCAGAATTTGCATTTAATCAATGCTGTTTGAAAGAAGAAATAGCCTCAAGTTGTGCCAGGGGAGGTTTAGGTTGGATATTAGGAAAGATTTCTTCACGGAAAGGGTTATCCAGCACTGGAACAGGCTGCCCAATGAAGTGGTTGAGTCACCATCCATGGAGGTTTTTAAAAGATGTGTAGACATGGCACTTAAGGACAAGGTGTAGTGGTGGACTTGGCAATGTTAGGTTAATGGTTGGACTTCATAATCTTAAAGTATTTTTATTTTCCTTTATGATTATATAAGAGGAAAAACAGGTAAAATTATCTCCTTGTCTTTTAGGAAAATATATTTTATTCTTTCTATCAGCTGAAACTGTTCCCATTAGAAATATTCTCAAGTTGTCTGTTTTACAACAAGTTCTATGCATCCAATCTAAAACATTTTGTTGCTTTGTGAAATTGAATCAGAGACTTTCAAAATTCAGAATCACTTAGAATTGTAAATAATACTCATTCTACTATCAAGTACAAATAAATCACTACTGCTTCACAGTGCTGGGAGTAAAAATAGTCTCTGTTAATAGCTGTGTTACTGTCTTAAGTCTTCAATTAAAAAAATTTACAAAGTAATTAAAAACAGTTTGGGGAGTTTTTTAAGAGTTAGTGTTTGCTGTCTGTCTTTATACATCTCAAATGTATAAAAAGAAATTGCTGTTGCTGCTTCTGTGGTACCAGAAATTAAATTCAGAAGTTGTTTACACAGCTAATAGTTCAGTCATTTCATATTGAAGGTGGAAACTTGGTATTTTTATCTGTAATGAACTGAGAAGGCTCGTTAACTTCAAAGCATTGCTACAGTAGCTTATACAATATGAAAAAGAATTTCTACATATAGCACAATACATGTATCCATTACACTCACACAAGCCTTGTGCTCATTTTACAGAAAAACAAAGTAAACAAGTAATGGTGCTATAATTAACTTCACAGAAAATTATCAGATTCATTCTGTTACTTCAATCTTCACAGGGCGTACTTCCTTTCTACAATAGATCATAGGTGGTGGCAACCCAAATAGCACTTGCTTGTTGGGTAGTCATAACTATTACAATGCACTACCATTTTTGGATCTGAATGTGAGAAACTCTGCTAGATATGCATTATTCTAGATTTATTTCTCAATCAGTCCCTTCAATCACTCTTGAATCTTTGAATCCTTACAACATTCAATTCCCTTCTAGAATTCAAATATTAATGAAGTAAATAAAATATTCTTGCATCACTCAGAACAACTAAGTGTGAGCAAATATAAAAGTTGTATTCTGGGACAACATTTCTGACACCTTTACAGCGTATTTTGGGAGCAGAAATTAACTGGTGCTTCTTTGCACTTCACAAGAAGTTCTGTTTGTGTTGTATCTTTTCTGTAGTTTGTAGAAAAGGCTGGTCTTTGAGAAGACATCCTTTTAGTTAATTCTAATACTTTCTTCATACCAATTCTGATGTCACATCTCTACTCTTTGAGCTATCTGCATCAATTTAATTTTTGTATGACAAAACACTATACGCATCTAGGCAGGTCTATAAATAAAAAGCAATAAGCTGACATCTTTCACCTGTATCAAACCTTTTTTTTTCTGGTATACTTGCTATTTAACTTCTGTCTCTATATCCATTACCCATCTGTATTTCCCATGTCCCTCTTCTCCTCTTCTGTCAATTGACAGAATTTTCAGCTGCAGATGAAGTGTTATACCTCTTCTACCTCTGTGCTGATGGGTTCACACAGACATTACAACCAATTTTTCTGCTATGGCATATAAAATAAACTGTCTACATCCACATACATTTGCTTTCACACATATAAAGTACTTCTTTCAAGCAATATGTCTACATCTGGGGGAAAGTTGTGGATCTCCCTAAAATCTGTCTCTGAAATCAAGATGAGGCTAAAAAACCAGACAACAACAATGGGCTGAGATCACTGCCAACTCAAAGCTCTCAATGATCTTATCAAGCCGCTTACTACATAGCAGTATCTAATACATTTTAGGAGTCCACGTTATATTTGTGCATCGAGATTGTCCTGTATTTCTAAGATTCAGATGGACATTCATGCAGACTTTTTTCAGGATTCAGCTACAGCCAGTCACCTGGGTGTGACTGGTCTACCAGGGTTGAAGACTGGTGTCTTAGCCTGACTGACAGCTGCCTGCCCATCAGCCATGGGAGCAAATTGCACTAATTGCTCTAGGACACTCAATAGGTTGCTTTTGTTTTTACTTCTACGGCATATTACTGTACCTTGTCCTTGTGGCTTGCTTATTATCCCTGCTGTTTAGTCCTGCTCTTACTCCTAGAGCACCCACTTGCAGTGCAATCCCTCTCTGGGTTTTGTTCACTTATCTTCTTTACAGGCAGTACTCATATTTCTCAAACTCTAGCATTCCATGATCCGTCCAGTTCTTGACTTAGAATCATTTTAACTAGATCTCTCATGTATTAAACAAAACGGCAAGTTGAGCAGTGACTTTGATGACAATTTCTGTATGAGCCTAAACTTAACACTTACTTCAGGCTATTGTCATAAAGTGGTCTGTCAATCCCTGTTAATGCTGTTTATGCATTCAGGTTTTATATAACTTTAGGTATTTTGGCCTTAAAAAATAGCCTGTAAGCCCGGTAACACCAAAAAGTTCAGTTCTAATTTACAACCAAAAGACATTAAGACTTCTTTGTAAACACTTTTGGTTGAAGGATCTGAAAACCTAAGAAAAATACCTTGTAAAATATTGTGAGATTTTTAACAGAATCACAAATTATGGAGATAATACAGTCTGTTACGCTAAAGAAGTGCCAGGATTTATAAATCCAAGTAAAATATTATGGAGAAATAGTGGAAGGGAGTACATAACTTCGGTGTCAGCAGAAATAGTTGAGGTATTTCAGTTTGAATTTTATTCTTGTGTAGCAAGATATATAAATGAAGCTGAGTCTCTGGGTTGTTTTAAAATTTAAACATCAACATTAAAAATAGATGTCATATGTGAGAGGATGGAGAAAAAGAAAACAAACAAATTCTCAACAGGAGGTAAATGTGTACATTAGGATTGTTTATAATTCATTTTAATAAGTTTGAAAACAAAGCAAACAGTTTGAAACAGAGCAAACTCTTTCTTTCTATTGAAAACCTGTACCTCTGTCTTACTCCAATGCAATTGCTTTTTTGCTTACTGAACTGATTCCTTAGTTTTTCCTCAAACTGCTTCCCAAGGATTATGGACAACAGCAGAATTCAACCTTCAATTTATATCTACCCTTTGAAAGAAATGAGTCTTATGCAGTCACATTATCTGTCTCTTTTTAACTCTTAATTGCATGCTTAAAAAATATTTAACCATTTTTTTCCTACTAAATTCAGACAAATTTGAAAGAATCGTAGATTTCCTAAAGATCCCACAGACACTTTGTGAAAACCATCAGCACAAGTAAAGGAGAGACCAAAATTACTTTCCCTGCTAAGGGAATGAAAAGAACGACTCAGTATTTAGAGGTTCTGTTAGATAGCAGCTGGTGGTCAGTTTTAATGTACATACTGAACACTGTAGTGGCACAAATGGAGAGAGCAGGGGCAGTGGGACAGATAAGGATGTTGCTTTTGAAGATATTTCTGTGATATTCCTATGAGGCACGGGAGCATGACCCATTATATCAGCATATCTCTGTGAATATTTGCCTTTCTTTTTAGTGGTTCAGTTATTATTTTACTTAACAAACTATCTTGAAGGTATTCAGAAACTTACCTTAAAGCACAATTTTAAATGCAAATAAATTTAGCAGGCTCTACTATGCATTATTCAGACTTCCCCCCTGAGCCCAGTCCCTGTGTGGGAAAAATGAACTGGAGGAACCGGGGAGAGAGTTCCTTAAAATACGAAAAAATGTACGTATGTTAAATTGGAGGGAAGAATAATTCAACTGCAATACCACTTTTTAATGGCAAACATTACTGTCCCTGTCTTCGATATCAGCTGAATTAATGGCTTTCTTCAATTTCACCAGTGCAGGCAATAACATAATGTATTGCAAAGCCTGACAGCATACAGTATATTGTATAGTATCAGTATGGTTACAGTGCTCAGGTTTATCCTTAGAAATGTATATCTGAAGGTTCTGATTTCAGATTTATCTGTGATATTAAGATCTCATGGGCACTACCACACAAGCTTGTAATGTGTAGAACTGAAACGTGAGATCATAATCTAAACAAAGAGAAAATAAAAAACACCACTCAAGAAAGAAGATAAAACCTTAGTTTAGGGCCTTCTTTTGCTTTTATACTTCAGTACTTTGGTGAATAAGTTTTTTGTGTGTGTGAGATCTAGCATTTATTGTAGGCTTGTTATGTGTAACAGCATGTTGGAGTACTAATTGTTATTCATATTAGGTTTTTCACTTCCTATTTTTCAGAAGCTGTTTCAATGCCAAATAGTAGCAATCATCTGTCAGATAATAGATAGGAATCTGGGAATGTAATCAAATGTCGCTATAGTACATGCACTTAAATACTAATTAAATGACACCAACTCTGAGATCATAATCTGAGTGGTTATAACTAGACTCAATTCATGAACTGATCTTATCCATATAAGATTCTTTTCATTCCTAATTCTTGTCTTGCATAAAAATAACTAAGAAGCTCTCATTCAATGAGAATTTCTTCTTAAAGTTCTTAAAACATAAAACAGAGTCTTTTGACAGATTTGATCTTTCACTGTTGGAATGCTATTCCAAACTGTTCTTGTGTTAGTTTGCAAAAGCGTTTAATTAGTTTTATGAGAATTTTTGTAATAAGTGTATGTTAGATGTGAGACAGGAAACAAGGCTATATTTACACTTCCCAGAACTTCTCATTATCATTGTAAGAGTTTTCATTCAGTTGCTAGGAGCTTAGCCAAACTTTTAAAATATTTGGGCTAAAATGTGGGTTTGTATTATGATGCAGACTTCAATTATGTGAGAGCACACTATTCTTCTCCAACTCTTTCCCTGCCTGCCTCATTCAGGTCACAAGATGGATAGTACTCATTTAATAGGCAGTTTACAAACGGCATTTATAAATGCACTTCATTCAGTTTGTGGCCCCCTGGCCCACTGCAGCATTCAAATATTTCTCTGAATATGACACGATTGATTTCCTCAAAGAGTGATGGGCTCCACTGAAACTACAAACATTACTGTCTCCATTTTATAATACTCTTGTGAAATGAGTGTTCGTTATTATTTCTGTTTTACAGTGGGGTACAATGGCACAGTAATATATCCTCAAAAGCAGTTTGGATGACTAATGCGAAATAATTGTTACCTTATTTCTCAAAGAACACAATTTTTAATATTTGTCTAGAGCTGTAGTTTTTAAAACTGGCAAGTCAATTCACTTCACTTGTACCTATGAATTCTTAAACCTTCTGCAAACCAAAGCCTTTGTGTGTCACACTGAGTGCTCAGAATGCACAGCAGTTTTGACTGAAGCAATATGCCTCGGTTCATGCAGGAATCAGTGGCAGAACTAAGAAGGAAATTCAGTTCTCCGCTCTAATTTCTTAAGCATAAGAACTAGGCCTCCTTTCATTTCTATAGCAAAGGAAAGTGGGATTACAAACATCAAGGCCATTCTCTACACAGCTGGCTTTCATCCTCCAAACCTCATCTTTTCTGTGCACTGCAGTGACAAGATTTTTCTTTTAAATTAAAAAAATGCTGATGCTTGATATTTGACAGATAAGTAGGAGTTAGCAAGACATATGTTATGTTTTATCTTCCCTCTTATGCCCATAGAAAAAGTCATCTTATTTAAGTAATATGGAAGTCTTTCAAGAACAAACTTCATTCTTTAGTTTAGCTTAAACCCCCCATTGCCATTTTTACCCCAGTCACTTGCAAAACACACATGCTTAGGATCTGTGTGATGCAGCCCATGCCATTGTTTGTTTTAAATTTATATCAGTATTTCAGGTCCACACTGAGATATGCTGGAATGACCTAATGACATATTCCAGAATTCTTCTCTGGCAGTACCTTCAACAGTTTACTAAAAATGTGATTTGATGATAGAAGCTGGAAGTTGACCTTCCCCCCCCATTCTTTTGTGAGCAGCCTGCTTTTGAAAATATGGAGCCAAAAGCTTCTCTTACAAGGTGGTAAGGTGGGCAAGCCCCTGCTCTGGGGCTAGAAGTCAGGATATAGGGCCTCTGGTGCTGAGGCTGGTTTAATCACTCATGACCACGTGATCCTGCCTTAATGTAGTAAAAGACAGCTCCCATCTGTATTGGTTGAAATACATGCTGGCATAGGCGTATTAATTCGGGAAAACAGTATTTCTGGAGAGTTATTTTTAACCTGGATCAGTTCATGACATGGTTTAAAGCAGAATTTCACAAACGGTTACACTGCTTCAAAGGAAAAGTGGGAACCTCTTAAGCCAGCTTTTCACTGAAGTCCATTGATTGTGGAATTAGGAGTTAAGTATTGCAGTATGACACCTAACTAACATCCTAAATCTTGTCTGTTTGTGCACTTAGTTACAAAGACTGTCAGTTCAGGTCAGGATTAACATGTTGTCTTATCCAAACCCACTTAGATGGAATCTGCGTTTATGGCAGCAAAACTGAGTTATCTTGCTCACCTTTTATGTATAAAATGGAAAAGGATGGAGATCAGGCGTTGAATAAATTCCCAGGCAGAATGCTGCTGCTGTCGGATTTTTTTTTCCAACAGAACAGTGTAGGGACTGTCCATTTCCAAATGTACATTAAGGGACATGAAACCAGATACACAAGATATGACATTAACCTAAATTAAGCTCCAGGAAAATGAGTGTCAAGGACAGAATGGAGAATCCCCACTGTCATTGGGATGATATGGATATGTAGTCAATTGTGATCCAACTGAAAAGAAATCTGATTCACAAGATGAAAGTGAGAAAATTAGTTTCGTGTGTGTTTTTGATAATGTACATCTAATTCATCTTTGAAGGTGTCCCACAAGACTCAGGAATAAGGCTGCACCCTACACTTCATTATGAACTGTAATACCATAGGGAGGCATGACCATGGTCATGAACACAACATTCAATACTCTGCGAGTAAATTGAGCACTATCTCCTTAGAACATGGCATTTTGATATTAATAGGTGGGCACAGTGGAAATACTTCATAGTATTATCTTTTTTCTAGAAAATAAATAATTCTTTTGGGGAAGATGAGTGGCTAATTTGTTTTGTTCATTTGTGTCTTATATGGCCTTTGCAATCTTCTAGGCTAGATTCATGCATCTCTAGGGCACCAGAAAAATGGAATATATTAAATAAGTACAAAGGTTGTTCTACACATTAAATATCAGTAGGAAGTAGACATTGGAGAAACTGCATGTGTTAAGCAGAATGAACAGTTTTCCCTTATTTTTTAAATGGCAGAGTTAGATTCTGTAGTTTATTAAAACTAAATGAAAAAAAAAATCAGCAAATCAAACTGCACTCTGAAGCAACTATTTTACTAACATTGTCTTTCAGTCTATCATTCAAAATTTATTCAAACCTTAGTCAGTTTTCATATGGATATAACCATACCCTTCCTAAATAATAGAATGGTTTGGGTTGAAAGGGGCCTTAAAGTTCCTCTGGTTTCAACACCCTCTCTATATATGTAGACTAAAAAAATCAAAAGTAAGCCTTCTTGCACTTTTAGATATACTCATAACTGAAGGTGAAAAAGAGGGAGAACTGTAATTACTCTTTCTCAGTAACAACTTCCATGAAACTGCCTCAAGACTCTAATGAAATGATTTTGTCCTGCTGAGCAGCTGTCAGTAAGAATGTTCTAAATTAATATTAACTATCTTTCAGTAAATGTTGTCAACATCTGAATAAGAATTTTTATTTTCTGTATAATATTTTAATAAGAAATATTTGTCAAGAAGTAATCCTTCATCAATATGTTTGGAATTATTCAGTAGAAAGCTGAAAGGAAAAATAAATCATTTAGACAAAGTAGTGTTGCAAGGTGACACACAATTATAGATCTGGAGCAGTGTCAGCCAGTTAAATATTATTAATTTTTGTAAACTTCATGGAAGCTTCCTTTAATATTCAGGAAAGAAGACTGCAAAATTGAAAACATATAACTGGTTGCAAAATTATGCTGTATTTTGATAACCCAAGGAAAAGTAATTCTGTCTTGTAAGATTAAAATCCCAAATTGTCTGAGGTTCATAATAAAATATAATTCTTCTTTCTTCCAGTGAAGCATGCACATGAATTCTGTGTGTATTCTTTGCCAGCAATTAGAAGTGAGCTTGGTAGAATTTTCTTTCTATAATCAGTGTCACTTATCTACATCTCTGTGGCAGTGCTATTGCAGGCTTACTAAAAGGTTTTTGAAGAACTGCTGACAGATTTAGATTGTCCTGATGAACCTATCCTGGCAACACAGAGAAAAACACACCTCAAGGAGGTTCAATTCACTGGACCACTAGAACTTATTTCAAAAGTAGCAGTTTTCACACCTAACTCCTATATTTCTAAAGGGAACTGTATATAGGAACAAAGAATCGTGGGGTAGGCATTCAGTGTTTAGTACTTTATCTCCACTGCCTGATGACAGGCAGTGGCCAGCAAATGCACCTGAAGGCGGCTAAGCTAGCAGGCTGTCAGGTACCCATAGTGTATAATGTATTTGGAAAGGAGATGCAAATTCTGACATTCTGTGACCAAACAGCTATATTTGTGCTAGAAGTCCATTATAGTTATTTTTATTTTAGTTTAAAGGGTAAGCATATTAAAGTACTTTAAATTTTTTCTTAATCTTACACAGGCACTCATTAAAGCTTTTTCTTGCTTAAATAGTGAAAGTAATGTCCCTCTTCATAGCATCTCAGAAATTAATTTCAGGATTCATTAGCATTCCCAGTGTCTTAAAAACTGTGGGACGAACACTAAACCCAACGATGCCACAATCTAGACTGAATTCACTGTGGAGTTCTAGCTGTTGCACCTTGCTATGTCTTGGGAACTAACACCAAAGTTCAGTTATAAAACCCTGTGTTAAACAAGAAGATTCCTTGATGAGGTTGTAAAATTTTTGAATTTTCAGGAAATGCAGCAAAATGCTTGGAATTGTTTATAATATAGCTGGCAGCATGTAGTTTCTTAATGGGGGCTAGCCCAGTGACATGAAATGTATTACACTTCCATGTGGGAGTGTTACGTGTGATACTGTCTGTGGATTCATCCAAGACAACGCATAAAAAAGAGAAAATCTCATCTAACAAGGAAGGAAAAAGACTCTCAATTGTCTACATGCAATATACCTCTGAAGAGATAATAAATAGCCAGTGCACAGATTTCCAGTTTGGAAAAAAGCATTAACCTTTCAGAGACTTGTCAGGAGTGATGGTCCTAGAATAATTATCCATAATATCAAGGGAGAGATAATGGCTAGAAAATATGTAAAATGTGTAAAATTAATACAAAAACCTCTCAAAAGTTTTTGACAAGAGAAAAAAAATCCAACCCCTCCCTCCTGATATTTTTTCTGATTAAAATATATCCTAATTACTGTATTTTTCTATTATTCTGAATCCGTCTTGAGCTTCAAATGCTTTTTTATTCTAAACCACTCTTCCCACTGCATCATTCCCACTTTGTAAACGAGCATCACTAGCACAAAGATCAAAGCACACTGGTAAGAGAATGTAAGCAGCAATTCTACAAGAAAATATGACATCTTTCTTGGAAAGGAAGATATGGCTAAGCTATCTTAATATCCACAAGAGGAAATGGAGCAAAATTTTTAAAATTTATTTTTCAGTTGTACTATTTTCTAGAGTTGTTTCCCAAAGAGTCAAATTCTGAAGGATTTCTTTAGGATCCAGTGGAACTATTAATTGTAGCATTCATTGAATATTGAATTAGATCATTGCTACTATTAATAATGTTACTGCCTTTGAGTTCAGATGAGATTAACCATGGGCGGGTGAGTCAGTATAAAATTTATCCCTCTGCAGAAAGGCCTTTGTGAGTTTGTGTGTCACTTTGATCTTATTTCAGTTCTGATTCTTAATGCTGTAGTCCTGAGCAGTAATTTGATGTGTGTTGCTGGCAAGCTGGGTGCAGTTGGGCAAATATTTTACCTCTCTCAAATTGATATGGGAGCTCTGCAATGCTACTGCCTTTCAACAATGGCATGCCTCTTGTATTTATTACATATCTCTCCATAGCTGGTGTTTCCCTTAAAGTCCCAGCTGCTAAATCAGAGTCTCAAAAATTTTTTAGGTCCTAATGATTACTGAAAGAAGTCTGAAAAAAATGAGCAAATGTATACCAACTCTCAAAAATCTGAAATAAAATAAAACCAGAAAAACAAAGTGAAAAGGCTTTAAGTTCTTGGCATGAGAGGGTAATCTCTATATACACTTGGAGGTGAGTTATGTGAAATTTCTGGGGCTATAGAAGAGGTATGTGATATGTGCACTTTCATTTTTTATATTTCCCTTTTCCTCTCCCGCTTCCTAGTAAAACCCTAGCAGTTTTAGAGTCACCCTGTTTCATGCTGTTTGCTTTTTATGAATGCTCTAGCAAATAAACTTTACAGGAGTGTTCACAGAAGAATACAATTTGAGTTTATATTGGAGAAAAGGGTATTTGGAGAACTCATACTGGTTATAAGAACAATGTTCAGGTAAATGCTAAACAAAGTCTAATACATGGCTTATTTAGTTTCACAGAGTAAATTTTGAATAATAAACATTCATAATGGGATTGCGCTACAAAAGAGGAACTGTTTGCAGAAATTATTCAGCAAATAGTTGTAATGAATAATAAATATGAGAAAATTGTGATCCACTCATAGGCATTTCATTAGTAAGTTAAAAAGGCAAAAAATTCTCAAGTAAATTATGAATGGCAAGTAAATTATTAATCATTTCCACAGATTTACTGTTGCGAGATCATGTGCTGACTTTGAAACTCAGAGTAGGAATGTGATTTCTTCTCACTTGTTTTGTGTTATTTTAACATGACATGTTCTGAGTTCAAAAGGCAGATGCTGCTGACGAGAGTTATAACCCCTAGTAAATTATAAATCCCAAGCACCATATTGCTCTAGAGGCATTTATCCATATGTAAAGTCATTTATCTAATAGACATAAAAGGGCATATTTTTCTTCAAGCATATAAAAATGCTGGTTGACTTTGCTGGACTATTTACATATCTGAAGGTAAGGAAACCCCCAAGTGTTTGCTGGATCCTAGGTTGGTTTGCAGATAGGTAGTTGGGGCAGACTACCTTGCCACAGCTAGTGAATGAGAAGAACATGGCCCAAGTTCTTATTTTTGAAGTGCCACATAGCATAAGGTATCACCTTCTGGTAATAACAGCTGCATGTTTCACTGGGCTTTACAACAGGGGTTTACAGCTCCCATTTTCACAGAATCACAATAGCTGAGGTTGGAAGGGACCTCTGGAAGTCAACTGGTCCAACCTGCCTGCTCCAGCAGGGCCTCCTAGAGCTGTTTGCCCCCAACTATGTCCAGATGGATTTTGGCTATCTCCAAGGATGGAAGTTCTACTTCAAATGCAGTAGGGCTTTCATGCCACAGGGGTAAATGCTGCTGCTGGATTACCATGCTGGTGAGAGGGATTCTTTGTGGATCCCTAACCATTATAAGTGGTTATATCCTACTTACATGCTACAGAGTAAATATGGTTGTATTTATTGGTTGAAGACCATCGCAGGGAAAACAGAACTTCTGTATTATAAGGAAATTTCTTTAGGCTTTCTTGGCTTTACTTAGTTATCTGTAAATGCAATGAGTACATATCTGTGGTGTAATGATTTCTCATTGTTTATAAAGTTTTTGTGAGAAATCATTCTGGAAATTAGGAAGATATGTATTAGTACTTATTACACCAAACCACACTTTTAAGCAGAAGAGTAGAAGAATTTTGTTAGTTAAGTCATACACAATGAATGTAGGTTCATTGAGACAGAAATCCCATGTACCTGATTATAATTTTCCTTTATCTTGCATAGCATTCTGAATAGGATACTGGTTCCAAAATAGAAATAAAAATGCTGTTTTTTCCATGGCAATGTTTATCAGCAGAAATTATTTCCAAAATGTCTTACTAGAGTAAACTGTCCAGGAATTGGAGTTTTACAAAAATAAATAAATAGTAAAATTGCATTCCTTGGGAAATTTACAGGACTTATAGTTTGTGCATGAGTCCATATATTTGTCTGTGATTGTCAATAACTGACAGACTTTTGTGGTTTTCTCACATTTTTATATCCAGTAAAGCCAAAATGCAGTTTTGAGAGGATATTTCTTCCCACATGTCACAAGGACATATGCTGGTTTTATAAATTACTATATTACTTTCAGACCCCAGTTTGTATACCACTGAGAGTAAAATGTGTTATTAACCATACATCTATATCACACATTTAGTGAGAATGATAAATGATAGTTTACCACATGTCCTTGAGAACTCCTTTTTTTCTCAAATTCCAGAAGCATTTATTCCATTCGAGTACCTGAAAAGCTTTTTCGAAAGGTTTCTTTTCTTATGCTTTTTATATCTTCCTATTTTTAAGATACAAATACTTCAGATTTCTAGATTAATGTGTTCCATGTCTAAGCTTTGGTTTTCATGTCTCTAAGTGTTTAAAAAGGAAAAAACAGTATTACTTAAGATGTTATTGTGCATTCTTACTGCTGTTATGCCAGTGGATGTTATGTTAGGGCTGGATGAGTTTGGTATTTAGTAAGAAGGATGCATGGTGTTATTAGCAAATTATAATTCCATCCTCGAAAAACTGTTCAGTTATTTTTCATCTCTCAACAGGCTGATCAAAATTCCTTTTCTCTAGAGGAAAATCTTGTGCATGAACACCTAGTACATGTAATAATGTTCATTACAAGACCGGGTTCTGCAATATACACTGAATGAGTGAACAGGTAACTGTAAACTCTTTGCTTTCAAACATGTGTGGCCAGAAAAAGAAAAAAAAAGGAGCTTCAATTTAATGTATTTATTCCTGGAGCCACTGCAGTGTTAGTGAGCATGAGATGCAATCACCTCTTTTGACTGCAACAAAGAATGAGAGAAAACCTTTTCAGCTCTGGGTAACAGAAACTGATGTCTAGAGTGCCTGGCAAGTTTTCTTTTCCTATCTGCTAATTCCCAAATGCTCATCTTTTTACTGTTGAACTGTAAAGTTCCTACACTGGACAGAGAGAAGGTGGATGAAATTTACACCTTCTCTGCCTCAGTCCCCAAATACATCTGTTGGTGGTTTTTCAGAAAATCTTAAGATAACATCTTGAATCTCCACCAGTGACCTCGGCAGTTAGAGAACTTTCAGTTTATCTTTTGAGACAGTCATCCTTGCTTCTGAATAAATTGAACAGTTTACCCACCTTTGTGGATAATAGTAAGCATTATTTAACACCAGGAGTAACACAGTTTCCAATATGGAAGACCAAAATGCCAAGTTATATTGAATTGTAAAGTTATGGAAAAACTTTGTTCTGGATATTGATAATTACCTATGTTTCCATTATTATAAATCTGTACATAAGACCCTAATAGCATTTATTTGCCAAGTGAAATGGTGATGCCACTCCCAATGCTATTTAGCCATTGTAACCAATGAAAATGTAATAATGGATGATGATTTTAAGTATGAAAAAGAGTTTCCAGTGGCATAATTCAAATCTAGCCTGATGGACAACATGAGAAATCAATGAAGAACTTATTTCATTTGGGAAATATTATAGGCTGGGCATTTTTAATTGCAATACTGTGACAAGTTATTCTGTGATATGCTTGATAAACTCTGTGAAGAGATGGCAAATGGAACACCTGCATGATTTGGACTGGGCTAGTTTCTATGTTTTAGCCTTCAGCAAGTTGCCGGCTGAGGGGTAAATTGCTACAAGAAAATCAGGGAAAATTCCTTTTGAGAGGATGGTTCTCTTTGCTTCCCCTGGAGATGTGCTTTTGAATTCTCCTGCAATTTTATTGAAATTGTTCAGTTCTCTACATAATGGCTTGATTTTGACAAATCAGCAAATTCTCATTAAAAAAATACTTCTGGTGCTCTTTCTTCTTTCTTTGATGCACTTTTATGGGACAGCACGGCTGAGGTGTTCTGCAGTGCTGCATTCCACTACCTCTGCTGTAAGCAGGAGTAAATATATAGGTGGTAGTTATTTTCATCAGTGCACACCTGACAAGACTTTTTTTTAAACAATTATCAGAAATATAGATACTGACTATATACTGAAAATATAAAATTGTCAGCCAGCCAAGGTGTCAATTGGATGAATAAGATATGGGGATATATTTGACATATTTTCAAGGTTCCATTAACAGCAAAATGCTGTGACTGGACTTCATTGGATATTATATTTAGTGTTATGGCTATGTTCTTACATATTTAATCTGATAATTTAATAACATCTTCTGATGTTATTATGTTCCTGTGTGTGTTCTTGTGAACATTTTTTATTCTAACATAATTTCCAGTCTAGCTCTTCATGTTCACGAATGACTGCATTAGATTCCTGCTGTTCAGACTCTGAGAACAGCCAGAGAAGGAATTGTCTCAATACCTAGCCCTTAACTCCAAACCATGTAAACAGGACGAGACAGGATGAAAGTTTAGTTATCCTTTGTAAATAGTTTTGCAATGCAGACGTGATCTCAAAAGGTTAGTGTTGTAAGTTCTCACCGTTGCATCTCTCTACTTTAATTTAAGGCATTTCCATTGGGATGCAACAGTCAACTTTTCTCATTTGATATTTACTTTATTTCCTCTGTGATTTAAACCTGCCCACATTTCAATTTCCTTGCCTCTTTAGAAAATTCAGTGATGGCTTTTTCCCTTCCACTAAAATATCCTATTTCTAGGATTTTTATTTTTTTCTCTTGTCTAAGTTGACAAGTTTTTAGTGAACTTCTTGGAAGTTTCATTGCTTCTTCAGTCCTTAAAAGTCTCCTTAAAGTTTAAATGTAGGACTTGTTGCAGTTCTTGTGTGCAGAAAGATTAATCAATGCTGAGATTATATTCTCTGTTAACTTCCAGATTTCTCTTTTAATGCATATCTGGAGAAAGTTAGATAAATGAGAGACATTAGAGCCGAAGTAAATAATACAGTAGCAGCAAAATAACTTAATATTATGTATAGGCTTCTTTTGTATAGGAAGGTCATGCTACAGTGTTACTTTTGCAGCTTGCTCTAAGAGACTGAGCTATTCTAAGATTCATATGAAACTGTTAAAATAACATTGCTAATCAAAAAGTGTCTTCTGAATACTCTGCTTTCTTAAACAGAGCTACATGCACTGATTGTGGTTTAAAATTTGTTGTTGACTTCAGGGTTGGTGCATTGCAGCTGCTGAGAGTCACTCAATATCTAGGAGCTGGCTCATGATACATTTTTTTTCTTACTTTGCTTAAGTTGTCTAATTTGCATTCTCTTCAGACTGATATCTTTCCATTTCACTGTTTCAAAAATTTCCAGTTGATAAGGAAGTGCTGACAGAAGTGTAGGTAACTGAACTGCTGAGTTCTGGATGCTTTTGGCTTCTGGCCTCTATATTTATTGGTGCACACGAGTGACTTTTAAGACCTTAGGTTGATTTCTGACTGGTTGTTACTGAGAAGGAAAATAGCTTAAGAAGTACTGCCATGGCCAGTGGATCTTAGTAATAAATACTAGTTTTGTTTTGTTGCTGCTCTTCTACTGGCTGCATGTGATAATTTCAAACCTGATTTTTATATTTTGTTTAGCCATCAGAGTCTATTTCCTCTCCCGCTATGAATATGTTTCAGCATGGGATTTGGCACACAGCATATCTGTGTTCTGACTTTGTCAGCCTTCTGGGCTGGATGTTGTCCCTCTTACACAAACTTAGATCCTCTACACTCAGAGAGGGGGGAACGTAGAAAAAATGTTCTGGGCATGTACAAGCGCCTGAGAGATCACTTGGGCTGTAAAGTGACATTACTGACCAAAATGCATTGTCACCAATGCTTCAACTAATAGGCTGCTGATCAAGATCAACAGGTTAATTGTTGTCAGTGGAGGAGGCAGGTTACCGGCAATCGTTATCAATCAACAAACTTGGAAGGAGTTTGGGAATAGGCTGTTGATAAAATTTTACTGCTAGTCAGTGCAATTTCCTTTTCATTACAAACAGAATCAAGGTAAGAATTCCTTAGCCCTACAGGATTTAGTGGAATGTGAACTACTCCCTTCTCTTACAGCTGAAGTCTCCAAAGTTTTGGAGATGAGCTTTTCTTCTCTACTTGCTAAAGAATGAGCCATAACCAGCATCAGCCTCTTGTGGGGAGTTTGGGAGGGTTTAGGTATTGGGGGATTTTTTTTTTTTTTTTTTTTTTTTTTTGTTTTTTGTTGGTGGGTTTTTTTGTTTTTGTTTTTGTAAATCTCAACACCTATCTATCCATCAAAACAGCTTTAGGCATTAAGATGGTTATAAAAACATTTCATGTCAATTCTCTGTGGGTTTCTGCCCCTCTTGTAGTTTTTGCCTCCCCTAGATCTAGTTGCCTTATTTATTATTTGTTAAATAATTAAGACTTCTGTACCAAAATACTTCATTGTTGCAAACTGCTACATGTCATAGTGATGGATTGGCAAAAAAATGCTTTCAATCGTGTAGTAATAATTTTAAAAATTACAAATGGGCATTAAATGAATAGCTAGCAAAGTTAAAGGATTGTACAGTCAAAGGTCAGAATAATTGTGGTGCTGTGAGTACTTCTCAAAAGGTTAACTCATCCATTTTAACTTCAGTGGCATTTTGGTGGCCTTTTAGAGAAGCAAGCAGGTCTGTACTGTTGCAACATTAAAATACACTTGATTTGGATTTTAGAATACTTTGAAAGAAGACCATGAAGGAGTTTTTATATTGAGATTTCCAGGTAATTTAACAGCAGTGTCCCTACATATTTCTGAAATTCATTTAACTTTCTTGGCAAGCTTTTTGTAGAAAAGAGAGAAATTATAATTTTAGTAATTGCAGCTTGAGATTTAGTTTTCAATCAAGGTCAGACCTTATGTTCTTTGGGAAACGGGTTTTGGTCTGACAGACGCTAAATCCTGGAAAACTATGCAAAGATCATTAACTGATTGCTCAACCAATCCTCCCAATTCTTAGGAAAGCTATTGAGATTTATTTTCTAAAATAAAGCAACATGAATAACAGTAGGTCAGTTCAAGATGGCTCATTATAAACAACTGTAGGTGTTTCTATTTTGGTATCAATTAAATTATAAGCAAATTATCATATTAAACAATATGTAAGCATTCTAAAAGATCTTAGAACTGTATATGCATATCTGTTTATAAAGAACAAATGGAACAACAGGACTAAGAAAGAGTAAGTCCTTTAAAATATATATGTTCTCCTTTCCAGTAGAACAAATGAATTAGGTTTGTACAGTCCTGGTCTGGACTGTAAGCAAGTATGAAGAATATTTATTGTTAAGTTATAAAGAATTACAGCAGTTGTGTTGACACTTTTCCTCAATATGGATATTTTGATAAAAGGAACAAATACAGCACCCAGCTGCAGAGATTTTCATTAGGTCTGAAGGAGAACAAGACAGTTTTCTGAGGTCACAGAATTTCTTGTAATCTCACTGTTGTCCTGGATGATATTTAGAGGACCTTTCTAAATTCTCTTTCTGAGTTGTCCTCATTACTTGAGTAATTCCAATTGTGGTCTGCATTAAATGTTGCTGATATTGCAAGTCTTGGAATGGAGTAGCACTGATTACACATTAAATTCAGTATGCATGTCACAATATCAGTGGCAAATAAATTTCAGTGCTTGCTGAGACATTTTAATTGGAATTTTGTGTATCATTAAGAACACCTTTGCTTTTGCTCCTCTTTTTCCTAGCTGATATTATCTCTGCCTCACGTGTCACTATAGACCCAAAATTGGAATCCTTTTGCCTGGAAAATGTCATAATTTTTTAGGGCCTTTATTGAAAGACTGTTCATTCCTATTCCTTGGGCAAATGCTGTATCTACACTGCATGGCAGGAATAGGCAGTGAGTGCCAGCAGCCTGTAAAAATCTGTGTGTTAGGTGCTCTCTGATCTCATTTGGCCCCCTCCCCAACCTGACAATTACAAACCATTGGGAAGCTGAGAATGATATGAGCTCTATGTGTTTGATGACCTGCCCCAGCCTGATATTTAGCTAGGATTTCGGGGAGCTGAGTTTCTCATGGAGGCATAGACGCCTATGTGCAGCCTCAGCAAACAGAAAAAGTGTTTTTTTTCTGCTAAAATCAACCTGTTGAATTCAGACTATCCATTAAAATGCATGTCCAAATAGACATGGCTCCCTGTAACCTAATCCAGTGTTCTGTGAATCCCAGTTACGGGAGCAGAATAAGAGATGACTTGTTGATTGATATCGATTGACTGAGAAATGGGGTTTGAGAGGGGGTGTTATCAAAGATGACTAGGATGAAAAGAAGAGTTGCTTCTGTAAATGAGATAGTGATTGCATGGGATTCAGGAGGTTGTATATGTGTGGTGTACAGTGCAAAGCATCCACACAACATTGGCAGGATATCATGCCCAACTAGGCTTTACGACACACTGCCTTATCCCACATGAGACTGATATCTTAAGCAGTTACAACATTGCAGTGAAGAGCAATGACATCCAGGTTCCCAACACTTCATCATTCATTCCTCACTCAGGTTCAGTATCCAGATATTTTCCCTGCACATTTTTCCTCTATCTCTTATCATCATTACAAATCCAGCACATTGCAAAGCAAACTTCATTCATCCTTCCTCATGCTTCACTGCCAGCTCTTATTTCCAGGTCTGCTGCAGGCTGTCCTTTCCATTCTTCTGAACTGTCACAACAGGACAGCTTCCATAATGTTTCTTTTCTCCCCTGTTACTGAAGTTCTTTTTCTTATTGTTCTCACTTGTACTCTCTCTGACTTCTTGAACACCAAGCTCTTTTCTAATTCCCTCCCCTCCCCATATCATACCTGTCTGCAACAGTTTTATTTCCCTTAGTTTCTCCCTCCTGCCTTACTCACTGCTTGTCATGTCTCTCCTTCCTTCTTCCTTGATTTTTCTATTTTCTTTCATTTTAGAATAAAACAGAGTAGACCATTTCAGTTTGAAGGGACCTACAGGGATCATTTAGTGCAATGGCCTGACTGATTCAGGACTGAAAAGTTAAAGTTAGTCATTAAGGACATTATCCATAAGCCTCTTAAACACTGTCAGGCTTGGGGCATCAACCATCTCACTAGGAAGCCTATACCAGTGTTTGACCACCCTCTTGGTAAAGAAATACTTCCTAGTGTCCTGTCTAAACCTCCCCTGGCACAGCTTTGAAGCATTCCCACATGTTCTATCACTGAATACCAGCGAGAAGAGATCAGCATCTTCCCCTCCAAAGGAAGCTGTAGAGAGTGATATCACCCCTCAACCTCCTTTTCTCCAAACTAGACAAATGATGTCTTCATTAATGCTCCTCCTTGTATCTTGTCAGAATTAAATTTACTGTCTACAAACTACACTTATCTCCTCTGTGCCCTTTTTTCTTTCTTTTCTATCTATCCTGAAAATATCATTCCACAAGTTCTTCCTCTGTTCCCCTCACAATATTGTTCTTTTTTGTTTTGCTCTTTTTGCATTTCATTAGACTGTGAGTTAATGTGTCTTTCTTACATTTTCTAACTCTTTGTTACTCAACATCAGAATATACAAACAACTTTTGCTACTTCAATTAAATAAAAATGCTTTGTAGTAGTTAGTGTGAACACAGAAATGCAACATTTTTCATGTATGTAGCTACTATTTATTTATAAAACACTTGCAAAAATGTTGCTGGATAATAGGGTTTTTTATTTCTTCTCCGAATATACAGTTTTGACACCCTAGATATTATCATAATAGTATATTTATATAAAATGTTTTAGATTTTGTTGATCCTGCAACATCTTGGCATATAAATGCAGAATTTATATACTAAACTTTTAAATACTATTAAAATGTTTTTCTGTCAGCTCAAATAAATTATATTTTAGAAGTATCACCACAAAAGAAGACAACATGTATATGCCTCTTTACATATGGGGGAAATTTAGATATTGCTGTGTGCTGTTTGCATTCCATTTGTATATATACTTTGTAAAGTACTACTGGCAACTGCCAATGTTACTAATGTAACCCTAAGAGGCCAATAATTAATAAAGTATTTTGGTCAGGACAGCATAATTTGCCCTTTGTGAGGTAAAACAATGTATTATAACACCCCATTGTACTGCAACAGAACCCAATACCATAGCAAGAAATGATGCTGGAGCTGGTTGGATCCAGTGCCTTCTCACTGAGTGTAGTCTAAGCTACACTCAATTGCAGCCTCATGTGAGCATGTCTGATTTATCCTGTTCCTCTTGCATTTGAGCAAAAAAGGCTGGCTTATGAACAGCCACAACCTTCAAGGTGTACCTCAATATGGGACAGAAATTACTTCCATGTATTCAAATGACTTTTTCAGTCTCTTAAAATAGACTTCCTGGATCATAGAGGGAATGGAGCTAGTTGATGCTCACCTGAAGGGCCTGTGCTCAAGCTGATTCAGCAAGGCATGGCCAGAGCAGAGTGTTGTCTAAGCAAGGTAGACTTGCACCCAGCTACCTTAGACCACAGGCAGAATGAGCCCAAGGCTGCCTGTGGAAGACCCAGCCATCTCTTTCTGTGTGTTCCCCTCACTTATCAGTATGCTCAGATCATGGCTGTAACCTCATATCAGGTGGGCCTAAGCGGGAAGGAGAAAAGAGGGAAAGGAGCCTCTTAATCAGTGTTTTGGGTGCATGGCCACACTGGTGTGACTGTAATGCTTCTGGTCTCTCAGGCTGGTACAATTGCATTGCATTTTTCTGCAACAGCGCTGTGCTACAGAAACACACCTGCGTTCCGCACGGCATTCCGTCCAACTTGGCATTTGGCATACAACGTACCTACTGGCTTAAGGGAGTAAACAGCTGCAACACATCTGTTCAATACCTTGTTAGGGGTCTTGGGTTATCACACTGGAACATCATTTCATGGTGCAAATTAGTCTGTGATAGAAGTAGTAGTGTCACTGCCCTTCCTCAAATGCCAATTATGAACATTTTCTATATCGTTGTAATACAAGTCACTTTTTACATTAGCAGTCTCAGCTACCTCCCAGAAGTACTTTTCTATTTGATGGTTTTTCATTTTTTTCCAGGGGATAATGGAAAGAGTGATTCTGTGACAGTGTCGTTCTTGACCTGCTTTAAAGGGAGGAATGGAAATGCTAATGTTTACTGTAGGTGAAAATGTGTCTCAGTCTCTTGGTGCAAGAATCAGTCTGTTGTGTTTGCCACAGAATACTTGGATACAGCATGCTCTAGCAATTGCTTTATTGAAAACTCAGATCTAAAGAAATGATATAAACCCAAGAAGGGGTCAGGTTCTTTATCTGATAAATTTATGCAGCATTCTGTGTATTTGAAATGCAGGGGACAAATGGATACACCTTTTTTTTTTTTTGCTGTGAGCTAAAAAAACAGTGAAATATCTTCAAACTAAAGCTATATGAAAGAATAATTTTTCACAGCTCTAAGTGGAGGTCTGAAGAGGAGAAAAACTTGTTTTATATTAAATGCTTTTATTCCCAACAAAATAGAGAACAAAAACTTTTGATACAACACTGGTATTTATTAGAGAATTGCAGACATGACAGACTACAGTTTGTCTGTCATCTAACTAATGAGTTTCTTTGTTCAAAGACATATAGATATTTGTTCAGAGGGGCTTTGGGCAAGAGGGTTGACGATCACGAAGTTGACATATCAGGAGTTCCATTTTACTTGCCAAAACAATTAGATGATTTTTATGTTATAAGCCAGATGTGGACATAGATACTAGAATGAAGTTTCTAATTTGTCTGAAACTTCTTACTCAGCTTTACTGAGGATTGCTGTTCTGTCAATGTTTTTCATAGCTTGTCTGTATAGATACTTTCAAAATTTTTCTCTTTACCTTGATGTGATTTTTTTACTTTCTTTTATCAAATACTTAATCATGTGCCATGTTTTTCCTTTCTGAATGTAAGTATTTTTCCCCATGTTAATAATGTAAATGAAAGAACACTTGTACTAAATCTTTTTAGAGCATAGTATAAAACTGGAGATTAATGAAGTTAGATGGTGTTCTGAATGTGCTATATCTTTTCAGAACTCCTAGTTGGCCTAACAGCATAAGCTGTGCTATTGATTAATTATAGTCCTGGAACTGACACTATAGCTATCATGGAGGCAGTACTTAGTGCTGAAAGATCATCTGCTTTCAGGCACTTAACATATTTCTGTCTGTAAAATGTTACTCTGAAATTTTTAATTTTCTGTCTTCCAGCTCAAAAGCAGAGTTATTTATGGTTTTGGGGTTGCTTAACTCTTCTTTACTACATCTCTTCCCCTCAGCATAGAAATAGCCAAAATTCACTTCTCATTCTGTTCACTACATACACTTCCAGATATTTTATATGGTTCTCAGATAAAACAAAACAGATTTTACAAAGGAACAAGGGGTTCTTTTATGCATCTGAAGAAGCATATTTTAGAACAAAAGTTGGAAAGTTCTGCATAGCACTCAGAGAAGTAGGTTAGGCCAATTATTGAATGGCTAGAACAGCCGTAAGTGACAGAATGGGTTTTCTGTGACCATGTGGCTCTGTTAAATTGAATGTTTGGAATATACCTTCACATAAATGTGTACCTGCTGCAGGCTGATTTAGAATGTCATATGAAAAGTTGTACATCTTGAGCTTAATTCCAGGAAATGAGCAAATGGAGTTGATCTGTAGAGACAAATTATTTCTTCAGCTCCCAACTCCTAACTGTCTAGTTAGAAAAGCCAAGATACTGCTACAGTTGCATCTGAAAAAAGGTTTATTCTTGAGATATTCTGCAGGGCCAGCCTATTCAATCTTTTCTCTGGAGGACCCTGAGTGCATATGAATCCTAAGATAGATATTTTCCATCAGTATAAGGCCTGTCTTACACTGCTGGAACTCCTAAAGGAGGCTAAGATGTCATTAACTAGTGACTTATTTAAGATCTACAAGTAGTGTCCATATGTGCATTGCTACATTTCTATAAATTCTTACTCCGTTGTTATCACGTTCTATCAGGATCTTCCAGTTGACTGTGCTGTTGGATTTTTAGGAGTTAAATTTGTTAATTCTGTGTTTGTAGAGACAATAAATCCTTTTCTAAGGTACAGAAGTGCTCTATGATCACCTTTTTTTACTGAAACAGTTAGTCTGCATCTCTTGCCTCTCTTCTTTTCAGACAGAGTTAATCAATCCCATACAAGTAACAGTTCACTGGTCCTTTGATTCCCCTACCCATTAAGCACAAGGGACTCTTATAAAGATGAACAGTCCTTGTGCTTCATTTGCACAGATTACCCACAATGATGTTCCTGGACAATGTCGGATTTAGGAGCTCAGCAGAGCTGGTCCCTCTGGGCTGAAGGATGAACACGCCATTTGAGAGACTCTCTTGAGTGACTCTCTCACTGCATGAAGGTTCAACTGCTGGGAGGGATATGACTCACCCTCAGAAGTGGTGGCAGTTTTTGAGGTTAATTGTGTTTAATTGAATCTGACTCTGCATTTTCAGATAAACCATATAATATGTTCATTTGAATTTGCTATCAAACTTCTAATTCTTGGTTTTAAAAAGCCAAAGAAATTGCATGAGACAAAGTCCTGCGTTGTAATTACTGCTGGCATTTAAATAGACTAAGGAAATTCAATTCCTATTTCAAAGATAAGGGTTTTTTTTAAACAGAAACTTGGCCATAATGTATATATAAATTTAACTCATAGCAGAAATAGAAGAGGTTGAAGACATTTTTAGACATAAAAGAAAGCTTATGGGAAACAAGAAGACATGATATTAAAATATATCATAGGAGTGTAAGAACAAGACATTAGACAAAGGACAAAGTTGTTGCCTTTTTTCAAATACCTTGACTTTGGAAAAAAGGAATATATTGAGCTATAATATCTGTATGCCCATGTATAAGCATTCATGCAGTCATACATATGAATTACTTCTCCCTTCCACAGTAAATACATTTTTATGAACTGCTGCCATAGAAGCTAGGGCTAGAACTCTCATCAGTTTTAATGGCAGGGGGATCAGACCTTGCCTGTACTTTGTCATAAATATTTTCCAACTTCAGGCATTAGGATGAGGGATGTATGTTTATAGTGAATTATTTCTGTATTTTCATAGCCTCAGAACTTGGTTTAGCATTAACTTGAAGCATTTGATAATTATTATTGCTGTTGCTTCATTTGAAGCTTTAAGGACCATATTTTCAAAGAATAAAGTCAGTGTAACTATGAACACTTCCAACTGCCTGCCTGTTCCACACAAACAAGCCCTCCTGCATGTGACAAATAACTGTTTTGCCCAGCAGAAGGCTGTTGGAGAGGAGTCACTTGCACCTTCCTCTGTAGGTGAAAAAACACTTATCCATGTTTATGGAAAAAATAAGCCTATGGCAAGTCCTACTGCTGTAGGAAGGGAGGCACCAAACCTATAGGAAAGGGCTATGGAAAATTGTACTGCAATACTTTCAAGAGATTATTTTACCATTTAGGTAATAAAGCTACTTAAAGGAAAGTGCCATTAAAATTAAGGCTTGAAATGTCTACCCTTTCTGTTATCCCAGTTGCTATATACTAGTCTAACCTTTTACTGTCTTGTATTCTTATATTCTTCACATTACTTTCACACAGGGAAATCTCATATTATGTTCATCATTTAGGACCAAAATAATTGAATAGGGTCAAAGTGAGTTTGTTTCCTGTGAGCACTCAACAGCACTCTGTGTACCTTATGTTCCAGTTTTTTTGTATGGTGAATAAAATCTTACTTTGTGTTATACAAGACAGATAACTTCAATTAAAATTTTTAAATAGAAAATTGTAAAATTTTGCAGGGGACCTACTATTTGCAGAAACTTTTTTTTTTTGTGTGTGCAATACTCTCTCTGAACTTTCTCAATAGATGTATGTTACCTCAATGTGTAATGCAAGAAATAATATTTATGCATGTTACTATGGCACCATCACTACTTCAGTGCTTGAAAGAAGGTAAGGTTGTAGGAAAAGAGAGTGTATTTTGCTAAAACTAGCTCATATGGCTGGGTAAAATAGATGTGCTTTTGGAAACATAATGTTTAATAGGTTTGTTGATTTCTTTCCTCCCCCCAGTTATGCCAGTTGGTCCAAAAAAAATACACTCTCTCTGCCTAAAAACTTTGCCTCCCATATAGCAGTTATGTCAGTCATAACTCAGTGTTTGATAAGAGAAGCCCCAGTGGTGTATGTTAATTTGTAGTTAAGGGTAGTGTTTTGACTCTGAACATGCCCTACGTCACGTTATTAGATTGATTATAATAGCAATATATTAAAAGGTGCTGTTCTAGATATCAAGAGGGAAATTTTCTAGGGATTAGAGTTTACATGAAATCTGACAAGCTCCCATGGACGTTGCAAGAAGCAAAACCAGACCCATAATGTCCATTAATGTAATTCAAATACAATGAGGAGAAAATGGACTTATTTGAAGTTTTTTATCAATAATTAAGTTTTAGAGAACAGAAGAGTATTGTGAGGCTACTTCAAGTAATTAAAATTATTTTCTCACCCAGACCTGTAATTTTTTTTTACACTGTGCCTGCTAGAACTACATGGTTTTTTTGAGGTTTTATAGGACCTACCTCAAAGGTACCACTCTTTTGCTACAACAAAAATTACAGTAAATTTTACATTTGCAGATCACTGCGAGGTACAGATGGAATTTCTTTTTTACCCACAGGTAATCATCATCCCCTTTAAAGATTGTGTTGTGGACAGTTGCATATCAAGGAAGTTCTATTGCTATCTTCCAGTCATATTGATAGCTAAAGCAATTCATCAATGCAGTGCTTATGTGCTCTTTCAAATTGAACAATCTGTTACATTAATTTTCTTGCAGAACAGGAAAAATGACAGATTGTATTTTCAGGCTTTGCAAATGACTGCAGAGTCCTGGTGTAGAAAGCATTTATGATCACAGTGGAAGAATAAGTTTTTAAAAGAAAGCAGAATTTAAAAAAATCTTGCAGTTGGAGAGTTCTGTTATAATTCTGGAATATAATTAATGAACTGGTTTTGGACATCTAGAAGCTTAAATAGAAACAAGAGCTCTCATTGCAAAACATGAAAAAAAGGCACAGAAATTTCCCAAAGCCTTGTATAGAGGTAGAATAAGGTCTTGAATTCTTATTTTAATTGAATACTTGCTCAATGTGCGTTCAAAAATCAAAATATTTTTCTGCCCTTGTTCAAAGGCCATAGCAGCAACAGCCTACAAACTGAAGCCCCTTGATGTGAGCATTAGTTCTCAGAAAAGATTGCTGTTATCTGGCAGAGATTCTAATATACAATGCCAAAATGGGTTTTGGAATATTTCTCTTCCTTCTCTCTTTTCCCTAGAACTACTATTAAGAGGCAGGCCTTAGTTTAAATGTTTTGTTGTTTTCCCCCTTATTTCGACTTGGTTAGTGTGTTTTCCTGGCTCTGTTTTATCTACTGCTGCCACAAATGTAAACTCCTGTATTAGGCATGGATACTTTATAGAGATATTACCTGAAGAGGTTCATGAAATCCGATACTCACATAAAGGCCTTGCCAGGGACATCTTCAGTGAAAGCACTGGTTTTTATAATGCATATTTTCAGATTATTTTGTACAGTGCTTGTTCCTGCACAGGCATTTTCTACTAAAAAACAACTTTTTATAACTTGGTACCAAAAATAACTACAATTTTCAAAGAAGGATGAAGACCATGGCTCAATGATTCATTCATTTATCCATCCTGCACAGCAGTTTGTAGTATGCTCTGAAGTTGGAGCAGCTGGATTAACATTTGCCAATATACATGAAGGCACAGGCTGTTCTCTCCACCCACAAATCTGTAAAAGCATGTGATTTTCATAGAATGCAGTAGTTAAAATTTAGCTGCTTTTTTCTTTTCCTTTGAAAAGATTGACAAGATTAACCATTTAATGTAGTTTATTGTTTTCCTATACTTTATGTTGTATCATCACTGACAAACTGCAAAATAGCTACTGCTGGGCAGAATAAACCCATTGGGAAAAAAATTGCATTTCTACCATGAGCATGAAACTGAATTGGTTTATCCAGTCTTAATAGGTAGGATGCAATCCTTAAGTCCTTGTGACTTTCAAGGAGGTTTTACCAGCAACAAACAGCCTGCTCTTCAGTGGTTGGATATTTGATTTGAAACATCTATCTTACCTAAACACTAGACCAGATATGCCATGTTACCATAAAATTCTGTTTCATAATTGAATAAAATTAATTGCTGCAAGAATTTATTTTTTTTTTGAAAACCAAGCCTTTTACTGAAGTGTGATTCCACAGTTACATGAAAATATGAAAATGATAGTCTAATGTACACCTGACGTAACAGACTTGTTATTTTAGATACAGAAGTTAATTGAAATGGCTTGAGTGTTTTTTTTACACCACCATGCAGTGGAACTTACTGCAAAAATCCTCAAGACAGTCCTCAAGTCAGCTGATGCATTCATATATTGTTGCTTGATGCTGCATGGGAATTCTAATTCAAATCCTGAAGCCAGCTGCCATTCAGCAAGGCTAATTATTTCAGACCAAGCTTTGGATCTTCCAGTTTTGAAGCCAGGTGAGCAGCCAGCTGAGATTTCTTTATTTATAATCTATGATAAGGAGTGTGTATGCTTGTTGCCCTGGGAAAGAATCTTATGCTGGTCCTAAAGGTTGTCACTCAGGAAGTGCCTTAGGAAGACAACACGAGGTTTACCCCAGTGGCTTATTTAGTGGTGTCACTAAAAGTTTTGTTTAACGGCAGGTTTTTGAAAAAAAGATAGAAGATATTTAAACCTGTAAATTCCTATTCACAAATGTGAAAGACTATAAAGAAATGAGAGATATCTACATGCAAATACTCTGTTATTTTGTACCGTGGTTCTTTCTTATTTTAGTCCATTAACACTATTGCAATTGCAAAAAAGAATTTATGCCAGCCTTTTAACTCCTCTTTCTGTAGTCAAAGGCATCAGGTAAGCGTAAGATGAACAATTTTACATACTTTGCTACATCTTATTTAATTTACATGGGCAGTTAGACTTTCAGCACATGAGAAAGCCACCTTCTTCTAGACTAGTTTCTTAGGAGGGGAAACTGTTGCAGAAATTGTCAGCTGTTGAGGCAGCGATGGGTGAAATGGCCTTTCTTATGAAATGTCACAAGATTTAATGTCAGAGTATAATTGGGATGGAAAGATAACTGAGCTAAGCTCAACATGTCTTTTTCTGCTAACACATTATTAATCTACAGGAGTGTTAAAATATGTGTTACAAAGCCCTATTCACTTGAAAATTGTTGCTTCATAAGGAAAAAAAACCCAAACTGTTTTATTGCAGAGCTCATGAACAACAGTTTTGGACTTCTTTCACAGAGAATTTAATTTGTCAGTAAAGCACACAGCAGAATGGAGCACAATATGGAATTCATGAAACACATAGCTTTAAAGATTATTTTTTCAACCAGCAAAAACCTACATATATAGCATCCAAACAACATAAAACATGTAACAACTGAGAACTGATTTCCATTTGAAATTTCAGCATTTAACTCTCATTGAGAATTTTCTTTTATTAATTTGACCTGATTAAATTTAACAAATAATTTATTGATATACTGAATTCATAGTTACTATCTCTTGCTAATTGCTTAACTAAGCAATTTGCTGATGAAAGACTTTCTATGTCAGTCAGAAACCAATGTAGAACATTGTTTTACACTGCCGTGTCTTGAAATTTTAGATTTTTCCATTACCTTTCAAGTAAAATACAATAGCTGTAGAGAAGCCTTTTGCAGACATTATTACATTTCTGATGGTTTCTTTTTGAAATGTAAAAGAATTTTTTTATGGCACTGTTTATATCATAGAATCATGGAATCATTTAGATTGGAAAAGACCTCTAAGATCACCAAGTCCAACCATTAGCCCAGTGCTGCCAAGTCAACCAATAAACTGTGTCCCTAAAAGCCACATCTGCACATCTTTTAAATACCTCCAGAGATGGTGACTCAACCACTTCTCTGCACAGCCTGTTCCAATGCCTGACAACCCTTTCCATGAAGAATTTTTTCCCAATATCCAATCTAAACCTCCCCTTTCACAACCCGAGGCCATTTCCTCTTGTCCTGTCACTTGTTACTTGGGAACTTCCTCAGCTGCTCCTCATTAGACTTGTGCACAATTCATTGCCTTTCTCTGGACCTGCTCCATCACCTCTGTGTCCTTCCTGAATTGAGGGGCCCAGAACTGGACACAGCACTCGAGGTATGGCCTGACCAGTGCTGAGTACAGGGGAACAATCACTGCCCTGGTCCTGCTGGCCACACTACTGCTGATACAAGCCAGGATACCATTGGCCACCTTGCCCACCCGGGCACAGGATGGCTCATGTTCAGGTCACAGTTGACCAGCACCCCCAGGTCCTTTTCCACTGAGCCACTTTGCAGCCACTGCCCCCAGCCCATAGCACTGCTTGGGGTTATTGTGGCCAAATGCAGGACCCAGCGCTTTGCCTTGTTGAACCTCTTACAATTGGTCTCGGCCCATCAATCCAGCCTGTCCTAGGTACCTCTGCAGAGCCTTCCTGCTCTCCAGCAGATTAACACTCTGACCCAATTTGGTGTTGTCTGCAATATATTTATGTAATTTTTGGTAAGAAGACAATTCCCATTAGAAAGGTGACCAAATGTATGAATTAGTGTTCCAGTTATATCTATTTTGAAATTATATTTTTCCTTAGGTTTTTTTTTTTCCAAATGTTTTAAACTGTTTTTTTAGCTGGATGATACAACATGAGTAAAGGAGACTATAATACACACACTCAAAATATATTGTAAGTGTTCAGCTCTACCTTGACATCTTCTGGGGAAGCAGTCTTTTATCACACAGCTTTTGCCACTAGGAATCATTTAGAAAGTTGAAAAAAAAAATTCCCATAGCCCGTTGTTACTGTTTCTCATTTGAAAGAAACATTGGGAAACAGTTAAAGAACATTTCTCTTGTACTTTATATCTTGTACTTTTTGCTTATTTCCAAATGGAAAACAGCTACTGTATTTGTCATCTTTTAAGGTGATGATGCCTTTTCACTCAGGAAGCATTCTTGTAAAAAAATTATTTTCAAACAAATGCTACAACTTCTACACTAAAAAGTCAGAAATATTTCTAACCAGAAGCATTTTCCAATTAGAGTAGCCTCTCTAAACAAAACAAAAACTACTTTCACTGAAAATGTGAGTGCCACTTTGCTGTGATTCAGAGGGTTACAAATTCTGCATGTGTTGGGATTGTTTTCTTTATCGGTGTGAATATATGAACTTTTTTATGCCAAATAAGTTGAAGTACTTAGGAAGCTAAATCTTTATAAATGTTCTGGAAAATGAAGTCTTACGTTTTAAGAGTACTGACTCTAATTTTAAATGAAAAATAAGAGAAGGCTATCCAAGCAATATATTCTCGTCTTCTTCCTTCTTAAAGAAACAAAATAAACAAAGGGTGCCTCTGCTGATTAATCAAAATAATAATAGGCAGTGGAAATGTTTAGAATTTGATGCAAATTCACTCAGTCTCCAAATCTTTTTGCCCATTTAATCATTTCTTCATCAATTATGTTCTGCATAATTTATCACATTACCTTAATCTATATTCACACTCTGAGTTTACAAAATGTCTTAGTCATGCAGAATGGCTGAAGTAAATTGCAGAGAACTTCAGAATACTGCCATTTCTAAAATACCCAGAGTAGAAAAACATGGAAAACCAGATCCATCTGATAGTATTTGCATGAGAGGTTTAATATGAAGAAATTCTTCTTTCAAAGGAAAAAGTTAGTATTAGAGTTAGAGGACTTCTTTTCTAATTCTTGGTTCCAAGAGGAAGTAATCAAAGACAAACAGCCAATTTGATAGCACTTACTTCTATGCTCTTTTAATACAGTATCAGTTCAAATGTATTCAGGCTCCCAAGGAAGTAGAATGCCAGGCAGAGCAGGTAGTTAAAAGAATTCTACAACAAGCTATGCTGTTCTGTTGAACTGTAGTGCAGCCTCCCTATCTGTCAGTGGAGTAAGCTTAGCTCACTTCTTTATAGGCTGAAAGAACTGGATGCATCCAACCTTGTTCTTAAGTGACTAATTTAAAGGTGGTGATTCTGAGAAACGTACACTTAACAGGGATTCTGTCTTGTTGAGCTGCCAGACAGTAGTCCAAAGTTTATACATAGTATGCCTAGGGTGCCTATTTCTACAAGAATAGTTGAGGGGAAATCTCTATAAGACAACTTCCACTGAAATGGAACTTGATGGAGTTCACTTGGAAATATTGCATAGGTGAAACTCAGAACTGTAACTCCCCGCAGAAGAACCATATGGCAAACTCCGTGTTTCCAGGTACTGATAAATTACTGTGCAGTTCTCCTCCTGTTATTTGTAGCCTAGCATTGGAGAATATAAAGAACTTTGCTTCAAAGAAAGGGAAAAATATTAAAAGTCAGCTCTTTAATTCCATATGGCTAAAAAATTCCTTGAAAATTTTTACAACTTGTCTATTTTCCTTGAATGTATTTTTGTTTTAGTTGAAAAAAAAACTGAAGTACTTTTATTTTCAGGTCTGAGAGTTGCTGTTTGCTTGTTTCTTTTATAACGGAAATAAATTTTTGGCCAGTTTGTCTCCCTGTGAATTCAAGAGGAAGAATCTTCATCAAAGTCAAATCCCAATGAATTATAGACGAGTTTTAGTGATTTTGTTTGGAGTTTTGTTGTGTTTTAATCTCAGAACAATATAAATACTTCATACAAATGCTTTTTACTAAAAAACAGAGACGGAAGAGCTCAAGGTGTATTTTTCCTATCATGGCTGGGCTTCGCGAACGAAGATTTGGGAAGGGCACTACCCACGTTTGTTGCAAGCGCATTAGGAAAAATATGGCAAAATATTTCAGCAGTAGCTCTTCTGTGAAATAAGGGAGACAAAGTGAGAGTTCCTCCCAGAATTAAATTACTGCTAATTAAGCTCTCTGTCTAGCCTGAGAAAAATAGCCTTTTATTCTGCTGGGCTCTTATAATTACTGATAGTCATACAAATCATAAGATAAAGTCTGTTCTTGTAGAAACAATTTGTAGCTAAGGCACATCAGGGAAACTTAACAAAGCTGACAAAACCTGACAAAAATTATTTCTTGAAAGTTGCACTCATTCTGTATCTGAAAAAGCATCTGTTGACTTCTTCTGTTTGAGATGATTTGTTTTCTTTTGTTTGCATGATGACACAGCTACAGTTTCCTGCAGTATTATAAAGGCTTAAAGTGGCCATCATTAGTTTCTAAAATTTGTAGTACCTCTTAGAGGTCATTCTCAATGTTACTTTGGGAACCAGATATGAAAAGTGGAATTAATATGTCTTAAAAAAAGTTATTAAAAGAAGATTTCCATTTTGCAAGAATTAATCCCAGTTTTTCTCAAAACATCCTATTTGCTCAGAACTAAAAAAACAGTTCTCTTTATCATGGTTTCCAAGGTATCTGAGCGTAATTTACTCAATGCACATAGGTATCAGTAATAGCAGTATCAGTATAAATGGTCAGACCACAGTTGCTTTCATTGATAGGAAAGGGCATGCTCACCGGTGCTAGCACAGAGAAATCGTTCCGGCCATTGATGTAATCAGTGAACATCAAGTCAGGTGCCACCTAGAATAAAACTCAGGTCTGTAACTCCCTCTCCTGTACGTCTAGGAACTTCTCTGACCAGTGCTCAGAAAAACTTTTAAGTATGTGTGTGTTTTGAGTCCATGTTCTAGGCTAAAGCCACAAAATTTAATTTCACTCCCCAGGAGGCTGAACTGTAAGTGCACAAAGTAATTAACCATTAGCAACTGATGTATGTTACAGTGCTGGAGAGGAAACTGCAGAGAGTATAGACCAATTACCTCCTGCCAGGAAAGCTCAGAGAAGCTTTTGTCTGGTTATTAAACATAAGTTATAGAAAGTAAGAAGGACAAATTGGAGAAGGCATATGCCTAAAATCCATGCACCTGAGAAGCGTAACAATGATGTGAGTTAGCATAGAAGCTCTGATACAGACCTCTGTAAAATCTTCTTAGTATATAACTGTGTGTTTTTCCTGCTGTGAAAGTAGAGCAAATACTTGAGCCTTCTATTAAAAATTGTAGCCAAACTCTTTTATAGTTTAATTTTGTGTGTGTGTAATGCAGGAGTAGAAGAGAGAGAATTTTTACACTGGCCGTGTAGACTAAAAGAATCGCGCTTCTCCTGAAGTTCAGGAATAAAGCTACAAACTGTAAGCATAAACACAGCAGCAGTAAAATGTAAAGTTTTTATTTCTTCTATTAATCAGATAAATTCTCAAGCACTACAGTCACAACATATGCTTACCATTAGTAAATAAGTAGAAAATCCCCAAATTCTAAAAGCCATAGGTTTTAGAGTAAAGGTAAAAGATGATCTTCATCTTTCATGTTAAATATAGTCTTCCAGAGCACAGTGTGGGAATTTATTCCCACTTCACTCCATAGTAATACAAGTAGTTTTCTGGACCGAGCCACTAGGAATACACAACATCTTCTGAAAAGATGGAGTAGCTAAGGCTTAAGTGAGAGCTCTTCTAGCAGATGTTTTGACTGAATTTATAAAACACACTCAGACAACCTCAATTTCATGTGAACAAAAGAGTATTTGTGTGGCCTATTCCTGCTTTCTGCTTATAGCTTATGTTCTGCTTGGCTTCACTGTTCTCAATACTTACAGGTGCTATTCATAGTAAAAAAAAAAAGAAAATAACAGACAATTCTTCAAAGCAGCAAACAGCTGGGTCTCAGCTTCTAAATTTTTGCCTGTGTGTTCTGATGAGTTTAATGCTATTGAATGTATGCATATTTGAATTATCTTATTGCCCGAGGCATACTAAAACTGCTGGGTACATGAGAGCAAGAAAGGCGCACAGAAGCTAGAATCTATACCCCAAAAGTGACAACTAATGAAGCTCTGACATCCCTTGTTCTGCCCAGATGTATTGGCTTTCCCACGTCCCTGGAGTTTGCTTCAAGGCAATGTCTAGTTCCCTTACATGTTTGTAAAATACTACATTTTGAAAACAGTACCTGAATTACCAACATGGATTATATGATGTTTCCAGAAATTTTTTAGTCATAAAATAAATAACCCACACCTGATAAATTCAGTGCTGGATATGGGACATATATTATGGGATTATTTTTGTTGGTATTGTCAAACATGAGAGCAGTGAAAATGATTTGTCTGAATAAGACATTAGAATTGGATCTACAGCCATCGCAATGCCTGAATTTGTGTTTCACAATAGAAAGATTAATGTTTTATTAGATTATATCAAAGAATAGAACCAAATTGCTTTTTTGAACTCCCTCATCCTTCTCCATTGGATTAGTGGCATACATCTGTATACTTTGTTCTCCTTAGTCACGATGGTTTAGATCATAATCGTGAATTTAATTCAATGCCTTTTTTCCTTTAAATTTTATTATCCAAATAACATTGGGAATTGAAAAAAAATTATAAGAAAAAAATTGTTCTAGAAAAACCCTTAACTTACACTTAGCAGAAATCTACCTTGGGAATTGCAAAACTGGTTATTTTTTGTATTTAGTCCCAACTTACTCTGCACTTGGTTTCACCTGGCCTGTATAGCCCCTGCCACAGTAGAACATATACTAATTAGAGCTGTGAGGTGCTAATATGCAACAAATAACTAATAGTAGAATCATGAAACTGTAAGAAAAAATATTTCTGAACAGATGGTCTGAAGGCCAGGAGCAAAGTAAATCAGAGAAGTTTTACATATATCTGTATAATCATCCAAACTTTCACAGTATGATTTTTCCAGGGAAACAAACAAGAATATCTTTGGAGGTTTTTCTATCACCAGCAGTAATTTTCTGCTTTTGCAGATCTGCACAAACTAATCAAATAGTAATAAGAAAGGTCTTGATCCTGTTCTCATTCATTTCATTCAGAGTTTGGCATTGACTTGGACATGATCACTACTGAATGGAGATGTGCAACAGACAGCAGTTTTGACCTGGAATTTTGTTAGAATTATCATAGTCATTTTTACTATTGACTTTTCCCTTAACCTTGTTTGCTGAAATAATTTGATACTTCTTGGGACAGGTTCTCATCTTACACTAGAATAACTTCCTTGTTTGGAAGAAAATTACAAGATTGAATTAGTAGAATTTTCTTTATTTGGGAGATTAGTTAGATAATTTGTTTAAGATTAAACTAGAAAAATAATCAAAATTATCAGTAAATTTTAAGAGCATGTTAAGAGACAAAGCAGAAGAAACATTTATTTACAGTATTGTCATAAAAATAGTATTCTCTGCATCAAAAAATTAAAGTCAAGGAGAGTCCTAGGCAAAAGCTCTTATGCAAGTGAAATCAGTATGTGCCTTGCTAATTAAGAAGCTTACTTTATAAAGTTCTTTCTCCACATTGTTCCCTTTTCCACTTTGTCGAACTTTATTCAGTGGTCTCTGACTTAGATCCTGACAATGTAGATGTCTGTGTTAAAAATGCACTGGCTTCCTGAGTGTCAGAATTTTTATTGGTATACTTATATTTTCAAGATTTATCTTACAAGCATGTTAAACTTCAGAGCCTGCTGATTTGTCAGTAAAGAAACTTTAAAAACTGTTCTAAGTTTAATGTAGTCACAATAAAGAATTATACCCTTTCCAATCTCTCACATTAAAGTCTATGCACCATTTTGTCCTGATGCAGATGACATTTTCAATCAACTTTATCTTACTTAGCTCTTTCTCTCTCCCCTGTCCACTCCTCTGTGCCAGTCCTTGATTCCTTCTCCCTTCCTGCTGTTTTTTTGTTTGTTTCTTTACTTCCCTTCTGACTGCAGGAAGTTTTTTTTACTGGAGAAAAGGCCAAAGGTGAGGATGCTTCTCGGTGACTCTTCAAAAATCCGTCTTTCACTTTACTGAAGATTTCCCCTCCTCTCTTCCACTGTTCTGGAAATGACAGTTACTGCCTTACATCTACAGCCCAGCCAACTGTAGGCAGGACACTTGCAACTGGGTGGTTGTGCAACACTCCATTCCAGCTGGTGCTTGATACCAAGGAACAGAAACTTTTCTTGCCTCTCTTAACCATTGCATCTTGCCTATCAAATAGTAGGGCAGAACCAATGTCACTGACATTCAAACCCATCTTTACTGATACAGACCAAAGCACCTTGTACTTCTAGAGAAATGTAATTGAATAATTTTAATGACTATAAAAATTGTAATTCTCCAGATAAACATACATGTAATGAGAGTGATTACCATGCAACAATAAACCATTATTGCTATTATAAAACCATAAACTCTTATTCAATATACTATAAAATTCAAAATCTAATTGAAAGTGCTAGTTTAGCATAATTCCCACAAGCCATCAGTCTTTAATATTGTGAAATGAATGGGGGGTTTGTGGAGCTATTAATTGTTACTGACAAGCAATAACCACTGGAATGAAACTCCAATTATCAGCAGCCATTAATCACATCTACTGTCATCTGCGATGTCAAAAAAAATCAATAATATTCTAAACAGCAAAGAACTACTTATATCTCTTATGTTTTAACTCACTATAAAAATCAGATGGTCTTTTGGTGGGATAAGCAAGGAATTACAAAAGGCTATTTTCATTCCTGTTCAGTCTTGTGTTTTCTGGTTTAAAACAACCCTCCCACTTTATTGCATTTTGATGGAGACTTAGATACCTCACAGGTTTATTTCTATACAATTACGTACAATTTATAACATAAATGTTGCTAGCATGATGTTATTGCAGTCACTGCCTTTAAAAATAAGAAATTATAGTGATCATCTGAGCATGCAGTTCAGTAATCTGTTCCAGGAAAGCACTTAATGTTGCTTTTAGGATGCAGCTTGATCAGGAGGTGTTCTTGGAGATTAGGGTGTAAACAAGGGTGGCAGAGCCTCGCTCAGAAAACATAGTTCTATACTTTTCACCTTGTTCATTTTTCAGATTCTGTGTTTACTCAAATAATTGTCTTTGAAAATACACAGTATATCAAAAACATACGTGTACATCTTTGGGAATAAAAGGATAGGGATCTGTTCGGTACTAGTGAATGGATTGGCCAAATGTGCAATATAGGCACGGCAGTTAAAAAGCCTCACTTGCAAAATGGGATCTGCTTTCTGAAAATTTCCCCTGAAAATAAGAAATAACATTGTTCGACTATTAAGGACATATCACGGTCTTACTCTCAAATGATATTGAGGTTTTTACTGAACTGCAGAAAATACAGATCATGCTGAGTGCTCAGGAGAATTTTCCAGTTGTTTACCTTGAGAGTTTGTCAGCTTCTGCTGGCATAAAAAGGCTTAGATTTAGAATAAGGAAACATTTTAGAAGCAGAATAAGGAAGAAGAACAAGGAAGAATTTGGAAACACTGGTCCACAATCTGCTGTGAATAACGTCATTTAGAAAAAGCACTGAAATCCTAATATATTTTGTTTACTACACCATGTTTTTCACTTACTATTTAATCAACACTTCATAATCTAGCAAAGATATAAGTACTCTAAGAGGAATCAGCAGAGCAGGTACAACATCTGTTCATAATGTACTGCAAATATGCGGCAGAGTATCTTTTTAGAAGAAACATATGAGAACTGACAGTTGAATATACATCAAAAGAAGCCCTAAAATATGCATAAATTGCATTTAGTTAGGTCTTAGGCACCTCTAAAGCATGGAGTGGATGCTTATTTTCCAAGTTTTTAAGTAGAGGTGTATTTATAAACTTGAATATAGCAGTGCCTCTGGAAGCGAAAGTCAGAGGTTGACCATACTAAAAATTTTATTATTCTAGATTACATAACTAGTTTTCCAAGTTTTTACATACTGTATTGTCACTAAAACTGGGGCGGTTGTAATTGACAATATTGTTTTATAGTGTACAATGTACTCTTGAATAGATCATGTCTTACAAATCATGTCTTTTCTCTCTGATATTCTCTTAAGATATGGCCACTGTTCAACCTTGGTTACTTATAAACTATGGTTGGATAAAAATACTTTACTTCTGATTTTCCTGTTAGATGTAATTGAGCATTCTACCTCTGCAGCATAGCAAATTTTTGGCCTATCTGCATTTTCTTAAATTTATTGAAGACTTTAAAAGTGTACACATCTAAAATAATCAATATTATACTATAATAATCTCATGATCAATTAATAAAAAAAATTAACTGCCTAAAAAAATGAAATAGCAGAAAAAACTTTGTCTGTCATGGGAAAACTTTGGAACATGATTCTTTCCTTGACTTAAATTCCCAAACTCTCCCATTTATCATTTTCTTGATGTTTTTCCATGTTGTTCAGTGTGAAGCTTGAAGGGTGTGTAATTTAGTAAAAAAAAATAGTAGAAATAACTACCATGCTATGATAAGATTTTAGTTTTAAAAATTCATACTGACATTCCATTTCCCATATTTAATTAAATATTTCTATCTTTTCAGCAGAAATTACTAAGTATTTTAAAAAAGTTATTTTCCAATACCAATTTAAAACTGCAGCACTGAAAATTTATCATGACCTAACACATTCATTTATGCTTGTTGTCAGGGTAACAGAGCTTATCAGAATAGCAGAAATCAAAGTATTTAAAATGTAGTTGTAAATTCTCAATTTATTACGGTAAGGTAAACACTGATTCTGTCAAACTAGTTATCTTTCATTAGCATGGAATTGAATACATTCTTAGATGAAAAATATTACTCTATTTTGTAATAATAAACAGCTTTCCTTTAAAGAAGATAATAATGGACAAATGTTTGCTAATTTATCAAGTATATTTACAACACTGAGTCTTTAAACTTGAGCTGTCAGTTGTCAGTTAACTAATATTCAAGATTCCAGCTCACTTAAAAAGGAAGAACACCCTTGAATATAATAGTGAGAACTGGCTTTTTCCCTCCTTCTCTCCCTCCCTTTCTTTCCTTATCTCTCACTGAATAATACCCCTCATTTAGTGACATCAGTCATTTTTGCCATCAGCCTATTTTATGGCTGGAACAGAAGCATGAGTGGCACACAGACTGAAATGTGTGAAAACTTCATAGATCTTGATAATACAGTGGAGAATGTGTTATGAGTTGGTGTTAACATTAGCTGAGAAATGAAAATGGATGCAGTAATTTGCACAGTAGTTGCAGCTCAGCCCCTCCTGCATTTACAAATGTAAACAATGCAGTGTCAAACCTTGGTACTGGTAGACTGCACTGGTTTTGGCAGTGAGTGCAAGCTTTACAAGGGCCATATAGCCACGAGCCTCTATTCTCTTTTCTGTAAGGTTCTGTTAGCTTTAAATGACCTTGAGTCACTTGAATGACTTACCAAAAAAAAAAAATTATTTTTCTAAAAGCTAGTAAAAACTAATAGGAAAGCAAAGTGCAAGTGCAAATATTGAGAGTCACTAGAATTTATCTGATTTATTCCTACTAAAGATCTGGCTAATGGGAGCGATCTACTTTTTGGCTACTCAAACTGAACAGTTGAATAGATGATAGTTTTGAGGATATCATCTGAAATATTGCACAATTATCATGAATAATTTGAAAATGTTCTGTTCCTCTAACTTAAAATGCCTCATCTAATGGACTATGGCATTTAGAGCCAAACTAGGCCAAAAACCAGCAGGCCCGTATGTTTATGCTATTTGGTATCACAAAATTTGTCATTTAAAATGTAAGTGGTGACTGAATAATAGCTCCCAAAGAATGATCTAACCTTGGCTGGATTTTGTTTCAGAGTCAGATAACAGCTGCAAAGATGGCACTCCAGGATAAGAGAGGGGTGAAGCTCAATTTGTTGACATGCAAAGAATGGAATTTGCAGACAAATACTGTCATGTAAAATACAAAGTATTTTTTCACTGAACCATCTTTCCTCAAATCTTGCTTAAGTTTTGGCCACATTCATAACAATTTGCTTGTGAATTCTGATATATTGTAAAGAGAAAGCCTTTTTAAATTTGGAGATTCTGTTTGTTTGGAACTTCTTAGGCCCTGCGGACAGCTCACTTACCTGTATCAAAAGGACACAATTAATTATTATGCTTTTACTTTAATTGTTTTCAGCAAATACCCTCCACTTTATTGTTCCAATAATTCATGTCGTGGTTTTATTACAGCTGAGCATATGGGCTCTCATTTAGAGATTACTGATTAAATGTTTTCTCCAGCCTACCCCATGTAAAACTATTTTTGATGTAAAACCATATTTTGGGAATGTGTGTAGCATTACACATAGCATTTGCTGACTTTTGAGTCAACCTGCTTTGAGGTTGTCTGTAGGTTTTTACATATGGCGGCTAGCAATTGCTTTCTGTTTAAATATTCCTGATAGAGTTTATTACTTTTCAGGAGCTGGGAAGTAGTATAATGCACTTTCAACTCTCATATTTAGTTCCATCTCCATTTCAGTTACAGACTGTACTGATATAATTAAGAACTATGCAACTTGCCCTTATTATTCCATATACCTTGAGTGTGTTCTGTTCTTTCACTTTTAGCGCACTCCCCAAGGTAATACAAAATAATAACATGCCATATGGCAAATGGAATCAGCTATAACACCACACAGCATCTTTTATCATGTAGCTTTTACAATATGACATTCCCAAGTTTGCAACTGATGAATATTGCATGTCCTAGAGAAACTCCAGCTGTATGATGCTGCTTCTCCCATCAGAGGCATCCTTGCTGATACTCTGCATACATGCAGCAGCTATCAGTCAACAATGTACAAAGGAATAGACAGAATGTCTCAGTGTGTGCCAATCCTACAAAGTGCAGAAAGTTATCACGAACGCAATATTGCATTATCAGGAATTGTGCAATGTATAATTAATATCATGCAACAGTAATAATGAGTTTTGAGGATTTTTGTTTGATTGGTTTTTAATGTCTTTAGAGCTCTTGATTCATAGAACGTGTTATTTCAGTAGTGAATTTCCATAGATTTGGAGTCAGTCTTCTGAAAAATGCTGTCTGGAAGCATTAGATGCTGTTCTATGAAAGTTAAATATAAACATAACATTTTGTAGATGGGGTAAAGCACTTCTACAAGGCCAAACTCTAAAAGGGTTTCTGTTTTGTGGATAAACTAAATGGATGTGATAAGGTGATGGTGTTACTCAGGAATGCAAAAACCTGTAAGTAACCATTTCTTAACACTTCGTGTGTGTTGCTATACCAGCATTCTCAAGTTAGTGTTAGTTTTGTGAGTGGAAGGGAGAGGTAAGGATTAAGCAGATAGGTATGTAATGTTTAGCTATGATTTTGTTTCCACCTTCTGTTAGTGGTGAAAATGCAATTTCTGCAGTGTGCTTGTAATGCCCCAAGAGATCAGTTCAAGGACAGGATATATATTGTAAGGTTTGAGAACTTAGAACTGTTGAGAAGGAACAGTAACACACATAGCACAACATTCTTTTACTCCCCAGTCAAAATATTACTTGTCTGGCTTCCTGTAGAAATAGTACAATGTTTTATGTAAAGGAAATAAAATGGAATCTAGAAAATCTTATTAAAAGAAATGTCAAATACCAGTATAGTAAATATTTTCACTGAGGGTAAAATTTTGTTCAAAAAGTAAATTCATGGTGTGAGTGAGTGTAAGTAGGGGGGTGTGTGTGTGTGTAGGTATGTCCATAGACACATGTAGCAGTAATTCTCAGAAATACTAGGAAGGGCAAGATAAACATACACTATTTGATACCATTCTTTTTACATTTTACACTTTATACAGAATCATCTGAATCACTTACCTTTTTTTTTTTTAGTAACTGCTCTGTCTTTTTGTCCTTAATTTTTCTTTCTTGCTTATCTGCATCATACGTACTGCCGTTCTCCACTGTTTGCTTGCCTCCTTGTCACATGTGAAACCAATGTGGACTCTATATTGATAAACCTGCATTGACAAATATTCATGAGTTACATATGGATAAATGAAAGACTTTTATTACTTTTCTTTCTGTCTTCCATGAAAACAGAAGTAGAACAATTAGAGACTTGGGTCAAGTACTGAAGTAGTAAGTTTGCAGATGTGAATACAGACATATTTTTATATTGCTAACCACTTAGATCCATACACAGAATCTGCTTATATACATTTTTTTCTGCATAAACTGTGGCAACACAAACATGTATAAATAATGTCTCGCAACATAAAACATGTGGGCTCATGAGAAACACAAACCACCAGTGTTTGGCAAATTTTCCTCTGTAAGCCCAAGCAACACCTTTAGAACGACCAGTCAGATATGTCACAGTCTAGTTTAGTTACAGCACTGATCTCTTTTCTTTCAGGCCTAATCTTGAAGTTTACAACAAGGTGCCTATCTAAGACACGTCTACAAGGTTCAGCAGTTTTCACAGAATTCTAATTGGGCTTGGAAGAATTATCCTTGTATTGTAAATGGTAATTTTGTACATTGCAGTTTTATGGAGGTTTGTTCTGTTTCATTTTCTGGTTTATCATTTTTTGGTTTGTTGTTGTTGTTTTGTTTTTTGGGGTTTTTTTTGTTGGTTTGTTTGTTTGGGGGTTTTTGGGTGTCTCCTCCCACTCCCTGAACTTATATCTTGGTTTTTTCCAGTTCCTAACAATCCCTCCTCCATTTCTTGTGCCTCTTTTCCCCACCTTTCCTTTTGAATAATCATGCCTTTTTGCAAGAATGTGTAAATTAAAATTGTACTGTCCAATGTTATGAAATTTAACTATTGCCAACATTCTTATTTGTAAAACTCTGACCTCCTTAATTAAGTCCAAGATAAACACCTGTATCTGGAATCTGATGATGATTATTTGAAATGACACGTTTTTGTCAAAGAAGCAGATATGAAAAATAATTAAAATTTGGGAACATAGAATGGTGCCAAGGAATTTTAATTGTATTAAACTGTCAATTATTGGGACACCCTTTATAGAATTAAAAGCATATCTTTGAAATAATTTTTACCTTCATGAGGAATTTATTTGCTTGAGGAGAACAACAGCTGTATTTGTTGACCCTTTTCCAGGAGGGTCAGAGTGAAGACAAAAAGCATAGAAATGCTTAAAATGGCTTCCTTTAAATGGTTCTACCTTTTAATGCAAGGACTCCTTGAGTGTCCAGTCCCAAGGACCTCACAAGCCTCTGCCCAAGCATGACTGACAACCAAGCCTGGACTATAACAGAGTTATAAAAATTCACTTCTGCCAAGTAACCGTTAGCTTGTGCATCATTTATCGCAGTTCTATGATTAGTCTCATCTTCATACTTCATATTACTTTAACATGTAATATGAGTTTCCTTAGAGCTTGCCACATTTTATTAAGGTATCCAGCTTTTCACAGGGACAATATTAAATGAAAAGCATTCTTATTTGCCTGGAAATTTATGCCATACACCAAATACCATTTTATCTCTGATTACTTAGCAGGAACCATCTGTCATGTCCCCACCCCCACAGTGCTGAGGAAGGCACAGACTGAAGGTGAGAAGTATATTTACTTTTGACTACAAAACCAGCTGTTGCCTTACTTTTAGCTGTAAGGCAAACATGCTGGAAAAGGTGACTATCTGTTGTGATTCTAGTGTACTGGGACCAGCTATGTCTGTTGATGACAGCTGACCTCTTAAAATCTGGAAGAAAATTGCTTTATGGCTTACATCAGGAGGGCATGTACAAATACAGCTCCAGCTGGAAGCTGGAACCAAGAAGAAAAAACTTTGGGCTAGGAAAGTAGTGGGATGAATTCAAGTAAGAATCTGCCCCTTCTCATGCCTTCCTTTTGGTAGAAAATTGTATCGCAAAAGAGAATATTTTTCTCTAATGATAACACAAGATTCTGAAATTAAGCACAGCAGGTAGAAACATCCGGCACAGAATTAAAAAAATGTTGCATATTGATATGCTGAAATCATTCCCAGCTAAATATTCCAAGTGGAAAAGGTACAAGCTCTGCTGTTCATTTTGCCAATTTCCCTTTGTAAAACTCTGGCACTGTGTTTTGGGGGCTGTGTACTGTAATCCCTGTTATTCTTACCATCATCCATCAGACTAAGAAAGATATTTGCAGAGCCAAATCATTTTGACTTTGAATAGGATTGCAGAAAAGAGGTATATTTTCAAAATTATGTAAAAGGGAAAAGGGGTATTTCTTCACTAAAACCACTTAATTCCCCTGTTACCTTCTTTCATATTGTACAAGGGGAGTGCTGTGCTGAGATGTAAATGTACCTAGAGTATATTTCAGGACCACAATATAAACTGTCAGGAAAGGGCACTTTATGCAAATGTGTATCCTGAGTGATGGCTCTTCCTCCCTGATGATTCTGGCGAGACATAATAATTTGGGAAAATAAGTGGAGTGCCCTGCCCTTCAGCTCTTTTCTCTAGAGCACCAACATCCCCTTGCAAATAGGATTATGACAAAATAAAAGGTTCATTTAGGTGGGAGCTTCTTTTAAAATATGTTCAATATATCACAGCAGAAAATAGTAGAGATAAAGCAGAGCTATAAATGCTCTCTCCTGCTTTTAGGAAGAGAAAACAGACCAACATGCCTAACTCATATTGCACTCATTTTCCTTTTACAGCCCACCTGTCAGCCCTGTTATCGTTGTCTAGAAAAGAATTTACGGTAAGTCTTTGCTTCAATCAGTTTCCATGGTAACTTGGTTCTGTTTTAAAACCTTTACATAGCAATGGCTTGGTTAAAATGATAATGAGCTGGTGTGCTCACCCACACCTGGACTACACCTTTCCCATTGCTCAGAAATAATCAGATAGGGATGTCACTCCATCTGCTCTAGGTCCTTCAGCTTCTACAACACTGTTTCACTAACCAAGTTGGATCAGATTGCCACCTGGAAATCTCAGAGATATAGTTCAGGGTACGGGCTAGTGTTTACATATGACATGCTGTGAAGCAGAGTAAGGTGTGTTGGGGTCTGGAGTCTTGAGTTCACTGTGGCAGGATCCTGCATGTACAGTACCTACAGTGGGGCTGAAAGCTCCAAGGACCATGGCATCTTTTAAGATATGAACCAGAAGAGGCAGGTTGTCTCCCTTGTAGAAAACACTTTTCTCAAGGGAGGAAAAAATTACCTTTGGGCCAGATCAAGGGGAAAAAAAAAGTTCAGAAAAAAAATAATTAAAGTTTTAGTTGATCGTAAGAATATTTTGATAATGTCCTACCATTGCAGATATGTATGTTTTATCCAACTTTTAGTTATCCCTTATCCTAATTTCAAGCTCATCTCTTGCACTCATAATTTCTGATTCTCTGGCCCAATTTGATTTTGTCTTTGACAGTCTTTTTCGTAATTCTGATTACTTTATACCATCTCAAATCTTATCTAGGAGAAAAATCAACATTCTTTTTTATGTAATTTAAATACTTCAGTAATAACACAAGTTTCAATTACAGGGAAATCTTAAAAGAACTTCTAGTGTGTGTCTGTTAGAGCTCTTCACCAAGTACTCTGAAAACTTGCTGCATTTCATAGAAGATGACACTTTCCCTCTGCTTTCAGATATTCTTAAAGTTCTGTACTAGATCTGCTCTTGTTGTATTGGGTAGCTTAATATTTGTATAGGAAGTTTTTTGTTCCATTAGAGGCACTGATAGAATTTATGAAAAATAATTTTACACATCTGTATCTTCTAGGCAGGCATTTAAAAAGCCGCTGAATGTAGGTATACACCAGTTAATTTACACTTGAATTTTTCCAAAGACTTGGTACAGATCTCATGTTTCAGCATGGGACAACACAATATTATTTTCCCATGATAAGTGGTTGCCCAGCTGGTCTGGGCAACTTAAATAACAGAAACGTGTCCACGTTTTCATTGTGTTTCATGCTTTGGATAGTGTGAGATTCCAATGCCTTGTCTGTAGCAAAACACAGCAGGGCACTGCTCAGGGATGTTTCCATACCTCCTCATTCCTGAATGGCATTACTACACAAGGTGTATGCACACATATCCTTACATGGGTTTACTTTTGTACAGACTCAATTTGGTCATTTACTGATTCCTCTAGATATTGTAATCTCCCTGATATTTACTTGCCATTTAAAGAAAGAATCAAATAAGGAAAGAATTAGTATCCTTGTCCCAAACCAAATAGTATGGGGGTGCTAGAATTTTGATTTAGACCTACATAAATCCTCCCAAAACAACTTGAAAAAACAAGCTTTCAAATGCATTTTTTTTCCCAGCTCTTATTTTTAACTAACAGTTCCATTTACTCCTTATGTCCTAGCACTGTCCTAAAGTCATTAATTTCTGAGGGAAGGGCATTGTCAAATCAGGGTATCATAAATCTACTGAATTTCTTTCATCAGTCATGGCAGTAACGTCTTCACAGTACTCTTGTGTGTCAGTAAAGTATGACCTTCTCTGACTGATCTGTGCAGGCTATGCTTAATTGAACTGTGCTTTTCCAGCGAGCATTTTAACTTTCACACAATGATTTTTCAATAGCTGACGTCCAAACAACTGGTCTCTGTTTTCTGGGTGAAAGAATAAATAACATCTGATGCTTTGTCAATTGAAAAATAGTAGTTGCTTATTTTTAATACCTTTAACATCTTTTAACTCAATTGAGCAATTAAATATGCTTACAATTTCCATTTTTTTATTCCTTTCATAATCCTTTTTATGAAAAAGAGGAGTGATTCTGTGCCTCATTACTCTTATAGCATTATTGATTCCATCCTGATGCTAATCACTGCTCCAGAAATACTGTAGCTTGATGTGAAAACTGATCCTATGAGTTGGCTGCTTGAGATGGGAAATTCCTTCTTAGACTGGCTGTAATACTGTATTTAATTAATCTGGTGATTACTGTGTAGTGCAACAGGGTATATTTTCTTTTACCCTGAATATTGTTCACATGTATAGCAGATCAATTGCCAACTTCAAAATTATCTTAAATGTATTATTTAATATTTCAGCCTCTGATTAAAAATTACTGTTAAATTAAGAGGGTCTTATTTCTTACTTTTTAGCTCATTATGCTGACTTACACTTTTAAAAAAATTCCTTTCTTTATTCTTTTTTATTTTGAACTGTCTTGTATCATCTTATATTAATTATCAAGTATTTGAGAATACCAGTATCTATTACTAATTTAGTTGCCTGCTTGTAGGAATTCCAAATAGTTTATCTCTATGCCTTAAATAATTACATGATTTTTTCCCCTGCTTTATGACTGCCCTCATGCCGCTCTGCAATTTTTTTTTTTCATTTTTGCACAAAATTAATAAGATTTTATTTGGTACCTATTTTCCCCCTTACTGTGCTTTCTAAAGATATATATCATAATTTGAATGCTAGTTATATTGTGATAAAAGTAGAACAAAACTGTTTGGATAAAATAATTAAAGCTCAAATATTCATGTATCCACGAACCTTCACACTACAAATCTCAGACACCTCTGCAGATGAAGGATGAATGGGCTACATATAAACAAGTATGTAAATTCAGAATTAGTATGGAAAGAAGATCACTGTGCCTGTATTTCCAGTTTGCTGCCATCTGTGGTATATGCTTTTGAACTGGATAAACTTTGCAATGGTAAAATGAACCTCAGTCTCCCTTTTTCTTTCCTGGTTCCTTTGGTCCTCTTATGTCCTACATGATGCATCCTCTAAACTCCCACAGTGTGTCCTAAACTGACTTTTGAGATACCTCCCTCTGATTTTATTCTCTTTATGCAAAGTATCTCCTTTCCCTGGTTATATGTGAGAAATCGTGTTTTGAAGTGTGCCACACAGAAAGAGCTCAGCAGAGGAATACCATTGGGAATGTTGTGGGAGGGGAACTGGAGGCACAGAGTTTGGAGAGCGTGGAGGCAGGGAAGGGCAGTGCTTTGTTTTCTCTTTCTGCCTACTTCTCCTGTGAGTAGCACAGCCAAGACAGGAGTTTGAAAGCAAGTTTAGCAGGATCACTAAGTTGCTTGCTGCCAAATGATCAAGGTAGGAAGGCTCATGAAACTGAATCAGGCACTCTCCCTTTGGGATATGATATTTGTTTGAGTCAGTACTGTCACACATGAAGTCTTAAACTCTTTCACTTCTGCTGTTGTCTTGCCTCCAATCCTTCTCCTAATATCAGCACTGATGATGCTGATGATTTTATTGCTGTGAGTAGTAAACAATAATTATTTTATAATGGTACAGAATAGGATAGAGTGAATAGGTGCAAAGTGCAGAGGAGTTAAGAGCTCAAACCAAACCTTCAGGTACAGTTCAGAGACCACCAAACCCTGTTCTGTTCCGGAAGACCAAAAAAAGGTTTTCAAGAAGTTTAATTTCAAACTAAGGTCATATCCACTCAATTTAATTAAGAGTAGATACTAGATACTGTTGTGATCTCAATTGAGACATGAGATGAATCTGATCAATATTTTTTTGATTTTTTAGTAGAACTGTTTTTAAAAAAACACACATTCTGGTCCCACTAAAATTTTAAAAGTTCCACCTTACTGGAACATAACCGGTTATCAGTGAAAATAAGAAACACAAACAATGTTTTGATGTCACCTAACAGCACTGAATAAGTAGATACATATAATCTCAAACTAAGTTTGCTGTCTCAAAATGACAAAGACACAGTTAGCCATTAGGTCTAGATTATAACACAAGTAGGCCAGTGAGTGGGCTTGGGGGAATTCAGGTTTCTTGCATGGCTTCTGGGCTTTTCTCCCTCTTCTATAAAATGGAGACCACGATACTTCCGTAATTTTTGCAATGGTAAGAAATACCATTTCTGTGATTCTCAACTTTTATAATGAAGAATGAGAGAGTTGCAGTGTATGTAATTACCCAAACAGTAAATAGAAAAGAAATATTTTCTATTTTCTGGTCAACTATCATAATTTTATCTTGGTTTACTTCATGATTTGCATCTTCCAATGTGAAGCTTTTCAATGACATTACATAAATAAATCTAGTTTAACATATCATTCTTCCAAAATTTATATCAGTTCCTGGATCATTCAATTTCTAGAAAGAAATGCATACTTCCCATATTACTCTTACAAGTATTGTATAACCAGTAATTTTCATCTGCGTACTGAGAATCTGGAATTTAGGGATTTATTAATAAAGTCCAAATTAGGATGTTTGATTTTCCATCTTCTTTAAAAAAGTATAATTTGAAGGAAGCAAAAAATCAGATTGAAGAAGTGAACTTGGGCTCTTGAGAATATATGGCAATTACATTTTCTTTTACAAAGGAAAAAGAATTAATCTTTTCTAAATTACAGTTGTGCAAAGAATCAGCTGTGGAGGTGTATGTCTTAAATAAGCTACAACAAGAGAAGCAGGGTCGATCAACAAGATAACTATCAATCTGGGTCTGGCATTGTTCTAGAAAATGGGGCAAATATTAATCTAATACACAAAATATTGTGAATTCCAGTGTTACATATGCCATAGATACGTGGGTGATTCACCATCTTTGAAGTCCAGAGTGCCTTATAGATAAATGTGCTTTTAAACTAGAAGTAAAGCTCAAAGGGAAAGGGGTTTGATAATTTTTGCTAAGATGTCAGTTTAGTCAGAGAATTGCTTAGAAAAATAGTATTAGGGTGAAACACGAAGATTTTCACAAATCTGCCAATGTGTAAAAGTGTAAGCTTCCCAGGCCACCTGTATTTTTCCCCACCACCTCCAAAACCACAAATATAAAATCAAGACGTATTTAAGACAGAGTAACCTCTAACATTGAAAGAAGTTCAGCTTTAAAAGGTAGAAAAAGAAATCAAATCTATTCCTGTGAAAAAATTAGGGTAACACTGTCCAGAAAAGCACAATCCAAAACACATGCTGAGGAGCTGACTGCTGGTCTGACTCTAATAAAAAATAATAATAATAATAAAAAAAGAATCTGTAAATCAAGTTATATAGGTGATGTTCTAATCTTTATGATGTTCACGTGTATTCCTGACAGAATTTTTCTACCCTACCTTTTTCCTCCCCTCCAAACCCTGCAAATCTCTTATGTTGACTTTAATACATATAAAATTGACTTTCTAGCATCTCTTTTATACTGTTAAACTGCCCAGTCCTTTATGCTCTATATTCAGAACCTTCAACAGCTAAATAACTTCTTTATACATGACTTTCATTAGGAAAACACTGTAGTTAGTGATTAGTAGAACAAAAGCCCTCTGAATTACTACCCTAACTGGTTTTTATGGAGGAACTTAATAGGCAAGCATACAAATGTGGCTTTTTTTCAGCAATTTTGTTTCAATAGTGCCATAGTAGTGGGACTTGTTGTTCAATTGTTATTAGATTTTTTGTCATTTTTTTGTCTGATTTTTTTGCAACAGAAGTTGCAAGACAATTTTTTTGGCTCAACAAGCTTAGTCACTTGTGAATTCGTTACCTTCTTTACTACTATGAAATTTACAAGGCCAGTAATTTTTGAAAATTAAGTGACAATTAAGTAAAATTAGCCATGCCAGACTTAAAAACAACTAAAACATTATTTTTTTTAAATAAGTGTAATGAGTGCTGGGTAAGCTGAGTTGAGAGAAAACAATGACACATCCTACAAATACAATGGAAGAGATCAGTATTTTTAAGGTCACTTCTCCTTGTTATGAATATCCCTGATGGCTGCCTAAGATCAATTAGATTTAATTTAGTCTGTTATTCCTCACTAAACTTCTGCTCCTCAGTCCTACAGTAACACATTTTATTAAGTTGTGAGAGGGAAAACTGATTTTTTGAGTTTTTAAAATCTAGAAAAAGAAAGAAGGAAAGAAGGAGAGAAAGAAAGAAAGATCATGAAAACAAATGCTAGTTGAATTGTGTTTTTCTTTTCCTCTTAGGTTTGCTTTTCATTTCTATGAATATTACACTGGGAAATAATTTTTTAGCTTTTTTTTTGTGTGTGTGTGTCAGATGCCCAGGTGGTATCAGTTAGCTACATTGATTCCACTGATGGAGTATGGATTTTTATTCCCATGGAATGGAGAGCATAGGTGTGTAACATAGCACAGCATAGCATAAAATCTTTCTCATTTAGCAGAGATTATCTATCTTCATGAGAAATTCCAGGTACTTAGTATCTTGGACTAAGGAATCAAAACTTGGTGGGAGCTTTACCACTACCTTCTCTGGAGCTAACGGGGAACATTCACACTACTCAATTTTATGCTATTAGCTCAGATCAGAAATTAAAAAAGGTAAAGTTGATTTTTTTTATGGTCCAAGTCCTTATTTAACAAAAAAGAAAGAACTGTGTTCTGTTAAGCTCTTTTTTGAAATTCAAATTATGTTGATACCTTAGGGAAAAGACTAACTAGAGGCTAACAGGGTTTGTGTGAGCTCCAGATGATTAACCTACTTTATATTGCTCTCACCATGCTGCATTGGTTAATCATTATCTTTTAGCAGTGTCTTTAACAATTAGATAAAACAGCATTTATCCCTTTTCTATATTTAGAAGACCTTATACAAATTAATCTTATTTTTCCTTTATTTTCTATCATGCTTGGCATATGATGGAATATGTACAGTAGAATTAATGTGAGAAAAAAAACCCCAACTCTATCCTTGACTAGACTCAGAGGAGTTAATTCTTTACTGTCCCTCCAGGCCCACTGTCCATTACTGTTGAATGAGATACTATGACTTTCTAACTAGCAATGAGCAAATTTTAAAATTCAGTCAGGCATTTTCTCACTCAGAATCTGGTTTATCAGCTGATTTTTTTTTCTTGAAGCATTAGACAGCTGATTGTGAAATCTGGTAAAAAGAACACAATTTGGAATATTCTTTCCAGAATGAAACAGTCAGTTGTTATGGTAGTTTTGTGAGACAGCCCTGAGTATGTGTGATGATTTCGTGGTGTATTGCAGCTCATAAAACAATTATGCTAAAGGTAGGAGAGATACTGGGTTGTCAGTTATTATAGATGAGCTTTTTAATGGTGATATATCTTGGGGGGGATGGGAAGAAGAGTTTTTCAGGTTCGTTTCTAGGCCTACTAGCTGCCACCCTGCAGCCACAGCACTACTAGAGAGAGCTATCTAATCCATCTACTCTTCCTTTCTCCTGTTTCAGGGATATAAACTTTAGTCTTCAGCTTTTCAAGACAGTATTTCAGAATGTTTTCAACATTTGGTGTTTCAATGATTTTTTCAAATGACGTGGGAATTTGCAATGGCCAGTTCTGCTCTGTGAGCAATATATTTGCAATTCTCAGAGGAATCTGACAAAGGGACTTGTATTGTTCCACTAGAAAGTTTTCTTTTTGTATCCTTACATCCTCTTATAAAACTTCTAGTATTTTTGTAAGAAAAATACATGTGCATTTGTAAGAAAAATACATGAAGCATTACAACAATGTGCATGCTTCAACCATAATGTCAAAAGTGCTGTTTTTCTTTTTAACTTTTCTTAAGATGCTAAACTAACGAAGAATTCAAAAGCATATTCTTTATTCATTTGCAAAAAGGCTATATGTAAGAAAGGAACATACAGCTGTGTTTATTAGCGTGCCTTATCATACCAATTTTTTTGCTGGTAGAAAACTGAATCAGCTTATTATTAAGTAGAAATATTATTAAGTAGAAATACATTTAGACATCTCTGAGAAAATCTTCTGGAGAAAAATAAATACAAGCATTTTATAAAATTTTTATATATAAACCAGAAAATTGCAAAGAAGTTTTTTTTCACAAGGAATGCTATCACAATACCAGGCCATGTCATTTCCTTTGGGAGAAGGTACTTATCTGTGCCCAGTATCAGGGCAGAGTCAGCCTTTATGGCCTCAAATTAAGGAACCAATGATGAAGAAGTACAGAAAATGCAATAGCTGAGAAAAAGAGCAGGTTTACACCTATTTACTTTGCTAGATTGTATAGCAGATCTGATCTTCATTCAGCTATGTGCTGAATTCCACAAGAATACTTAATTCTTGTAATTCATGAGACTATCAGGGTAAAGAAAATAATTCTCCCCGGACTTCAGACAATGAGCTAATGACATTGTCAAGAGTAATCCCCAGGTGGAGTTGATTTTTTTTTTTCAATCTTCCTGTACACCATGAAACAGAAATATCTCTCCCTAGAGAGACTAAGTTATTAAAAATCTTATATACTTATTAAAAACACACAAATCCTTGCCAACTTCTATGTGGTATTGGAAAAGAGCCAAAGACATTGTGTGACATCAACATGTCCTACAAATAGAATAGAGGGAATGTTACCTGCTAAAAGTGCTCAAGTGACTGAGAAAAAGACTATAGCACATGCTATAGAAGGAGGCAAATGAAAATCAAGAGCTCCCGCCTGTCTGATTCTGTGGTAACCAAGGTCTGATTGTTGACTAACCTTGGGCATGTAACCACAATGCTCTAGTTGCAGACCATAAGGTGCCTCTTTAACCCCTCAGAGCATTCCTGCACTGTGCTCAGCTTCCTGTGTCCAGCAGCAGTATGTGCATCTTAGCCAGGCACATGGCCCCATCACACCCACCTGCACTCAAACACCTGCTCCATTTACACTGCCTCGAGATGCCCAAAGCAGCAATGTCAACCGAATAACTAAGACAAGCATATATTTGTGATGGCAAAGACTGGCTAATTTTGGAGACCTTTTATTTATGAGAATCCCATGGCATTTAAGAAAAGAATTATATACTGGGAGCATTTATTAAAAAAGAGAATCCCACATGCAGAGTTCATGCATAATATTCTTTTTAATACATCTCCTTCTAATTGAAGGAATTCAGTGCCACGTTTTTAACATCTCCCAAGCGCATATGTTTCAGAAACTACGTATTTAAATCTCTCTTTCCCAGAACTGTAATAAGAGGATTTCAGTAGCAACTTTTAGGTGTTTAAATTATTGCTGCAGAAACTGATATAGTGCACACAGGAAAAGAGAGAATAGTTTCCCCCCCAGCATATTCTCAGTGTATATTACATGATTAATAGGGAGAACAATGATGTAAATGAACTGTGTTTTTCTGTTTGAAAAGATATAAAGGTAGATTTATACCCAAATTAAGAAAGTGTTATCAAACTAAAATAAAAAATTCTCACCAGCAAAATCCCTAAATGAATACTAAGCACATACTGTATATTCTGCATGTAAGCAGTATTTGAAAAGGTAAAAAGGTGGGGTTTTTTACAAAGAAACTGTGAGGAGCTGCTGTAAATTCTCGGAGACAAAAATGGTTTTCTAATGTATCATAACATAAATACTTTATGTTCCTGTGTTTTTTTGTTTTGTTTTGTTTTGTTTTGTTTTTAATTTCTACACAGGCTATGTACTAGTGAAAAAATTTCTTTTTAATCCATCCATTCTACTTCATTTGACTTTGATTTTATTTCACATGCCTGCTTAGTCTCATTTATTTAGTACAGACTCAACTCTTCCACTTCCCACACAGTTCCATGTTCCTTGGCCATGGTGGTAGCATGTCATGTACTTGCTGGGCAGCTCCTCTCCTGATCCTGGACCACACATGCTGCAGGTAGTGGGTCAGTAGATGGGTCAACTAGTTTTGCCTGCAGTATATTGTCCTGGGACAGAACAGGCACCAGCATAGCATTTCAATGGCAAATTTGTTGCTAGCTCTGAAGGGGTTTCTTTGTGCCACCACCCTTCCAGCCTCAAATTCTCTCCGTTCCGAGAGATGTTTTTCCCCTGCTGTCTCTAACTCCACTGGTCAGATTTACGAAAGAAAGGAGATTGCTGTGCTGGATTTGAGTATAGGCTTTTAAGTCATGCCAACGGTGTTTTAAAATTACATGCTTACTATTTAGCAATTAAAATAACGTGAAACTATCTATGCACTAGCTATTTCATTTTTATCCTGCACATGACCTCTCGTGTCCTTTTGTGTACTCTGAATTGCAGCTGAAGTACAATTATTTCTGACAACTCAAACACTGACTGTGCATCTGCTGCAGAAAAGAACTTTATGTGGGATAAGAATCTATGTGGGAGCCCTTAATGCAGGTGGTCAGCTCACACTGAGCTTGCCTTACTACTGCCTTTGGCTTGGCAAACTGGTGCTTTGCTTGGATATGTTTATGCAAACTGCAGCCTACTTTTAACCACCTTGTAGACATGACCTCAATAGTAAACCTTTCACAACAAAATAATAACTCAAAATTTGAAAATCTGCATGGTAACATTTCTGTTGTGCTCCAGATGCTACCATGACACTATCTTACAGGCATAAAAAGTACTTTCACAGTGAATGCAGCTTATCAGCTTTTTGTTACTACAAACATTTAATTGGCTTGATAGCAAGATATTTTATTGAAAACTAGAAAATGCAAAACAAGAATTTGATTGAAAACATACTTCAAACAAACTCATTATCGGACTGTTTCTGACATGGTTTAGGATTGAGAAAGATATTTAAACAGACATATTTACTATATAGTACTAAATATTAAAACAGAGAACACGCTATAGCATCATTCTTAATGTACTGCATAATGAGTGGAAGGGGTAATTGGCACTGCCTCTCACTTTAGTTCATTGCTAGCCTCAGCCATTACTGTCCAAAGCTGCATTTTAGGCTGAATGCTGACTCTTCTGTCTGTGCAGAAACTTTCTGTTCACTCTAATTAAACTGGATAATGCAATTCATGAACTGTTTCTGGATCAGTGCTCTCCTTACTTTAATGGAAATCAATGAAAAATAAGTAGGCTTCTGCAGGAGGAAATAAAAGTACAAACTCAATCTCAGAAAAACAACCCATGAAGATGTGTCAAAAGTAGAGCACATTGGTGACCTGTAGCCTTAATGCACAGTGCTTGCCTTGGAAATGCTAATGGCCAGATGGTACTATTTCATCCTACTTCAAAATGAGTTATCAAGTCCTGCTGCTAGTACACAACCAAATAAGCCAGAGTTTTGAAATAAGTTATCAAATCTTGGCACCAGTGCACCACCAAACAGTGGTTTTGCAATAGAGCACCGTGGAATGACCAAAACAAATCTCCAGAAATGGAAAACCAGAACATTTTTGTGAATGCAATTACAACAAAAAAGGCTGCGGGTTGCTCACTGCAGCAAATTTGCTACCTCTACAAGCCTCTTCTCCAACGTATTTTGCTACTTGGGCTTCCTTTGCAAACTTGAAGATATAATGATTCCTACTAAGAAACACAAATGCAGCACCAAATTAGTCTCCTAGCCCTTCTCCAGTTTGTTTCCCTTTGCCTGTGCAGAGGGAGCTTTAAATGATTTTTGTTTCTTCTGTGGCCTAAAGCATTCTTCCTTTAACACAGTGAATAGCTCCCTGTATTAATCTGGAGAGACATCACTTGGGTAGTAGTGTGAGATGTGTTGCTCTTAGAGGAAACCAAGTGGGACTTTGGACAGTAAAGCAGAATTTGGGTTCTGCTAGCCTTCTTAGTTTTAAAAATGCACCTGTTCAGATGTAAGTCTCTTATTTGTTGGCAGAGGGTGTGTAGGTCTTTTCTAACTACTGTCACATGGTGCAATAAAGGTGCTTTCCAGTTTCCAACATGTGATATAAATTGGAGGAAAATATGAATAGGCTTTGGGGTGAACCAACATTTCCACAACCTTGTATTTGATATGATAAGACAACTTTGTTGTCTGGAAAGCTAGAAGAACCCAAACATATTGGAAAAAATCTTTCCAAATTTAATTTTAAAATTAGAGTTTTTAAAAGTCTGCAAGAATCTTCCATAAACAGGTTCTGAATGTTTTTCTCTCTGTGACTCATTTAATGTGTGCAGTTTATAACTATCTAGGATGTTTAATAATAATACTTAGGTTTAAATGGAGACTTAAACATATTGTAGACTAACAGCCAAAGCCTTTCTGTCCTGCAGGGGCAACAAGGTGGATGGCAACAGTCATGTGCCATCTGCGCAAGAATGATGCATATCATTGTAAGGGGTTGGCAGGGAAGGTGGCCAGTCCTCTATCTTTAGCTACAAAGCCCAAGAAGAGGACTACTTATCAAGTCTCAGATTCTCAGTTCCAGCTCTCTATCCCTTCCTGCTGTTGTCAGTTCCAACTGTTTTCCCCAGACTATTTCTCCTCTGTGCACTTCTTCCTGTCTCCTAACCCTCAATGAAATTAAAATTTCAAGGCATTAATTGGAAAGTCATAATTTGTTTTCCCTGATGTGAAATCAGTTCTTCCAAACATGGATTGTCTAGAAGAAAAAAAAAGTCCAAATGATCTGTTAAAGTGTTAAAAATAGTAAGTTGATCTTAATATTTCATATGATAACACATACTTCCTCAGTAGTTTTGAAATTTTCATTTCTTAATAACTGAGATTTCCTCTGCTTGAGTTAGCTAATATCTCTTCCATGTAGTAGTAGTATTTGTTGCTATCTAAGGACTCCCTTACAAGAGGAAGGAACTACTGTTTAGTGTTGAGTAGTAAGGAATTAAGAAACTCCCATGAAAAGCTTTTTTTAATTATGATGACAGGACGCAGATGAAGCAACGACGAAAGGATTTCTTTCGTGAGGCTAAGACTTGCCTTGCATGAAGAACTGCATTGGAGTATGCCTAAAATAGATGTCTATGCTTCTGTATCTGCCTGAGGTTACCAGCAGTTCACCTGAAGGAAAGAGTCTTCTTGGCGTTTCTCTCAGTACGTATCTAACAATTTAGTCTAAGCTCAACAGTCATTATCTACCTTAGTTCTGTCACCTCCAAATGATCCTTTAAATATTTATAATATAAAACCTTTAAACAAGGCAAATGCAAGCAGAATCCTATAAAATTAAAAAAAGGCATTAGAGCTAGACTACAGATTCCTTAACAGTGTGTAACTGATTTTCCCCAGATGCAGTGAGAGAGTATTTAGTATACCTAAATATCAGACTCAAAGTTCCCTGGACTTATTCACCTTAGAGAAAAAAAGCAAGACAAAAATATTTGAATACCAAAGTGGCTGCTGCTTTTAAACAGCTTTATTCCATTGCAATAAATTCCTGAAGGCAACGTAATATAAATCCCTGAACCCTTACTCATCTCTGCCCTTGTATTTGTCATCCTCCTACCAGAAATAATTAGAGCCATCTCAAATTCTGCATCTTAATCTGACTAAATAATTTCCATGTAGATTTTACTTTCCAGGAGTCTGTTTATGATCTTCAAAGCCATTTCATCTTAAGAAATCCTGTATCTTTGATCATATGGTTTCAAAATGTATCCTATCATACCAGTAAAAGGAAATTAACATTTAGAGGACACCTTCAGATAATTCAGAATTGTTAAACAATAAAAGCATAATTACTTGGAGAAATATAGATTAAACCAGGGATCTAGTCCTTTTCTTTCTCATTAAGGGAAGATTTTGCAAAGGAAAGAGCCCTTTCTGAGATTTCACATGTATCAATAAACCATGTCGTGTCATCTTTCTGTGCTGGCACACAGAGATTGCTGATTTTGGAGAATTAAGAACATTCTTGCAAATAATTTCATTTATGTCTTTTGTCCTGCATATTTGTACTTCTCTTTTTATTCTGCCTCTAAGTCTGAAGAAAATTTCTGTGGCTCAGGAAAAACTGTAGATCAGTGAAAAATTAACAAAATAGGGGGAATATGTTGTATGTCATTCCCATTGTACCCTCTGCCCTGTGCCTGTGTCTTTGCTCCCTGAATCCATAGTGTGTTGTGGCCCACAAAGAAATTTCCTTCTATGACAACACGTTTATGCCAAGAAAGAGACAGAGAATATTTGTGGTGGCAGCTTGCTTTACTCTAACAGACAGATATTTCCTCCTTTTACAAAGCACAAATCTGTGGTGTCTATGTGGGAAGAGAGAGGGAAGCAGTAAGTTGTGGGATTCAGCGCAGCCACATCAGTGCAGTCTGCAGCAATAAGGTAACCAAAACATGGATACCTCCATTGCAACTAATAAAATCAGACTGCTACTTCAAAATCTAGAAGAAAACAGAATCAGAGTATATCCAGAGTTGCTGCTCTGTCCCTATATTTTTATAAGAATGATATTTTCCTGACCCCTCAAACTCATTAAGGTACAAATTATTCACAAGCTGTGAAGGAAATTCATGTTATTTAAGATCCTTTACTGACCATTCATGCTAGGTTGTTGAAAGTAGTCTTATTTATGATCTTTCACTTTTTTTTCAATTTACCATCTATCAGACAATTTGTCATAAAGCTGTAATGAACTCATGATTCAGTGCTATTAACAGCTTCACAAACAATACAGGCTGTAGATCTTCAGTTTCTAAAGTTCAATTTTATGTTCAAGTCACAGAATATCTTGATTTTAGATTGTAAGTCATCCTGCTAAAGGCTATTTCATTTCTGTGCAATATCTGTAGCTGATTCCTGGGCTACCTTCTAACATTAAAAATAGTTGACACTTCTGAAATATTTTCATACTTGATGCCTCAGTGATTTATGCAATTATTCTAATATAAGCAAGTACTAAAAAAAGGCTTTGGTTTGCAACGTTGATTCTTGGAGACACTAAAATGTTCCATCTCTCTAAACTCATTTAACCAAAACTGTACTACCTATATACACATTTAGAAAGGAATGGGAGGAATACCTATTCTCTTCTCTCATCTACTGCTGGACAGTACTAAAATTTACTATGTGCATGCTGACAAAGGCAAAAAGACCTGAAACACTCTTTTGAAAACCAAATTTATTTGTCCCTACCTTAACATTTGAATTAGTGTATTTTTATCTCAACCATTCATTTTATTTCTATGATACACTGAAAACAAAAACCCAATTTTAACCAAAATAAAATCACATGCTACAACTTTTTTTACAAAATCAAAGGATAGGAAAGGACATCACTTCAAAAGGTAGAGAGTAGTAGTGGAAAGTCTTTCAGGTAAGACTGTAAATTGAAATGACTTCTGATGCAATGACTATTTATGGGTAAATAATGAGTATCCACATAGTGCCTTGTAGGATTTAAAAAAACATTTCATGCCTTTTAATGAGTAAACAATAATTCTATAAAAACAATTTGATGGGTTTTTTTTTTTTTTTGGTCTGAACCGGCAGCTTGTTTTTAACGCATAATTTTTGCATAAGGAGTTCTAATGATAATACTCTTTGAAATACTATATATGTGTGCCATGGAATCCATTTGAAAGCACTACTCCTTGTGATTATACACCTCCAGTTCGATACAGCAATGTAAACTTTCTCACTGTCAAATACACCACTTGTCTCAGAGATTATACAGATTATACAGCAGTACCTTTCTTTTTAAGCTTGTTAGTACTAAGTATCCTTCAACATGTTGGGGATGATATTTAACACTTTCCCGTCTTACATGGACTAAAGTCACTCCCTGAAAAGGGAATCTCTTTGTCAGAGATAATTCATAATAGATCCACATATTTTCATTGAAAAATATGGAACAGAATCAGAGAATTGCAGAACAGAATTACCCGTACCATCAAATATTTCCTGTAAGGATAACTGTGATCTTTGAATTAGGAGTACATATTCGCTAACTAAAAAAACTTATATTTAAACAAGTAAAGGAAGAAACTATCCTTTTATCATAGTTCAGTGAGAGGAATTTGCTTTAATATAAATGAAAACCAAATGCGAAAGTGCAACTGTGAAGTCTGCACATAAACACAGCTAGAGAAATGTTTCTAGATATTTCCAGTAACTCACTTTATCTCCTTTCCCAATCTTGGCAACTAATTTCTTTGATAGGCAGTCTTTTATAATAATTCTTTGTCAAAGGCTCATAAAATCTACTCTGAATTTTCTCTTAAATGAAAAAATCAACCTCTTTTCCCTTATATGAACAGTACCAAAAAATATACTTTGCAATATTTTTAGTTCTATACTTGGAATTTCTTCAACTTTGTTTCTTGTCAGTGAATACTACCATTAGTAGCAAGTGCTGAGCAGAACACAGCTGCATGCTAAAGGAATCCAGTTCGTGGAAGTGAAGGTGCCTCCCCAAATAACAAGACTGGTTAAGGGTTGTACATCTCAGCACATAGACAAGTGCTGCACAGATATTCACCAAGAACTTAGTAACAGACCAAAGGAAATTTTTTGGAATCTTTTGAATAGGGTGACCTAGGCGACCATCCCAGCCGATGTATATGTTTCTGTCAGTCATCTTGCACTATGGATGAGCCATTTTCTATCATCTTAGTGACACAGAAAAGGTTGTCTTGTGTCACCATTCCCGCATCTGCAGGAAAATGCTACAGAAATTGTTCTGGGGACTTCTTGGGACCCACAGATTCTCTATTCAGGGTGTTAATTAACAAATTTAAGCGTTAATACAGTGTCTATGTAGTGCCTTAGGTGCAGCAGAGGCTGTTATTGGGTGTCTCCAGGACAGTCTGAAATTCCCACCTGTAGACCTGCAACAATTAGTCAAGTGCTTTGCTGTGAAAACAGCCAGATGTTCAGTCAATCTCCAGGTCTTCTGCTGGGCTCATTTCCACTGAGACTAGCTGGGAAGTTCCTGGACCACTGCTGGAATTTGTATTTCAATGCAAGTGTCTGACTGGGACATACTGAATGTTAGGGATGATGGGGTTGCATGCACACTACGATTTTGGTAATATAAACTAAGTACAAGGCTTACAAAAGGCCATAATATTTGCTGTCCCTATAGGAAAGTGACAGAAAGAAAGACAAACTGAGAACTGACAGTTTCTGCTGTGAGGCTGCCATGAATTTGAGTCTGTGGTAGTCTTTGCAGGTACCTAAGTCACCTCACTGGGGCTTTCCTTATTCCTGTGGTAGCACAGTTTAACATCCTTTCAAAGCCTTCAGTATTCTCTCTGGAGAGTACCCAGTACAGTACACAGTTAATCTGATAAGGGTGCTGTTAGCAGAAGCTGCACGATCACACAACTAATAAACAATATAGCAAGGAAGAGAATTAACTTTTTTCTCCGCAACACATTTAGTAGCTTAAATTCCACAGAACAAACACAGACAATATTTTTATTCCCCATCTCATGATAATTAATGTAGGAAAAAATAAGGAGCTTGATCCAGTATCAGATGAAATAAAGGCTGCCCTTTGCAGTCTTCCTTTTTCTTTTACTCTCTATTCTCAAATAGACAAAATGCTTGCAGCTAAATATCAAATTGGAACTGTGAAATGTAACTTTATAGTGAATCATATTAGAAAGTTAAAGGTTATGAACAGGTCATTGTAATCTTGTTATCCAGGCACTTATTTCCTTACTCTTCAGTTCTAAGTATTTGGTGTAGCTATCTGACCTGCTTTTTTCACATAGTTTTGCCTCTTGTCTGTTTGACTGCAATAGTGAGAATAGCCATTGTATTTTGTTCAGAATGCATTTTTGATAAGGCAATTCTGTTTAGTCTTGCTCAATATGAGTTGTCTTTCTAAATGCTTCGATGGGCAAATATGATTCTGTTTGACATTTTTGTTAATTTAACACACTTTTCTTGAGATGAAATGATGCCTATCAACAGTAGCTTGCCTGCCCTTCCTGTACTGCCATTTACCCTTCAGGCATATTACCCTGGGTTCTCATGTGCTCCCCATATCAGTTTGGTCTTCTACTACATCATTACATTAACTTCTGTGTATATGTTGTTCTTTAGCTGTCTCTACCCAATTTTTTAAGGTATACTACTGCTTTAAAGGGTGCAGGTTTGTTAGAATACTAACTTGAGTCTCCGCCAACCCAAACTGGTCAAAAATTTCTCTAAGATATTTTCCTGTTGGTGAAAGTGAAAGACATTATCTTTTACACCTAGCAAGGAAAATCAACTATTTCTGGGACTACAACATAGCTATCTATAATGCACTGAAACCATTTTCACAAGCCGTAGCAGACCATTATTTTTTCCAAAATTTCTTGTATCTCAGTGTGTTTTTTCTATTAGGAAAGAACTGTATTTCAAATAATAACATTTTAGCTAAGAGGTCTTTTATTATTCTGAGTTCCAACTGTGTGGTATTCTATTTTTATTGGACAGCAAGAATAACTACTTGTTAATTGCATTCTTCTCTTTTGACCCCTATTGTTTTTGAAAATTTTGGGCAAGTTAAATAGCAGACAAGAGAAGAAATAATATGGGAAAAATTATAAGGTTGTAGGGGAAAAGAAACCCAAAAAATTAGAAAAGGAGAGAAAAAAATAAAGGAAACCTACAGGAAAATAGAGGTTACTGCTCTTTTCTTGATATCTTTACATGAAATCTCATAGACTGAGCATGACCCTCTCCCCTTTCATTCCTTCTGCAGTGAGGTACCAATCCCATACATTTGTAGCACAGCTCCACTCCTGCACCAGGATCCCACATGCCTGAGTCAGCTGTTTGATTTGTGATCTGTCAACCACATCAGCTTCCAGGTTGAAAGAGGGCAGTGCAACTTTGCAGACACAGGTAAGACTCCAAACACTGCCCTGCTAAGAGGCACACTCCCAACAATGCCAGCCCTTCTTTTTGATGTGACCAGGCAGAGTCACAGCACTTCTGATTAATGTGATTGAATGTCTGAATCCAGCATGGGGTAAAAGCTAACAGATGCCCACTCTGTTGCAAGAGTCAGTGTTAAGTTCAGTGATTGCAGAAAGCTGAGAATTCATCTCTTCTGTAAAGGTCACAAAATCCCCGAGTAGGGATTATGCCTCCTGCACGTTTGGGGCAGGAGTTTCACATGCACTACTGGCTCAATGTAATTTCCATATGGGGTCAGCCTCTTCCTGCTTTCATTTGCAGCAGTAGATGTCTGATATTGAATGTTTTGGGAACCTCACCTGAAAAAATTTCCTCATGTTCATTCTACTATTTGAAGTGAAATGCAGGCAGCATTGCATGCTTCTAAAGATGACTGTGCTGGCTGTACTGCAGAGCATTTCTTCTGGTAATTAGACTCTGAGTGCACTGAGAACAGTTAGGCAGCTCATAGGGTGGTTTCTTGACTGTTGCTTATCTTTGCCACATTCCTAGCTGGGCAGATGGCAATTGGTTGTCAGTCTCAGCAGATTCAACCAGGACTTCAGTATGCAGGGAAACCAAACTGCCCTCATTTGCATTAGAATTAATTCCTCCAGCTCCAGAGTTTAGGCAGGCTGGTAGAGTGTGCGGGTTCCTTCAGTGTATAAACAGCAAATTGGTATCAGATTAGTGTCTTCCAAAGAACATAAAACTCACTAGGGAGAAAAAGAAAACATTGACGTGTTTAGGTTTCCACAGACATGCAGCTCATAATTCCCATAGATTTGGGAGATTTTTAAAACTACAAAATACAGTAATTTCTGTGTTCTGCAAATGGCTGGGGGAGACATGTTAAAGAATGCTGGAAACTTTACAGGTATGAACAAATGCTGAGGTTTTGCTTCTGCAGTGAAGTCAAAGCTGATGGTATATTGTAATATTTTTAATCTTTCTACAGATTCTAGGCATAACTTGTTTTCTGCCATTACACTGGTGTTGTACTTGGCTCTCTTTTTCATTTCTCCAGTTGTACATGTAGCTCAGTGTGCTGCCTTTCTTTTCTTTGGTCTTTCTTATTTATTTTCTCTCTTGTGATTCATGTTGCACAGTATTCTGGTGGAGATGTGAATTTCCATTTGTTCTCTCATGTGAAGACTGACTGTACCATCTTTCTTTGTTCAGTCCTCCTACTGATTCATCCCCAAATTGCAGAAACAGTGGGTTTCATATGTATTCAGATATCTTCTTGTCTAAAGTATCAATACAAATGCATTATATTTAGTTGATAAAGCCGGTAATTAATTCTAGTTTGAACTGCAGCTTAACTACATTTAACACTAAGCTAAATTTTAAATAAGGAGTTTTTGAGGTCCAAAATGGAAAATAAAGCATTCTGCAATTTTTCATGGAACGAATCCTTATGCCTTCCAAAATCAGTTGGGTTTATTGAAAGCATTCTCTATCAATAAAGTCAAAAGGATTTTGACCCTTTTTATGACTAATTTTATTTAAAAATTTCATTCCAAAATAGCTGTTTCAAAACACAGAATACACAATATTTTATTTGTCCTTTTTTAAGGACATATGTCATATTAGGACATATTCCTAGCTGAAATAGTTAAGTTATAAACTCTGATTTCAAGAAGCATCAGTTTTGTTTTATAAACAATATTTTGCAAGTGTTTATTATTTGACAGATTTTGATTATGATGAGTATATAATTTCTTCCTGAAAAAGCATTTTGACAGAAAGCTTTAATCAGCTCTGTTGAGAACCCAAATGATTAAGATGTTGCTTAGCACACCGCTAAGCTAGACCAGCACTCCCAGGCTGTATTAAGAGGATAGAAAACATCCTCACTGAGACAAGGACAATTTCTTTATCTTTCTCTTTTATTTTTCTCTAGCATTCAGGCACTGCAGGTAACGGTGTCAAAAAGGAACTTCAGAAGTATTTTTTGGAGTTACACTGCCAAAGAGATGGCAGGCTGTGTCACAACCTTCTAACCGGGTCATCTTTAAGGCTGCTCACACCAGGCTGCCAGATGATAAAAGCTGTTTTTCTCACGTTGGCTCCAAGAAACAAAAAATCAGAACAAGATTTTTTTTTCCCTAATTAAAAATATATAAAAAAGAGGCTGCCTAATTACATGCAAATATATATAAAATTTAAAACTTATTACTTGATAGTTTTCCTTTTATGATGTTTTTCAATTTTATACTGTAAATTAGATTTTACGTTATCACAATTGACTAAAGCGTTTGGGTAATTTTGGAACAACTTATAAATTGTGTTAGGGCTTTTGATGCTTATTTCAAGTACTGAATTGGCAGAAGGGTTGTGTTTTGCTATTACACTTACCCTTTCCAGGAGAGTTTACCATAGCAAGAAACCTCACCATATTCTTAACACTTTGGTATTCTCATTTACTTAGTAAAAGAATTGAGCACCTATGTGTCTTTACAATGCTGTGTCATGGCTTCACCAGGGCAATGCAGTATTAAATAGTATTCTCAGCTACCTCTTCAAAACGTGACATTTCCCTCAACAGAGCTTAGTTCAGCTAAGGAGAAAAACAATTCGTCCATAGTATATCAGGGAGTTTCTACACAACTGCAATGATGCCAGCAGAGATACACTTATTTGCACCTGCCTAGACATTTTCTGTCTTTATAGCAATAGTTTAAATCTAGTTTGAATCAAACCATTACAGCACACTACTGTGATTAGTGCCTTGAAATTATTTTGGTATGAAGACAGAATGAGCCACCTCTTTGAATTTACTCTTCCCTAAAAAAATGTGAAGTATTTTCATGGTGGGCTACTTGGCAAGTAAGGACCCATGTTTCAGTGAGGGGCTGCACCTTCTATAGCCTCCCATCACAGAATCATAAAAAAATTACAATAATTGTGTTCCAAGTGTGAGCTCATGGTATTTTAAACACTGCACAGCATGTTTTCAAGTTTTCTCTTTCATCCAATCCTCCAGGTCTTGATATATTATTTATTGAGAAAATTCTCATTTCAGTAATGTTGGAATTTAGAGTGTATTTTCTGCTCAGTTCTTGCTGCTGCAGCATTATAATAAAAGATGGACTCAAGCTTTTAAGGAACTTGAACTGATATTGTAGTGTTAATAAACATAAGCTCTACACAAGCAGCAGTCTCCCACAAATAGCAGGATTCTGCTGCTGCTTCAGATTTTGTCTCTCATCTCTGAGTGGCACGGCTATAGGAAAACTGGAAGTTTGTGTGCCACAGCCAAGGTTTGCAACTTTTCTAAATATTAATAGCATTACCCTCCTTTTGTTGTTGTTGTTGTTTTTGTGTTATTAAGCCATTCTCTATTTGTCGAGGGGTTAAGAAATGTCACCCTAGTATTTATCTGTCATACGGAAAAGGGCCAACAGCAGAAGTTCTGCAAAGATATATTGGAGCACAGTGTGAACAAGAGCACCAATTCCAGGTCAAGAGGTGGCTAAAAAAGGAACAAACCCAAGAAGCATATTCATGTCTCACTCCTGCTTATCTTTACTGCAGTATTCTATCAAGTTACACAGGCTGTGCTCACAAATGCCTGTACCTTACAAAAGATAAATGTTAGCAAAAGAATGACAAATGCTCAGCACTTCTGCAAATCATGTTGGATATACGCTGTACATACAAAATCAATTGCTTATAATTACATTAAAACATCTGTATTACAAAACAGTAATATTTATAGAACTATGGAATATGCTGAGTTGGAAGGGACCCATCAGGATCATCAAGTCCAACTCCTGGCCCTGCACAGGACACCCCAAGAGTCACACCAGGTGCCCGAGAGCTTGTCCAAAAGCTTCCTGAACTCTGTCAGGCTTTGTGCTGTGACTACTTCCCTGGGGAGCCTGTTCCAGTGCTCAAACACCTTTTGAGTGAAAAACCTTTTCCTGATATCCAACCCAAACCTCCCCTGACTCAGCTTCATGACATTCCCTCGGGTTCTATCACTGGCCATGAGACTGAAGGGATTGGTATCTGATCTTCCACTTTCTCTTGTGAGGATGTTGAAGACTGCACTGAGGTCTCCTCTCAGTCTCCTCCAGGCTGAACAAACCAAGTGACCTCAGCTACTCCTCACAAGGCTTTCCCTCCAGACCCTTCACCATCCTCGTTGTCCTCCTCTGGATGCTCTCTAATAGTTTAATATCTTTTTTATGTTGTGATGCCTAAAACTGCACACAGTACTCGCAGTGAGGCTGTACCAGTGCAAAGTAGAGTGGGACAATCACCTCCTTTGACAGGCTGGCAATGTATTATTTACTTTATGAATAAAAATAATTTTTACTTTAAAAATAAAAATATAAAAATATTATTTACTTTAAAAATACCATTTAGCATTTTTTAAATGCTCTGAATATTTATAAGGCCTTTGGTATCATTACCAGATAACAGAAATAGATGAAACAATCCCCTGGTGAATTTAAAATATAGATGCTTGCAGAACATAGTAAGTCATTATTTTTAAAAAAATTGTTGACAAACATTAATATCTTTGTCTCAATGACTGCAGCAGTAGTATTTTTAATGTGCTCTATTTGTTCTTTAGCTTTTAGTATTGGCATTATACTCTATAACTTACACTAACAATTCACAACAGGATTAACCTACAACATAAATATTACTGATTTACTCTGGGACTATTCCCCTTATGATTCCTTTAATGATCATCTGTCCATGCCTGATTGTATTCCTTTTTTTCTCATTTTGTTGTTTTGCCACCATCCCTTCTGGTTTCTGTATTCCTTCTGATGATTTTTTTGTGCACTTAAAAAGTTCATAAAGATACAGAGTATAAGGACTCCATCACCTGCAGTTTACTAGAAATCCTGACCTGAAATATTGAGTCTCTCTTAGCTGAGTGCTTGTTCTGCCTAGAGGATACGTTAGGAGCACTGCATGAGTAAAAAGGTTTTCATCTGATCCACATACTGCATTCTCATTTGGAAGTTATTTATAGATGTGCTGTGCTGTTTCCATTTTCTATCCCTTTATCTCTCTCGCTCAAGATTAGTATTGCTTTCTGCCTCTTTCTGCATGTGAGCATTTCTATCATTGTAGTTCTGCTGCTCTGATCCATTATTGGCCTACCACCTTTATTTAATACAAGTTGAACTTCATACATTTTGGGCAAAAGGAAGAAACATGATACAAATGGATTCAGTTGCTGTCATGTCAGAAACAGGACATATAGTGTGTTACAGTTCTACCCAGGCCAGTAAGAAGTTGAACTCATTGTGCACTCCCAAGGGTTTGGGGAAAACTTCAGGGTGAGTTAACTGCAGATCATCTCATGTTCCCCCTTCTTTTTTGTTGTCAGGACATGATGCTGTAATTCAGCTGCAGCTGTGCAGTCACCTTTATCTGTTTGAGTGCAGCCTCTCACTGGAGGTGTGATTCTCATTGCTCCCTTTACTCATGGCCAACCCTGCATCACCAGGCTACCATTCAGACAGACAGACAGACAGATCCTGGACTAATCTGGCTAAAAACTAATCTAGCAAAAAGAAGCAAAAAAAAATCAGTTGGCTCATTCAGATTCACTGCACTGACACGCAGTTCTGGGAAGAGAAAGTGCAATCATGCTTTTCAGCAGCTGCCCATATATATCTTGCACTAAAGCAGCCATGGAATTATAGTGTCAATTAGGCAGTAGACCTGGGGACGGGAGGGAAGAACCCTATTGACTGTTTGAGCTAGAGGATCAAGGCTCCCCTTTTCACAAGTTCACTTGTCTCCATATTAACTCAGGAAGTTGTCAAGAAACATTGGACTTGCATGAAAGAGTTATTTGCATTACAGTCATCAAAAAGCATTTTCCACCACAATGTGGTGAAGATCCCAATTTTTTTTCACTTAAACAAAAAATTATTCAACACCCCTTGCTCAGGTCAAAAGAGAAATATCAGCATAACACAAAAGAAAATTTGTCCCAAAATATTTAATATGTAGGAGAAGGGGTACTAAGTTCATCTTATCTTACAGTAACAAATTGTTTCAGCAAAAATACATGGGGGAAGGAATCTGGCTGAATTCTTGAAACAGTGGGAGGGGAAATGAGCTGCTAGAGGTTGAAACGAATTGGTTTCTGGGGCTCTTGAGATGTCATGCCAGCCCTGTGAGCAGTACACTGTTCATTGCTTTTGATATTAGATAGTCTGTTCTAAGGAGAATAAAATACCCAATGACAGTATCTACCCATTTTCTTTTGAACAAGAAATAATCCTTGCTAGAGCCCATGTGGTGCATAGGATGGCAATATGCAGTGTATTACTATAACTAAACAATCATAAATAAAACATTTTATGATTTGCAGCTGTATGCTTTCAGAAAAGCTGTACACAACTTTTCCAACACTCTGCTTTCAGAAATAAAAAGAAACCCACTTGAACTTGGCCATTTCAAAAGGTACTCTTGGCAATGGGAACTTTGAAAGATGCAGCATATTTGGCATAATTTGTATCTGTTGGCTTACATTAGTTCTAATATAAGCATTTCAAACAAAGATAGGATGTTTTCTTAGCTCTCTTGGAATGTTGACATTGAATCATCCATACTGCAGGGATACTTGTCTAATGATCACAGAGTCTATTACGCGCTTCCTTTGGAGAAAGAACAAAGATAACACTAAATCTGGTGGTAAAATAGCTTAACTTAGGAACAGCAGCATCAGACTAATTCCCTTTTTTTGAACTCAAAAGCAATTGGTAGTCAGAAAAAAAAAAAAAGATTAATATCCAGGTAACTAGAAAGGTAAAAGGACCAGGAAAAATAAGGAATATTAAGGGATGGTAATGCAATGCTACTCTTGGGGGAAGAATTTCAAAATGGGGTCCTATGGAATATTTCTGAATATCAATCCAATTAGTAGGAACAGAAACATGCAAATTTTTAATCTTGTGAAATATTTGAGTGTTTTAATTTATTATTTACATTTTATAGTGTTATTTTCTAGTTACATATATAAGTCAAGCCTATATAATGAATTTTAAGAGCTTGAAATATTTTTATTTTATTAATACTTTTTAAATTCTTGTGTGCATTGAAATACTTCATTACATTAATGTTAACAGATTCTGCTCCCAGTAATGCTGGAATCATGCAGTTCACCAAATGGAGCTATTCCAGTTGCAACAGGGTCAATAAAAGTAAAACTATGTCATGCTTTCTTGCCATATTCAGCTAAAAATAATTCAAATATTACATAGACTGTGTGGATTCTTTTTCATTATAGCAAAGATTGAGATTCCATACAAGTACTCCGATTCCAGGGGAGAAAAACATTCAAAATCATGTACATTTTCTATGAAGGACAAAATTAAACATACATTCCCTACCATAAATAACTTGTTTTCCCACTATTTATACATCATTCATCAATAATTTGCCCATGCTAGAACTTCTACAATTAAAGAAATTTCAGGATTTGAAATTGAAATTAATTAGTCATCCTATTCTTTTTATCACATGTTGTCAAAAGTATTTACTGAAACTGCATTAACGAGAACTATGTATTATGTATTACAATGACTAAAGAATTTCTCAGACTAGTGTCTTAAACATAGTATTACATTAGTAAAATATATTAATACATTTTAAAATAAAATAAAATAAATACAATAAATATGTTACTAAAATATAATAATACATAATAAAATAAATATAATAAGCCCCATAATATTAGCAAAAAAAAAGCTATTACAGAATGTAGCATCATTAAAAAACACTGAAGGATTTGTGCAAGATAGAGACATTTGAAAGAAAGTCTCACCTCTGTTCTTCATGTGATTTGCTTAGATTGAAATGTCAGGTTAAAATTTCACAAAAAAAAAAAGCCCAGCTGCTCTTGAAGCCGGGAGAGGCAGGGCCTGCTTCACATCTCTACTGGGCAGCCTCATTCCCAAGATAAATAGGGAGAAAAGCAACCAAAAGATACCACTTCCATAGGAATATCTTACATTCCTTGCTCTATTTGCTTTTGCACAGGTTTTCATAGTCACAAATGCAAATTTCTGTGCAGGATATGTTTTTAAGCACCTTTAATGATGGTACTTTTGGTTTTGATGCAGATACAGTTTCCATTATTGGAACAACTTGATATGATTTGGTTTTCAAATAACTAGCAAGTAGCATTATATATTACCTAACTACCTGACTAGAAGAATATAGAAATGCAGAGAGCTCTTTCCAGCGACAGGAAATGGGTACACTTCTTCAATTAATTCACAAGACTGCCTTGTTTGCTGATGCATTTATGCACATATTTATATTTTTTAATTATTATCATCTTTAATTTTGACATGATGAATAATTTTCTCTATAAACATGTTGCTTAGGATAAAACAGCACATCCAAATCCTTTTTGCTTTTTGTCTTTTTTCAATACTTTGATAGCATGTCTAGAATGGTTCTCACTGTTTTCATAAAAGTGTTGCAGTCTAGTAATTTTAATAATGATTTAAGAGGGGCTTTCAGTGAAAACCCTCAAGTAAGAATGCTTTGAGTGTAGACAATATTCTTGCTTTCTGTGTGAAGACCTTTGGGATTCCTTGTCTTATCATTCATCTTCCAAACCTAAAATATAAGTTTTCATGGGCTAAGATTTGTTGTTTCCTCAGCTTTCTTAATAATATCTTGTGGGGAAAAAAAACAACTGATTTTACCTCTGTTCCATTCATCAAAGCAAAAAATATTCCCTACCTTTATAGAATGGTAGAATGATTAGTCATTTCCAGTAGCTTACATAGTAACAAGATTATCTATAAAGGCACAAACCCACATTTCTGTAATAACTGGAGAAATGGAGGAGGAATAGAATTTATTCTTTACTTCCTCCAGTATTTCTGTGTTTGGTCTGCAAAGCTGATTTGCTGATCTGTTTTGTGCTGCTGCTGCTGCTATTGTTTTGAGATGTCTATCAAAAGGAGGAAAAAGAGCAAAGAAAACTTAGAGAATCTAGAACCAAACCTCAGTAAATCAGTTCTCTAACCCTAAAGATATGAGGGTTTACACACCCAGCCTACCCTGCCTAGAAAAGTTAAATTTTGTTACAGTACCTTAATTTGTTTTTGTAAGTGCTTCTGTGTTCTGTCTGTGCACTTGCATTTTAATTTGAGAACCTTTGCATAACATGCTGCAATAAATTGTTGCCTATTAAAAAATAGTTACATCTATAAATGTTTCCTAAGTAATACCACTCTTTTCAGCCTCTTTATATTTCTACATAAAAAATTGGCATAAACTTTTTCATAAAGAAAGCAATCATGAAATAAAAAATTAACAGTTGTCTTAAAAAAAAAAATCATATTGGAATGTCTGTTCACTAAAGAAGTGTCCCTGTGAGTTCATCCTCCTCCTTTTTATTTTCTTTAAAATCTCATTATTGAACCTGGAAGCAGCGCTTTGATTATCTTGAAAAATCAGAGGCACTAATGAATTTTCAAAAAGGTATTTTTTCATATACATCATACCTGTAAGCTTTCCTTTGAACAGATGGACATAATCTGGGATTAATGTTGTCCACAAAAAATCCATGCGGCTTTTTGGTTTAGCTCTGCCAGGAGTGCCCTTGGCCACAGAGTTGATCAGACTTAACATAAAATTTGCTTCACAATAACACACTGCCTTTTACAGTCACAGAAATACTGCAACTGTAGTTTTAATTTCCATTCACTTGAAGTTAATTTTAAAAGAAGAAAATATAAATAATGAAATGTACAATGCAGTTAGTAGTTTCTTCAGGAAAGCTTAATATCGTCAATGTTTTCTGAAAGTTGTACCTCCATTATTCATAGGCACCTATAAGAAAACAAATGTTTTAGTAATAAATATGGGCCTAGGTACAATTGGCATACTAAAATATTTTTTTTTCCAAGTAGGGAAAAAATATTCTTCTTTATCCTTATTTTACTGTCAAGCCTATGCAAACATCATTAAATCTATCCTTGCACCACCCTTCAGAAGATATTTGCTGCATCAGGTCTTTGCCATTTAAGATGTCTTTGACAAAGCAAATAAAATCTGAAACCCATACACAGTTTTTCTCTATAGTTGGATTTCTTCAGTAATAACAGGTCAAACGTGGAATGCAGTTTGCAGGTGCATCTCCTTTGCCTAATGGTAAATGAATAGATGCTGTGTTTGCCTTCGCTATTGTAGATGACTTCTAGTATCCTGTTTCCCTCTTGAAAATATGTTGCCTCATGCTTCACACTTTTTATCATCATTTACATTACAAAAAGCTATAGTGGTTGAAGGTCTTGCTGTCAGTATGATTTCTACTATACAGGTCCTCCGTCCCTCATCTAAGCAAGCTTGGAGACCCCAGAATAGCAGCTTAGGCACACTAAAGTACCTTGTGCTGGTTTCTGCTTCTGTGTAAAGATATAAAAGTCTGGAAAGCCAAAGTCTTCCAGGTTTCTCTCACCATCCACATGCTAATGAATTGGGGAGCAGATTCTGCGATCCATTTTAAACATAACATCTCAAAGAACAATTACCATTGGAGTAAGTATCTTTATCCATTTTTTTGCCCCGTGCTGCTGAATCCTCCTGTAAGTAAGTGATTAGCAGATAGCTTGTGTTGTCTTCAGAGCGTGTGTTCTGGCTGCATCCATCAAACTGTAATGCTAGTACTCTCCAAAGCAGACTTTGGAGTCCAAGGCAACTTTTTGTACAGAAATTATTCTCCTTCTGGATTCCTCTCATATTCTAATCAAACCTGTTGCTTTTACTGGGTTTTGCAGTGTCATGCAGGAGAAAAAGACTACACAAGAGCATGTAACAGAGCATACTTCAGCTATCACATTGGCTAGACAGCTGTATTTAAATGACTGCAGTATTACTGTAGAGTCTCAGGGGAGTAAATGTCTTCTTTTCAGTTTCTAATAATTCAATATTCATTATATTTTCTACTTCTTTTACTACGTCTGCTACTTGACACACACAACAGACCTCCAAGCTGTTTCTTCTTCCAGAGGTTCTGTTGCACGCCAGGACCCAAATGTTTTTTCTCTGGAGACTTGCTGTTAGGTCCTTGTCTGGAGTGATGCTTGGAGATATGTCTATCTTCTGTGTAGTTTTTTTTCTTAATATTGATCTTCAGGATTGAACTTGTCTTTGTTTGGGTTAGGGTGACACTGCTGCTGCTTTTTTCCATCATCTTTTTACTCCTGGGTCCTGGCTGTGTATGCTTGTCTAAAAAAACTTTGTTCAAATGTCATCACATTTAGCAGTGATACAGTAAAATTTGAGACTACTGTTTCTGGACATAGGATTGAGAGAAAAGAAAATTGAGCATCTATATGAAATAAATCTATTCTCCAATCTGAATAAATAACAAAAATAACTTTCTTGGATTGGTGTGGATCACATCCAAACTGTTCAGCAGTACTTGCAGCAGTCAGAGCAAACTAACTGCTTCTAACTGTTTTAGCACTCCACTAATTTTAGGATTTAGAAATACTCTATGCCATACTTATACTATATTGACGTATTTGGCACATCTCAAAACTGTAGTTTATGCAAGTTCTGAAGACTTCTGCCCCACAACCAAAGCTATCCTATTATGTGGGCAAGAAAATAGTAAGGATTAAGGTGAAGAATTATACAGAAGACTGTAAATCTTAAAGCAGCCACTTTCCTTCAATTCCCATCCTCTCTTGGTCTGTCAGGGTGCTGACATTACTGCTAAGCTCTGTGCAACACTGCCTTCTTCACAGTTCTTCAGATGAGGCTCATCATTGCAGGGAACTTTAATGTCCCTTAGCAGGAGCAGCAAATGGAAATGGATGGCGGAACTTAAGCCTCTCCCCAACAAAATCCGTGTACCTATGGGCTCTCCCCTGCCTATGCGAGAGCATAGGAACCACATAGTAGCTTGGGTAACAATGCCATTTGTTTACCATCCTAATATATGCCAGGAATTGTTGGGACAGCTGATCCCCAACTTGCTTCTCTCTAAAGCCACTTTTGCCCAATCCAGCAGCTAACAAGTAACAAACTTGTGTAGGAGCACGTAAACTTAAATATATGCTATTACTAGGGACTACCAGGCTCTTTTTGTTTGACAGCTTTCTTTATCAAGGTGCCACAAATTCTGAAGAAGACTAGGACTCATTATATTAAATACTGTGCTAATGTACTTAAAGTTGCATTAATAATCTGAAGCTAATGGTATGCTGGGCCAGCAACTTAATTTTACAAGATAAAGACTTGACTATTCCAAAAAACTGAAGTCATTCACTGGATATGGAACAAATCTAATTCTCTTAAATCAGAATTTACGGGATATTAAATACATTCTGACAGCACAGTGATAAAGAAGATTAAAAGAAAATTGTGTGCAGAGCTGTACCGGTTGAATCCATCTTCCTATTACTGTAGGGAAGTTTTTTTCCCCACTTAAGCCTTAAGTTTAAAGAACTTTCCACAAAACGCAAATAAAAGGACAGGGGTTCAAATCTAACAGCTTGTGTTTGTTACTATTAAGAAGCCCTGATGTTCCCAGTCATAACAAATTGGTTGGATCTATTACACCTCATCAGATAAGAATACAGGCAGATTATATCAACAAAACAGACACTAAATTAGTAGCTGGAATAATATGAATTAACAGACACTGGTTTAATTTTTTTTTTGTATAGTAGATTTCCACACAGCATAATCTTGACTCATTAATACGAATAAAATACCATGCTATGACCCCCAAAATGTACAACAAGTTTAGTCAAGTACCCTTACAAACAGCAGAGAAGTCAGGCACCAGTGTAAACAGCATTGCCAAATCCCTGGGTTTCTTTTCTTTGGCTGGTTTTTGACCATGGGCTGTTATTGCCAGGCCAAGGACAGACAGCTGTAATTTGTGCTTCTTCACAGCTACCTACAGTTTCCTGAACTGGAAAATTGCTGACTGGATGGCATCCAGCAGCTGCCCAGGGCTGTGTTAGAATGGCCAGAAACTGGACAAGGTAATCAATAATCTGTGCCCGTGCTGCTTGGGCAGCTATCAGACTCGCTCATGACCTGCCTAGGGCATTGAAGAAGCAGGATTTCTGACAGAGAGGCTCAGTGTTCCTCCCTCACAGTTCTGAATGAGCTGGCAGGGCTTATGCCAAGCACTCAGCCATCAGTAAAGGGCACAGTAAAGAATCCTGAATGGAAGTGAATATATGAACACAAGAAAAGAGTTGACAGGACTCATTGTTTAGGCCTGATAGTTTTGTTTCTTTGTCCCAGCTTCCTACAGACAATATTGTCTTTTAACCCATATTGTGCTTTTGAATGCTTTTACTGTGTATATTGTCAGTGTTATAAAGGTTACTTTTATGTATTGCTGTCCCTTTTGTTCATGTTCCAGCCTACTACAGAGAACACCAAGTTTTCTTCCTAAAGTCTTTGGGCTAGAGAAAGCTGCAGATGCCTCAAGTGCCGTGTCCTCAGCCCTCCTGGTAAGCACACTGCTGTGCTTCTCTGTAGCAACCCAGGTAAGAGCACATCAAGGGATTTAGGCCAAGTGAAAAGGCACAAAGAGCTGAAACTCAATTTCTTTTGAGAATGAACCACTGTCACCTCAACTTTTACTGAAGCTTATACTATACCATTAAACATGTACTGGCTTGTACTAGTACACTGTATCTGAGCAATTGATTAAATGGATTCCAAAGAGAAAATCTGGAGATTCAGGCACTTTGGACTTGAAGGAATTGTATGTATACAGCAGGAGTAGCAATTCCTTTACTTGGGCATAAGATCTGAAAATAACTTTTCACAAAATGAAGCATACGAAGGGGAACACAGAACTTACCTTTTTCTTGCATATATTAAATTATTTTTTTAAAAGCAGTTGTATTAATAAAGGAGATATTCACTAAATCTCTAGTTTTAGAAAGCTTTTCAGCTGATCTTATAAAACATTAAGCATTACTTGTTATCTTTGATCACTATATTTTAATAAAATAGCTCAACCCTTCTTTCTTCTCTCTTCTCTCCTCCACTTCCCTGCTCCTGGAATTGTTTTTCTAGTTCACCTTTGCTTCTAATATTACAGTATTTATATAAATAATTTACATTGGCCAGGTTCATGGAGTTTGACAGGAAATTACATTCCATATTAAATAAGGAATAAACTCAGTTCATTCAACAATCTCAACAAGACAGAATATGTAAAAGTGTAGCCAAGCTAGAGTAGTCTTCCTGATCTTATCTTTCCAAGTGACGTTGTACCTTACAACTGAGTTGCAGTGTTTGGGTCTCAACACGTGTTGTTGCCTGCACACAGACCCTCACAGTAAGGACTAAGTTTTCCTAAGTTTTCCCTGGAAAACTTGGGCTAATGTAAAACCTATATGTGTTTGCTCATTAAATAAATGTGAGTTCAAACTCAAGTAAAATCTTTATACAATCCTATAACAAATCTGGATGGATTTAAATAAAATTTGATGAGATTAATTTTAAACTGTTTCTGATTCCCACTCCTGACTGTTCCCCTTGAGAAAAGATATGAATGAACAAATCCAGCAGATTTTTTCTGTTCTGTCCATTCAGAAATTAGGTTTTACTTTCACAATTTATACATTGATCATTACTGGCAATAAGATACAGTCCCTTATAATACTAAAAAATTCTTACTGCACAAAATTTGCTTTTTAAAAATTTTATTTTAGCTTTCCTAGTGTAGTACACTATGAGTAAATTTATCTTTAAAAATATCATTTGAGCTGATACTATTATACCCATACCTTGTAACAGTAGTATTTTGACAGTTATATGATTTAAACCCAGTATAATGTATGTAAACCCTGTAGGGTAGATTATTCTTTTGGAAGTACTCAGAAACCGGAGTTCATGCATGAGAAGATGAACACTTCTATTTTTAAATATTATCTTATTGTTTCAGAATAAGTATCACATTACATCACAAAAGTTAAGACTTTTTGAAGTAAGGTCCATGAAAAATAATCTGCTTAAAAACAAACATAGTCCAAAACTTACAGACATCAGTAAGTCTGTGTAAGAAAATTCTGTCAATGTATTCTGTCAATGCTGAGCAGTATTTTCAGACTCTTTTAACACATGAAGACTGGTAAGTGGAAAATTTAATCATATAATTACATGTATTTAATCATTTTATGTATCAGAATGACAGAATTTTATGGAAACATTATTACAGCTTTTAAATTGCTTATTGAACAGACTAATTTTGACCTTTAGCCAAAGATAAAATTATCCATAAAAACAAAGGAATAAGAACTTCAGGTACTGCAATTTGTGATAGCTACTACAAGGTCAGCAGAGCTTTGAAAGTTTATCACTCCTGTCTAGTCAAATTAATTCAAGACATGTTTGGATTCTAGATGTGCCAAGAGACATTGTGTAAATGAAGTAATAACTTTACTTCATTAACACTTTTAATTTTTAAATTTTTAAAATATTTTTAAAAATTAATAAATTTTATTATTTTTCTAACCACTGAAGCTACTCCTGAGTTTTGTATTATAAATACATAATCTGTTTTTCATAAATTCTGTCTATATTGTAAACCAACAATAAGCTAAAATTTTTAATGTACTACATTGTATATATTACTTCCCTAGAAAGATCATACAAAAAACTGCAAACATTTTTATCATTTTAAAGCATAGATAATTTTATTTCTGGTGTTTTGGTTTTTCTTTTTTTTTTTTTTTGTTATAGAAAAGCTCTCTCAGGACTTACTTTTGTGGGGGCTCGATATCATTCAGTAAGTGCAGTTAGTAAAGGTAATAGCGCTATCAATATACTTAGACATAACAAGTCATTATGCTGGTCATTCTGTCCATTTGACATGCACATTAATCCTTTGGGATTTACAGCTGAGTCCAAAAGAGGACCAGTTCTGCACTGATCAGCAAATTTAAGAATATGTAACACACAAACATGAGAACTGTGCTCTGCATCCTCTCAGTGGAGGGGCCTCCAATGTGATTTACTCTTGCTATGCAGAGAAGTCATGCATAATTTTGCAGTAACTTTCAGTCTTTGTGGTGATACCAGGTATCTCTAAAGACTATTTTTCTCAATTTATTCACAAAGTAGGCACCAGATAGCCTCAGCACAGTTTTCACTAAATGATCTAAACTCCATGCTTAATCTGTGTTCCATTCCCTGTAATTTCCAAACTCTGCAGTTTAGACTGTAACTGCAAATGATGGTCCCAGTTTGTGCAAATCCAGATGATTTTCCTGAAGAACTGTCCAGCAAAAGATTACACATTCCTGCCTTTCATTGTTTACAGGAAACAATTTATTAGATAAATCCATAGATGTCATTTTATTTATAAATTTTTATAAACTGAAGATCAGGTTGCATATTCTGTCTATTTGTTCTTCAAGATTATGGTTCTTTAATCATATCTGTGTTTCTAATGAAGCACATTTCAGTATAAAGACTAAAAACCATGTTCCATGTATGGAATTACACGGTTAATTTCATGTTTACATTTTCCAGTTAATTGTTATTTTTTGTATGGAAAACTTGACAAAACGCTTACGTATAAATGGTTAGTTAGGAAGATGATACCTGCTTATATGGTGTACTTGCCCATGGTGTTTCTGTAGTCCTGTGAAGTCTTTCATTGATACTAACCAAAATTAAGCAGTTTAAAAATGAATAGCTGTGTCACACTGGAGACCATAATGAATTTCACAGCTAAGCACCATTTCTGTATTTCAAAGAAAGGTCAAAAATACTTAGGGTATTCTCAACCAGACTGCAATCTCATTTATATATAATGAGTCTCAAAAGGTTATGACTTTACATTCATTATGCTGTCATTACAGTCTGTATATTCTTCCTCTAAGTCCCAAGACCTATACATTCTCCTAATGGAGTCAGTATATATTTATAAGTTAGAAAATAATTTAAATTCCTATAGCATTTAACAAATAATACAAGCTGTAGGTGTTAACAACTCACTGTCTTCTGCCTCAGTCACATTTGTCTGTAGTGTATAAGCAGTATGCACTGCTGAACAGACATGCTGTTCATATTAGAGAAAAGCATTCCTAGATTTAGAAACCATCATTAGGAAATTCTGAGATGAGGGTGTACCTCCGTGCTGCTATTCATTCATCACCTTTGTCACCTAAATAATATTCAAAGGCAAATTCAGGTTTATTTCTAGTTCTGAACAGGCAGCAACTCAGCATTCTAAAAGGGCACCAGTTAATACAAGTAGGAATATCTGGTTTTTTAATATCTCTATATAAAATTATATATATATCCATGCACAATACATTACATACATGTATGTGTATTATATATATGTATATGTATATATGCAAGTCTTACAAGGAGTGGCTGAGGGAGCTGGGGCTGTTTAGCATGGAGAAAAGGAGGCTCAGGGGAGACCTCATCACACTCTACAACTACCTGAAAAGAGGTCATAGCCAAGTGGGGGGCAGTTTCTTCTCCCAAGTAACAAGACAAGAGGAAATGGCCTCAAGTTGCACGAGGGGAGGTTTGAAATCGATACTAGGATGAATTTCTTCACAAAAAAGGTTATAAAGCAATAGAACGTTCTGCTCAGGGAAGTGGTTGTGTCACCATCCCTGGAGGTATTTAGAAGATGTGCAGATGTGGCACTTGGGGACGTGGTTTAGTGGTGAACAGGGCCATGTTAGATTAATGATTAGACTCAATGACCTCAAAGGTTTTTTCCAACTTAAATGAGTCTATGATTCTTTATACACACATATAATTTATATATTAATATATATAAATTCATACATACACACATATTATATATTATATATATTTAAATATATATAATATATTTTAAAAATATATATTATTTAAAGAGTTTCTTTAATACAAAACTTTGCTACTTCCTGTACAAGCAAAAAAAATCTCTATTCTACTGAAGGGAAGACAGACCAGCATAGGAGGTGACCTATATGAACAGACAGGAATAGAAGGATAACCTGTATAGCTAGTATCTACATTTCATTGAGAACTGACAATGTCAGTCACTACCAGCTTATTACCTCCCCATTTCTTCTTGACTCTTCCCATTTCCACACTTTACTTGAGAGTTCTGTATTGCCTCCCCTCATTTCCCTCTCCCTTTTTTTCCCTCTTTGAACTTTTCTGTCTGCCTTCTCTTTGACTTCAGCTTACCTTAAAGGATTCAAAACAGTAAAAATGAACTTTCAACCACCGACATTCAAGTAGGATCAGAATGATGCCAAAGGAGTTCACACCTCCCTACCAGTATGTGTTTATAGAAAATGACTTCTGGCTTCTTAAAATGTAAATGCTTGTTACAGACAGAGAAATATGTCATAAAAAGGAAATACTAAAGAAAGCAAGAGGTTTTATTCTCCCCTCCTTACTTCTCATGCAGTTCACAGAAGGTGCCACATTTCATGTCACTCTAAAACCTGCTCAGGCTTTTGTCTGAAACGATCTGGAATATTAAATCTGTGTCTTGTCCTCTTTGGGTCATCCAGGAGTGAGCTAGGATTTTCACAGATGTTACCTGTGGAATAATTAAGGCATACTGGGCACTGTATATTAAATCAGTGTTAGTGTCAAAATAAGAAAAAACCCAAACCAAAACGAAGGACCTTGAGAAACAAACCTTAAAAACTGTGCATGTATGTTATCTTTCTATTCACTCATACAGTTGCATTAAGGGATGAAAGAGAAAAAAATCACATTTTTCTGTGCAAAATGATGATGAAATTATCCATATAAGGTAGTTTCTAAAGAGTCAAAGGGTGTACATAATGTGGCTTCTTTCTAACATTTTGACCGGTGATATACCTCAGTAATCAACGAATTCCAATGCACCTGAGCCCCTCATATACTACCCTAAACTGTTGGTCTGTTGATTTAAGATGGCATTATTGTCACTATCATATTTCAAATCCATTAACAACCTCATTTTCAGGCAACTGTGAAATTTTTAAAGAAATGCCAACAAAAAGATAAAAATCTTTCCTTCTTGTCAGGATGTGAGAATGTTCATTTGCCTTCTCAGAGGTTTTTATTGCCTTTTCCACAGCTTGACCTCACATTGCTCTTTTCCTCACAAATTCATCTTCTCACATAGAAACTATAAAACAGTCATATTGGTAACATTACCTCAAGGATTAATTGATATTTACTTAATTTGCATGTAACAGAGTATCTATTAATATCCAGGCAGACCATTTATTTAACTGGATAATGAATTACTTATTCATTCACAAACACAAGATTGCATGAATCATGGCTGGACCTCTTTTTGCAGTGTATGAGCAGAGTTGTGGGGGGTTTTGTTTGGTTGAGTTTTTTTGGGAGGGGTTGGTTTTTTGGTTTGGTTTGGTTTTGGTCTTTCTGGTTAAGGTTGGAAGGGACCACTGGAGGTCCATCTGGAGGTCATCTAGTCCAACCTGCCTGCTCAAGCAGGGTCCCCAAAAGCATGTTACTCAGGATTGTGTCTAGATGGCTTTTGGGTATGTCCAGTGAGGGAGACTCCACAACCTCTCTGGGCAACCTGTTCCAGTGTTCAATTACCCTCAGAGTAAAGACATTCTTTGTCATGATTCTTAGGGTGTCCTGTGGAGGGCCAGGAGTTGGACTGGATGATCCTGATGGGTCCCTTCAACTCAGCTTTCTAAGATTCTGTGATTCCGTGTTCAGGTGGAATTTCCTGTGCATTGGAAATTCCCATTGCCTCTCTGCCTAAGAATCATAGGGCAAGTCTGAACAATACCACCAGCTGGTGCAAACGTACAGGCAACTACATTGCTCTACATTGCACTACATTGTTCAGGTTGAACATTCAGAGTAAAGATTGATGATGCTGCTTTCATTTTCTCTTTACCCCCATTTTTTAGAGATTTCCTGGAATTATGTTCATGCCTTTACAAAACCACCTCCGGGAAGTTCAGGAACTCTATTAATTATTTATTTTAGCGTCTTAAAATGAGCACAAATATTGACAATATATTGAATATTAAAATTCTCAAGCATTTCCTTATTTGTATTATTTAAGTAGCTGTTTTACAGGATCTGTGTGGTATTCTGATCCTCCTATCCCTAGGAGGATGGCACGTTTACTTAAATAAGTTTATTCATCATGTCAACTATTTTAAAATTGATTAACTGATCTTGATTAACTTATATAACTATTTTCTCCTTGTATTTCTATACCCCCCGCAATCCATTTATAAGGGCTTTCATTCCTATACTGCCAACTGGGAAAATCTTTAATGAGTTGAAAGCTGTAGTAAGACGTTTTCCTGTTTTGTATCAATGCTTGCTAGAATGTTCTTCGTTTGATGAGTACAAGGACAGACCTAAAGAACAGCACTGGATTTTTACAAAATCTACTACCACCTGCTAGCCTTGAATGATGCTGCAGCTTTCACTCTGAGAAATACAGAGTTGATACACAGGATTTTAAATTATAAAGATCAGATATATATTCTCAAAATATTTTTAAGTAGGACACTGTAACTCAGTAACCTTCAAGATTACCACTGGATTTCCTGATGGTACTGGTCTCTAGTCTAGTCTAGCCCAGTACTGCATCATCAAAAAATCAAATTGAAGAGAATTTATTTGACAGGAACAACCTATATAAGTGAACGCAGCATTCTTTCTTAATAAGTCTTATGATTTGTTCTACATGACCTTTGTCTTTTTTTGCTTAGTTTCCCTTTCACAGGCCTCCCCCAGTCACCAAGTCTTCTTAATCCTGATATAAACAGCCTAAATGAATCCAGTTAAAAAAGTTATATGAAACAACCGTTACCTGAGGAGGGTATTTCTCTTTGTTTTTTAAATTATGGGAAATAATTTTCTTGCAGCAGAAAAATCTTGATTTTCTAGTAGACTCTACTTCTCCTTGGAGTAATTTGATAGTTCAGACTCCAGCAGAGTCAACTATCCAGTTTGATGGCACCAATTTTACACCTGAATTCTTATCAGTCATCCTAAGAGCCCTTCTGCAATTATCTTATAAAGAATAAAATACTACTATTAATGAAATACTAATTAAAATCACTTCCGTTACACTTGAAAATGAGGAAACACCCCCATGGACAGCAAAGAAAATGCCAGCAGGTCAGTGAAATCTTGTAAGCCCTATTTTAAATATTATCTTACCAGAGGAAAATCAATGTAACACCAGTTACATATTACAGATGAGGGTTGGGGTTTTTTTAAACATAATTTTTTTCTTTAACATGAACAGTGATTATAATCACAAAGCTGCTATATACAGTTCATTTGCACTGAAATCTTCATAGAATAACGGGCAAATAATTTTTATTCTTTCTTTTACGGAGAAATAAGTTTGTTGAACAATTTTTGCAAGGTATGTGCAAAGGCAAAAAATTATAACTAGATAAACCATATAAATTCTTCAGGATTCTAAATGAAAATTAAAACTGTGATAGGAAAATAACATTTTGAAAAAATACCTTTTTCCCTCTCTTTTTGGAGCATTGACTACTCAAAGGAAAAAAAACGCCATTTTCGGTAATGAAACTAGAATATATACTGTGCCCAATATGACCTACTCTTTGCACTAAAAAAATCAATAATACTAAGAAGCAGCAAAAACCTCATTATTGATTATTTTATATTTCATTAATAGCCCTATAAAATGCACAGTGATTTTTTTCTTTAAATCAGATCCAGCATAGTTTAGTCACAGGACTCCCTTCAAGTTTCATCTGAAACCTACGGTCAGTATTTCACTTACACTGCAGTAATTTTAGATAGCTGCAAACAGGGATGCTTAGAGATTTAACCTTGATGATATTAAAATACATTCTTTTTAGAGAATTGTAACAGTTATATTCTTTCTTGAGCTATGAGCCTGAAAGTTTCAGGCCTGACCTAATTTAGTAGTATTCTATGAAATGAATCTTAAAAAAAAAGAAACCGTTTTTGTAAACTTGCTGCTCATGTTAGAAATCTCAGGAGCTCTTATTAACAGAAAATTACATTCATGTGATCAAGAAAGCTTTTGTCATTCTGCAGATGAAAAAAGTCTGTGTGTAGTCATGAACTAATTTGAAATGATTTGAAAAAGAAGCTAAAACAAAAAGAGGCTTTCTTCAGATGATCTTACTAAAAAGAAATGTCACTAAAAAAGCTGATTATTAATGTTAATAGTTTCTATGAAAAAACTGCAGCTAACAAAAAGTTCCAGATTTGGCCTTGAACATGTGCACAGGTGCCTGAAGCAGAACTAGTCCCCTTGCTGCATGGTATTTGTTTGACACACATGCAACTGGCTCTTACAGCAGTCATTTGAATGCTTCCAGACACAGCCAAGTCCTCTTAATTTGTACACAAATGGAAATCTCCATTTTTTTTCTATTATTAAAAGCAGGTCAGCATATTACAAGGTGCAGTAGAGTCCAGCTGACTTCCCAAAATGCTTAGAAGTTTAACTAGTATCACAAGCTATTACTTGACAGCAAAAAGTAGTTTTCAATGGTACATCAAACCTCGAACCTTGCTGGAAAAATATGTCCAGTACATCCTGAAACAGTGGTAGAACTGCTACCTTCCCAGCAGGCTTTGCACTAATTTATTCTACCACAACCTGTTAAATGTTAAGCGTTCCTTCAGTATCTGTATTTTACTGATATTGTTAAATCTGTGCTTCTTACTGAAAGCTGCATATTGGCATCAGCCATTGAATTCTTTTACTTCTCCAGATCATTCTGTGCATTTGCTCTTCTAAGAGATTCAAGGCAAATCCTATGGCAACTTTTAAGGAAAAACATCTATAGTCTTTATTCAATAAGAACTGCAGAGTCAAACATCATATTTGATCCATCTTAATGCTTCCAAAACTGGTAGCACTCCGGTGTGCCCATATCTAAATTATAAATATTTCATTATTGCTTACCATTATTTCTAATATACTTTCTACAGCTGATGCCAGTTGGTTTCAAGAACAAAAAAACGCCTAGGGTTGCAGGGAGCAATAGTGGTGATTCAGGAGGTGGTACTCACTGGCTCCATGCTCAGATGAGGTCTTTGGTCAGCAGGGGACACTGGGTTCTCAGTGGTGCATGCTCCTAAATACAAAAACAATGTCCTATCTACTTCACAAAAAAATATGCAGCTGCTCTAACAGATGGTGACCTAGTAAAAAGGTTAGAAGAAAAAAATCCAAAATAATGATGTTGGTTGCAAAATATACTACTCATGTGAGGAGAAGGTGGAACTGCCTTGCAAGGGCAGTTCTGAGTTTCTGAGGAACTACTGATAATCAGAAATACCAAGCAAAAATTGAGGCAAATGGCTCTTTAATATTTGTTAGTACAGCAAAATTACTATCCGTGTATTTAAGAAATTTATTAGATAACATCAGTGCTAGTCTGGTCCAATCTAGACTAACAAGGATGTCACTAAGAATGCAATTTTTCTTCATAGAAGACAGGGAATATGTGTGCCTTGTAATGCTAGCAAATTCTAAAGATAACAATAGAATTAGAGTTGACTTAATGAACTTTTGGTATTATCTATATGTTTAATTTTTATAGTGTCTTCTCTTTCATATGCTACATTGAAAACAGCTGCAGGAGAGTATTATGCCTTACCTCCTAGGCCTTTTCCACTTGTCACCTAAGACTAAAACAACGGCACAAAGGAGTTGAACCGTTTTGGAGACTAGATTCCAGCTATTCAGACATGAGACAGTTGCCCAATGGTTATTCCCGGGTGTTGCTTCCTGCCACGATTCCCCTTTCTCCTTATGTAGAACAGGACTTTTTCTTCTTTGCAGAATAGGACTTTTTTCTTTTTGCAAGTTCTGAAGCTTATTTAAATGATGAATGAATAAGCTCCTCCTTTCAGAGGAACTAAATACTTTAGGCAATACCCCTGAAGTCACTTGGTAAATATTTCTGTAAGTAAAAAAGAATTGTTCATGCATTGTGTGCAGCCTCATTTGGTATGAGTTATGGGTACCATAAGAAGAAAACAAAAATTGATATAGACCAGGCCAGCTCAGGTCCAGCAAGGTGACACCAGGTCTGGAGTCCTGCCAGAATGTGGCTTCTGGAGAAGCCAAACAGGACACAACTTGTGTGCTAGTTGCTGAATTGAAGCCATTTTTGGTGTGCCTGCCATGTCCTGCCACACTTTGGTTCCAAAAGGTCTTACTGGGTCAGGTAGACCCAGCTGCAGCACCTGAACTGGCTCCATGTGTTTGCATTGTGTGCACATTGAGCACTCCTGGGAGAGAGTCACAGGCAGCAACCAAGCTTCAGAAGCAGTGGAACTAAATTCTTCCTCAGTCCGGAAAAGAGAGCTTCTTCCAGTCTGTTTTTGTTACAGATAATGGAGTGTTGACTTGATTTTAATGCTTCAGAAATTTTTTTCCCCTTAATGGAAAGACTGTAAATAATTTATTGTACAATGTTTAGCAAAATTGGATGTGCCAACCCTGCCAGTTCCAAAATGAGACTGTTAGTGCACAATGAACATTAAGAACTTTCCCAAAAAAGTTTCCATAAAAGACAATAATGTAGACATCTGTGACTTTCTTTGAAAAATAGGTTTATCTTTGAAAATCATAGCGTACTACCTATTGTCTGTCCAACTAAGAAGCACTTTAAACAAATGTTCTCTACTATTCTTCTTTCTTTAGATTGACATGGGCTTTACAGGAACATTTATTTTATAAGAGTGATACGAAACTCCAAAATGCCCTATTATTTGCTTATACTACATTTAAGTTCCTAATGAATAGTCATGTCTTTAGCTTTTAGAAAATATTTTCTTTTTCCTCACTTCCATTAAAAAGACTTGCTATTTGTATTATGTATGAAAAACATTTGGCTACAACACCTTCACACCTGTGTTTCTTACAGACAAAGACCTGCAGTCTCTATGTTTTGTTGAGTTTATTTTGACAGACGTTTGATTTTTAAAAAAGGGTTGACTGTGGGTAACTGAAAGCTCTGCACTATGGAAAAAATATGTCCCACATGTTTTAAAAATCCCATCATATTCCATATGCATAGATTAGATTCATATTCAGCTCTTTCTCTTTTCACAGTCATTCATTCTTCCTGTGTTAAAGAACTGGTGATTTCATTCCTTATTCTTCCAACTTGTTTTTTAAAGTAATAAGATTACTTTAGCATCAGTGACAGACATCTATTTCTTGTGCACTTTCTTGAATAGAATAAATTTTTATCTACTTACTCATGTTCTCCTCTTTTGAAAATGCCATCAAATTTATATCAATTACACATGTTCTGTTTCAATAAATTTGTGGGTATCACAAAGTAATTAATATGTAGCTATTCTAGCCTGTAGAACTTTTTCATGCTATAAAAAGTCCAGGATTTCACGGTTACCTTGTTCTAAAAGAAAACCACCAGTTTAGTAGGTGATGGGCTACTCTACAGTGCAGTGTCCAAAGATCAATATGCCAAGCCACTAGAAGAGAAAACAATTGTAATTCTATGTGGTGCGTTGTTGAGACAATGGTTTTTATAGAACAAACAAATTCTCCCACACTTTCTCTCAAAAGTGAACTCAGTGTTTATGAAGAATGAATTGTACTGGTTCAAGGTGCCTGCAGGCTGTCCTGAGCAGCCTTGGGAAGTCCAGACTTGTAGATTTAATGTCTCTTTAGGTCAGAGCCATTATGTAAAGCTGAGATGGAAAGGAAGCTTGACATGAGCCCTCTTTCAAATTACCTTGAAACATCTACAGAAATTGCCAATAGGCTGCTAAGCCACTGTCTCACCACAGATGCTTTGCCTTCTTCCTCAGCCATAGCTCAACATCTACATCTTGACTTGACCTCCAGTAAATGGCAATGGTCCTGTGCACTGCCTACGTGAAATGTGATTGGACACAATTACCATGGAATTAAGAAAATTAAATCTAGTTCTTAAAAGTTTCTTCAAAACACTTTCTCCCGCACTGTGTAGCAATATAGAGAGTATCTCAATCAATTGTGAAAGCTAATATATAGTTTTAAAAACATAAAAAATGAAAATATGTTTTTGTATTATTCTGATTTTACATCATTGAGCACAGCCTGTACTGGTAGAAAAAACCAGCTGTTTGAAGTAGCTTCTTTTACTTCTCCAGTGGCACATATTTTTCTATCTAGTTACAGATAATTATATGCAATTACAACATCTTAGTAATCTCTGTGAAACAGCTAATTTAGCTGTCTTTTTTTTTTCTTTTAATTTTCTCCCTCCAGTTTCTGAATAGTAATCTGAAATACAGAATGGATAAGATACGGATTTCACAACAGTTTGTAATAATCTTAAATATGGACCATCTACATATCCCATCTTTATTGCTACAAATTTTGTCCAGGCATTAGAACACTTGGTGTTGAGTACAGCTCTCCTGTATCTCGTAAAAACTCCAACCAAATGGAGTCAGTGCATGATCTGTTCATTTTAAATTGTCACGACTGTTCATTTAAAATTCTGAAGAGCCAAATATTTCTCAAAATTTGTATTAAAAGCACCTCCCTGAAAGTCTTTTTCCCCCTATAGTTTTTATTTTTACCCAAAGCACAGTGAGTTACAGCTTTATAGATCCCCTCTAATTTAAATCTTCTTGGGACTTGCCTTCGGAGCAAGCCCCTTTGCCCCTAAGTCATCACACATGCTGTACTGCAGCCAAAAGAGGCCTGTACCAAAACTGCAAGGTGACTGCAGATTTTCTCCATGTCATGCATTTCAGTCTGTGCCCGGGTACTAAAATCCTTCTATATTGTGAGTGTGGATGGTCTTTTAACAAGTAGGCATAACAGAGTATAAAAAAGAATGCTTCATACAAAAAAAAAAAAAGGGGAGTAATTTGTAAATTTTTATAATACCTTAATCAGACTAGCTAATTAATACTTCTAGAACATGTCAATTCTGCCTTTCTCAGGCAGGAGGAATCAGTGAACCTCTAGGTATCTTTGAAAATCTTGGCTATTACTCAAATTACTTTAATTTCAATGAGATTTCTTGAAACACAGAGTCTTTTCCTGCTAACAATAGACTTGTAAGTTTCAGTGCCAAAAAACTTTAGTAAATTGTCAGCCTTTGCTACAAACAACATGCAACCAAAATAGCTTTCCATTTGTAGTTTAAATTACCCATCAAATACAATGGAAAACCAAAACAACCTAATCTTGTAACAGACCCAAAAGGCTTCTTAGGTAGACTTCATACACTTTATACAGGCATGAAGAATGAATGAATATCCATATATAACCATATAAAAGCATTTAAAACCCAACTTTCTGAAATAAATCCTTTAGTAAAAAATAAAAATACTGTACAAGTCAGCTGTGATGAAATTCAGAACCCTCATACAGAGGGTTCTCTGTATGCAAGCATAATGCTTTATTTTTCAGACTATCATATGCCATAAATTTAAGTGCTTAATATTGTACGAGTCAGATGTCAGAAATGAACAGAGAATCTGCTAGAAGAGATGTCTTCCATTCTTAACCATCACTCTTGTCCATGACAGACTGATTGGCTTTTTCACATATACTGCTACTAGCAGAGAAAAAGTATTATCTCTCTTTAATAATTCTTTTTAGATCAAATTTGTTCACTTAAGTGAGTTCAGTATGATATTTTCATTTTTTAAAAGATAAATGAAAGAATTAAATCTTTAGTACTATTAAGTTCTTTTTTCAGATTACTAGAATAAACTTTTGAGAAAGGGTTTGCTTTAAAATGTAGGCATAATACAAGTACAGTGTGTAGTAGATTTTTCTTTTTTCTCGGGGGTACTTGACTTTTATTCACTGAATGGGTAATCTATTAGGTATTGTATGCTGTTTCCTCTGAAAATTTGAGTTCTGAATCTGACTTGATTGCCTTCCACTATGGTTTAAGCTGTTAAGAGACTCAACAAGACTGTTCCGGTGTCAAAACACTGACATAAGAAGAGCTCATCAGTGACTGGTCACTTTTTAGGAATCTGCTGTATGGTGTAGCATTTCCTGTGATCTGTGAATTGTGTGATCAATATGCATCACAAAACCATGACAGAATTATATAAAAGTGCTGTTACCAAAACTGATTGTTTGCATCCCTCCTTAAAACTCTAAATAACATTATCTCTTGGCAAAAGAAAAAAAAAAAAAAAAGCAAAAGCTTTGCTTTGATTCACATTCAATTATTTTTTTCTTCTGTTGTTTCTCCCTGCTGGCCAGCCCATGCTGATCCAGCATGGAGACTCTCATACAAAGGTCAGCATTGCAAGGTGACTGATCTGCCATTAGGCAAACAAAGACTTGATTGATCAATTATCCAGGTCAAAGGGAGTTTTTTTTTCATGGTTTTAACAGACCTTAGGTAAGGTTCCTAATTTGGAATAGGTTGCCTCAAGATTGTTCTCAAGAGTGAACTTGTTAAAATCTTTGGAAGATGAACTTCTCAAACCTCCTTTGCCATGTGTTCGGATTTTTAATTAATTCATTTGGAATGCATCTGCATAATTCGGTTGTATGTTGGCACTGAGTGGCTGTGATTTGCCTCCTGCTCTGCTTTATCACTAAAATAATAACATACAAAACTGTATCACTGAACCAAAGTCATCCATCCTGTGTCTTTTGTAGCCTTACAATGAGTAGGCAATTTTGCTGCTTTCATTGCAAAAAGCCACATTTTGATCAGGAAGTCTTGGGAAATCCTCCTGAACTCCACGTTCAGAAAATGCATATTTTAAACACTATGTGTTGCATCTGACTGAAAGACAGCTCAGCGAATTAACAGAGGAAAACACTACTACTAGGATACTCAAGTTTGCTATGGTTGTGATTCCTTCTTTCATGACCTTAGTGTTCACTTAAGGTACCAGTTGTTTAGTAATATGAAAGAAGCATTATTCTGATTGTAACAAAATTAAAAAGCCAAGTTACGAGAGCATTTTTCTATATGTCTTGACAGATACTTTACAACAATAGCAAAGGACTACCACTGATTTTTCTGGATAAAAAGATTTCCACCTTAAAACATTTTCTTATCTTCCATCTGATGCTTTCCACAGTGAGCTGGCAAGATGAAGGTATAATTATGCAAACCTAAGAAACTGTACAGTTCTCTTTAAACAGTAAGTTATCTTCTTTGTAACAAAAAGGATTCAAAATCTGATTCTAAAAGCATATCACTCCTGGGGAAGGTTGTATTTCCCTTCTCAACAGCTCTATTTCAGAATTCTCAGCACATAAAGTAGTTTATATTTGGAGAATACCTGTGAAAAGCCAGCTGCAATTCTACAGATGCTGAATATTGTCCAGTTATATAAATTAAACTCTTAAAGTCCTGATGCCTGGAGAAATACATGGGTTCTATATCTTCAAAATCATAGTTAAGGATTTAGTGATAGAGTCATTTGTTTTAATAGACTGTTGTGAAATCTTTATATTCTCTACACCTCAGTAATTTCTTGAGTTTCATGAAATCCTGATGCAAACAGTCCAGCCCTGGAATGAGAAGGGAAAGGCACAAATGCTCGGGTTTGGCAGCAATACAGCAGTGGTAGCACGAGGCAGCCAGGACTGGTGATGACTCAGAGCCTGTGGTGCACTCCTTGTCACAGGGGATGCTTTGGGGCCCCGTTGCTCTCTCTAGCAGTGCACGTGTACAGTGTCCTACATCAGCCTGTGCTCAGCTTCTGAATTATTGAATTGCAGCTATTTATTGTGCCCAACGAAATACTAAATTCTGTTTTTATGTTGTGGTGCAAAGAAAACCACTGAAGGGTTTGAGTGGCCATTTCAAATTATTTCTCTGTCAAATGTGCTACAGACTTCATCCTTGGCAAATATTACTATACTGTTACTAAAGAAACAAAATGTAAAAAGGAAAGAATAGGTTGTCAGTGTTTGCATTGGTTTTAGCTAACAAAACTACTATCCAGATGTATATCTACCATGAGTAGTGTTAGGACCATAAGCAGTGATTAATAGTAGTATGCAAGTATCAAACATTTGTATTGTGAAAACTAATCACACTGCTTACATGCCTGCAGGATTCAGTGTGGCTCAGCTGAAATGCTGATTGTAAAAGTGAATGATAATGCTGACTCAGCTTGAAAATCTTGACTTTTGTCCTTTTCAAAAATAACCCACTTTTGCAGGCTATGTGCCCACTCCTGCTTTGTTTCCTCCTTGGTCTCACTCTCATCTTCTCATCACAGTTGCACAGCTCTTGCCTGCAGAGTAGCAGGAACTCTGCTTAGGAAATGCACTCCAACAACTCCAAGTTTGATTCTTAACCTCCTTGATGAGTTACTCTTAATTCTATTCTATAGACACTTGTTTTCCATCAGTCTTTTCATGATCTCTTGCCAGCCTCCTGTTTCATCTCTGTTTCATCTCTGTCCTCCCTTACGAGTACATGCATGTACACATACACACATTACCTGGAGTTGTCACCCTCCTGTGTGCCCTCCTACCCTCTATCCCTCTGCTGCCAGCCTCATTTACCAGGATCCTCATTCAATCTCAAACTCATTTTTATTGCTTTTTTATAAATATAATTATGAAGGGAAGATGTTCTGGTTTTCTACTAGGAATGAAACACTTATTAAGAGAAGTTGAAAAGTAGAAGAATTTAATTTTCCTTTTGTACTTTTATTTCCATCTGTTTTGATTTATGTTGTGCAAAATTCAATTGATAAGAAGACATAACTCAGAACGAACTCATTTCCAGCTATGTCGATTTATATTTAATAATTCTCCCATTCTTTCTAGTAATCTATTCCCTATTTCAAGAGATTAGAAGGCTGAATGAATTTTCCACTAAAATTCATCAAAGCCTCAACAAAGTCAGCTCAGTAACAATAAATAAGTAGAAGGAAAGAGAGCACAACAAACAGTGAAAACTGAAAATGAATTTATTTGCATTCACTATTATAGCAGGTGACATAGATTAGGGTTGAATGCCAGGTGAGTGCACTGGAAAATCACTGAGCTTTCCTTGTTCCATGATGCAATATGTTCTATAGCTGTAACTATATGATATGTAAATATTTATTTTTATGGCTTGATTTCTTCCTTAGTGTCTTCTACTTTTTACTCAGGCATTTTATTCAAATTCTGCTTGAAAAAGGTACAGCAGGAAAGCTTTAACAGAATCCTAGATTAGAGAAGAAACTGAATATGTATTAAAGATGTGTGGTTAGATTAGTGCCCATAAAATGAATGGATATGAAGATATTTCTAAAAGGATGTATTAAATGCATTCTTTTCTTACTCCTATCTCTAAAAACTCTGCTTCATTGTTATCCTTTGAGGCATATGGTTAGAGCATCTGGAACCAATCAGTCCATTGAAACTCATTCTTTCACATGTATTATTAATAAGAAAAGTATTCTTACAGTAGTTTAAAGGTACAGTAAGAACTTTCACTACCTCCCTGCATTCTCTGCATGCTCATTGATGCTTTCAGGGAGAAAAAAAAGGTACACTGAATTAAACTTCTGCCATGCTTCACTCTTCAGAGTATAATTGGAATTAAAAGGTACAAAAATGTTTCTTTCACATGAATATCAGGTGATAGGTTTGGTAAGAGTAGCGTAAAAAGAGTGCCACTTTTATGTAATTAATACAATGAGCTGGGTTGTTATATACCCAAAGAGGTTATGGCATTTCACTGCAGATCTGGAGTGAATCACCTCAAGTGACACTGGAGAGGGTCCAAACAGCATCATGCTGCTTTAGCTAGACAACTCAAAACTGAAAAGGAGCATCAAAATTTCACATATTTTTTAGGAATTAATGCCAGGAAATCCATGAGCTTTTTCCATGCTTCCTCTGAGAGGGATGTGAATAACACAAGCAGTCGTCTTCCCTGCTCAGTGTAGCACAGCCTTTCACCTGGAATCAGTGACCTTTAGTAAATTCGTGTACATGCAGATGTAGACCATGGATGGGATGATTCAGGAATAGCATAAAAGTAAAGCAAGAATAAATACTGGAGGGTAATATATTTATACAAGTCTTTTAGATCTTAGTGTAGAATCTTCCTTGGCAGAATGGCTATGAATACAGTCAAGAATAAGGTATTTACTTACCGGAATACCTTATGAGCAAGCTAAGGAACTGGCTGCTTTGTTTTGGTATTTAAATGTTTGTTTAGTTAATGGAAGCTCACATTTCCTCCCTTTACCTTCTTTGCCCAGGATACTCAAGTGTATAGTTAGCATACAGGCTTCAAGAGTAAAAAGGTCAGGTTTGTATGAGGAAAAAATGGTAAAGACAGGGTGTGAATGACAAGGCCAATTGCCACGGGGGGACGTAGTAACTTTTTTTGTAGATGATGATGACTTGGATAGGAAACATCCTCTGTCTGACCTTATTTGCTAACTGCAAGTCATTCCCACTGCAAACAAGGATTTGCCCTGTCAGATTGTCAATATCACCTATCTCATACGTATTACAAATTACCCCTTTTTTCACTGTTTGTGCTGGCTTTGGTCGGGACTTTCTCACCTCACTGTAAGAATGCAGCTGAATGCTGGCTTCTATGTTACCACACCAAACCTCAGCAGGCCTGGGGTGGGGGCTGATGAGGAAAATGACATAACAGGTGTTGACTGTCCCTCTTCCACACATAAATAATGTCAAGAAAGGTTGCTGTGGCAGTCACAAACGGTTTCAAGTTCAGCAAGTTCAACCTACTATCCAAATTGTTTGTTAGGAAATGTAAAAACTATGGGACTCTGACCGACTCCCTCGCAGCTGAGTGAGAGGCAAAAAAGGGACCTTGTTAGCAGATGCTGTAGATTGTCTAATGGTAGATGGGTCCTGATTTTTCTGCTGATTGTTAATATACAAGTAAGTCCATTTACCTGGAAATTACAATAGAATAAAGCAAATGTAGTATCAGGAGAGAGTTGTGCAACAGAGCTTTCCTCATTTCTGTGTACCAATATTATCATTTGGGTAAGAATAAAGTGTGATTATTTTTCTTAAATGTATTACATTATTTATTTTATCATCCAGATGACAAGGCAAAACAAATTAGTTTCACTTTTCCCATAGACTTTCAAACCAGAAAACTGTCTATGTTTTCATGGTAGCTTTTCCTTTTTCTAATGTAGGCAAATAATTTTTTAGAAAGCTAAAGAACCAGGGAATCCTTATCCTTGGAAACTAGCTACAACCAAACTGACCCTCAGCTTGCTGTCCCGAACTTACCCAAATGCGCCACAGTGTTACACGGTATTGTTTCCAGAGGTGCTGGAATTCTATTTGATCCCAAAAGCAAGCTCATTTGCCCTAACAATTAGCTACCATCAATAAAATTCAAAGACTTTCAGTGACAAAAACAGCTTTGAAATGAAATCAACTGTTTACAGAAAAGAGATATTCTGAAGACAAGACTGGTAATTTGCAGGTATGTATGATGACAGGAGTCACTTCAGCTGCTCTGTAAGGCAGGGACGGTCACTCAGTCACAGACTGCAGGGAGACTTGCAGCATGCTATGAGCAAGGCAAAACCAAGGAACTTCTGCTTGAGTGGAAAAAAGGGCCAGTGATGGATTATTTTAGCACACTGAAGATGGTTTTCTGAGTGGGACAACAAAAAATGCTGTACTTTATTCTCAGTGACTGTAAAACCTTACTCAGTAGAGAAAAAAAAACCCTAAAAAGGTTCTCTTCACTTTCAGGTTCTTCCTTATATTTCTGTATTTCCCCTTAGTGAAAAGCCCCAGACATACTGTTTCACACACAGTATTTTAGCAGAATTTTTAGCAGTTATCACCTTGTTAATGCTACTTAGAAATGTAAGCTTCAATATATTTCTAGTTATTGAATGTTACCAAATTTATCCGTATATAATATCCTTCTTGATGTTCTACTGTAAAATAAGAAAATGTAACTGTCAGAAATAACATTAATGTTATTCCAATTTTTTTTTTAATTTAGTGAATGAGCTCAATTTTAACACATAGATCTGAGATTACTTCTGGGTCTTATCTGATGATGATTTTTTTTTTGATTTCATCTTCTCTTGGAGATATTTTATATCTCATTTTTGATCAAATACATTTATCCATGTGACTGACTTCAAGATAGAGGAATGATATTTCTTTCCCATTGTAATTATGCCCCAAAACATTTTTAAGTGCTGTGAGTAGTAGTATTACTCCCATCTAGAAATCCATGAGCATGCAAGCAGCCAAATTTAAAAGAAAACCAAAAAACACCCCCAAATTCAAGCACGTTTTTTATTAGCATAATCATGAACAAAATACACGCTTTCCTACCTATATTACATAACAATTTTTTGAGCAAAAACATATACTAGTGAACATGAGCTATCCAACAAATTAATTTGTTATAATCCCATATGGATGTTTTTCTAGGTTTGTAAAACTTGGATTATATTCCAGATTCCTCTTAAAAGCATAGTGGTTCATTTCAGTGGTAGGTTGAAGCAATAGGCTCTGAATAGATACTTCCTCAGAGATCTGCACAGGCTTCTCTAAAGAAGAGGATGGAATTAGAAAGTAACACAATTTAGAAAGTAACATGATTCACTCTGTACACAGAATACAGAGGAACAGGACAATTAATCATATTGTGTCAATCAATGAAGGTCCCAGAATCTTTTTAAGCATATTTATACATTAAAGTTATAGACTCCATTGATTCCATGAAGGGCTGAATGCTTCAGTTTGTACCAACAGCAAGCTGTAGGAACCTCTTTGAGGTAGAGAGCTCTAGAGGCCACTGGAAAAGATCAGAAAGAAGGCGAATGCATCAAATGATTAATATCCTAAAAGTTAACAGCAACCTAACTACTTCAGTAACTTTGAGACTAAAACCATAACACACGAGGCCCCAGATGTCACTGGCCAAAACCAGAGGATGACACAAAGAATTCCAGGACGTTTAATTTTATACAACCACAGCACCAGGAAAGTTTATATACAGCTTTGTTACACAAAGCAAGGTGGAAAAGGTGTTTGCACAATCTGGCAGTTTATGCAGAGTTCAAATGCAAAGCACAGAGACCCCTGTGCCTCCATGACTGCACTGCTTATACTCTGCCATCTCCTGAATGAGATTCCATCAAAGTATTGAAAGGGAAAGATGTAAATACTAATGAAGATTAAGTTGGATTTTATTAGTTCTTTATAGTTTGATATTCCAAACTAAACCACAGCTGGGTACTGACTGACACAGAAGACATTATTAATTGTATTATGATACACCTTAATGCAGTAAAATCGTATACAACGGAGTAACTGGTCTTGTGAGGTTTTAATTGGGAACAAGAGCTTCAGAAAGTGAGAGTAGGGTTTTACTATAACTATTAAAAATTCCAAACATGGTTTTAGTTTCTAAGGATTCATATAATAAATCTTTGCATCTTTACTAATTTTAGATAATTTTGTTAAGCCAAATAAAAAACCCAGTTCAATGTTTAAGAAAATTTGAAAGAGACTTGTAGTTTCTAGCATCACAGTTTTCATACCTTTTAATTTGACTTTGGTTTTAGTTTTTATCTGTATTTTTAAGAAAGGTGAGGGAAAATGCTGTATTTAAAAAATTAATGTTCGTAAGAAATAATTTAGCTGCAGGAGAAGCTTTATTGATTTTTAGGGCTGGGATTTGGGAATTGAATTTTTCTGGAGCATAACATTTTGTTTACTGGTGGTTGATAAACTGCAGTGTCACCTGCCAGCTGGCTTCAGCTAAAGAAAGCTGATTGATAGCCCAAGACATACATATGAAAAACAAAATTATAAAAATGGTAGAAACTTTTTTTCACCCTAGAATTTGTCAGGCTAGGTATTCCTTTGGCTTGAATGGGATCATTCCTATTATTTACAGTCTGCATTATTCTATCTCTTATAGGCAGCAATCACCATTACAGTTCTGTCTACCAGGCTTTTAACATTCCGTGCAAAAAAATAGTTTGGACACACTGTACAGTCTCTGGATGTGTATCATCATACAGCACAATTTAGACATTTATCCATGTGTCAACTGCTAGTTCATGTCTTCTGTATGAAGATGCCTGTGGTTAAAAAAAGTACTCCAGTGTTCAGGAGTAAATAAAAAGAATTACATAATTTACATGTTAAATGCAGAGGTAGAAAGCAATAGCAAGAGGTTTTTTGGGAGGTTTTGTTTGGTTGGTTTTATTTTCGTTTGGTTTTGGTTTTTTGAAGTTTCCAAAATAATCTAATGACTAATTTCTTCAGCTTTCTCTACACAACACTTAGTTCTATGAATCTTGCCTTAACCTTTTTTGTGCTGGCTATGGTCTGCAGGCAACTGTTTTTCACACCTATTAATCCTGTTTCTTGACTTGTGGTTTGAAGCAGTTTGGTCCATCAAAGGGGACGCCCTTCTCAAAGGGTCAAAAGCCCAACTCCCCCCCCCGCCAAGTATTGCATTTCAGTTAATAAAGGACTGGCAGCAAGGCCAAGGAATCCTGTATACCTTCATACCAGTATTTCATAACTGTCTTTTCTGTCATCAGATGTGAATGGCAGACAGTAATCTGAATTTTGATTGGTTAATTAACAGTGATTTAGAATTTAAATTATAAGTAATTTTCTAGAGGAGCACTGAGTTTGGTGAAAAACAATACTTAATTAAACTGCTATTATCAGAGAGGAGTATCTTTATTAGATACACTTTTTTTTTAATAATCCCAGGGAGCTCAGAATCCAAACAGATTCATGAAGACTACAGAATACATATTTAGTACAGTTATTCAGTTTTGTTTTGAATGTCTAGAACATACCAGATTAGACCACAGAAACTCCTTGTAATGTTTGAGGAATATGACCTAAGAAGGCTACTATGTGCCTGTCAGGAGTGGCCAAAAAGGTATATTAGGGCATTACATTTGTGAACATAGGTGGTCTGCAGGCAGACATGGACACAAAGCATACAGTATGGACAAACACTTCTGAAAAGTTTGTGGCTTTAGAGGCCTTTCTTTTGACTACAAGCTCTCACCATTCCATGCCAATTTTCTCTTCTAGGAAAGAGAAACAATCATCTGTCATTTATCTTTCTGATTCTCTAATAGGGGCATAGAAGAGATCCCCTATGCAGTGCTATTGAAAGATCCTTGTCCCACCTCACATTCCATTTAGAAAACAGGCGAACAAAACCCCTTTCCTCTTCATCAAAGTCTCAGAATGATTAATTCTGGCATTCCATCCTGACTCGATATCTTATGATACCAAACATAGCAGCAAGAGAGTAGGAAAGTGACTCTGCTACTTTGTGGATGCTATCAATCTGGTTGGCCCCGTACTTCAGAAAAGCAGACAAGGAGCTCTTAAGTTGTTTACTTCCGTCATTTATCATCAAGGACATGTTGATCACAAGTTTCCTCAAGATTAGTTGGCAGTTTAAAAAACCCCCAACAACACACAAATGAACCAAGTCTGCACTAAACAAGCAAAACCCACATGGAGCATGTGATGCCTATTCAGCATCTCCAGAATCTGCAAGAATAACAAATGATGATAAGTGGGTCTTCTTACTTGCATTTTAAAAGCAACTGCTAAATTAAGAAGAAAGTAAGTGTTACTGATTTAGGTACCTTTATCAGTTAAAAAACCCCCCAGAGTTCTCAGTTTCATTCCCAGAGGAATGTAGAATCACAGAATGGTTGAGGTTGGAGGGGACCATCTAATCAAACCCCCCTGGTAAGGAAGGTTTTCTCAGAGCAGATTGCACAGGATCACATCCAGGGAGCTTTTGAGTATCTCCAGAGAAGGAGATACTCAGCAAATAGAGCTGTGAATGGGACCAAGGGAATTTAATGAGTTGAAACTACTGTTTGAAATCTAATATTTGCTTGCTGAGTAGCAATAATGGAATCTTTACTAGGAGTAGGATTGTTAGACCTTAGCTGTGATTCACTGGAGTGTCTATTTTGTCTCACTGTTCTTGATCCTTTTCTTTTTCTTACAGCTTGAATAACCAGTTTACAGCCATCCCAGAGTTGGGTGGAAATGCTGGGGTGAAAATTAAGGGTGTAATGGCAGAATAAGATGATTTGCTACTGTTCAGAATCTCTGGATCACTTCTGCATAACAAGGCCAAACTTTTTAATCTATATCAAAACACATATACTACAAAAATGACAATGCAGAGATATACTGCCTTAGGCTATGTCCTTGAGTAGCTACAATGCTGTCACCTTTAAACAGCTTCCAGCCCTGGCCTGTGGTTCCAACACAGAACAGCAGAGAAGAATCCTCCCTCCATCCGCAGCCCATGTCTCTGAGCAGCCCATAGTTAATTCAGCCTTTTGCAAAGATCTAGGTAAGATGTTCATCAGGAACAATGTAGCATTAAGACTATAGAATATATGGCATTAAAGACAAGGCATCATAATCTAACCTTGAAATAGCTCTGAATTATTGTGCTAGTCACAAAATTGATCTCTCTGGACATTTAAGAATTGTATGTATGTATAAACCAAACAAACTAATTGAATGCCAGTCCTTGCTCAGACACAGCAATTTAGACAGCTCAGACACAGTATTTAGATATATTTATAAGTATTGAGGGAGCAGAAGCAGTATTCTAGTATTTTCCCTATGTCAGCCCTCATATTCCTGAACGTTTCCCTGACTAGGCTCGGGATTTGCATATAAGTGCCTACACTTCAGTGACTGCTGCTCTGGAAATAGGGATTTCACAGATGTTCATTTTGCCTCCTGTAAATATCTGAGCTTTAACAGCTCAGTGCCAAAGCCTACTTAATTTTCCTTCCAAAAAAATCAACAAAAAGTATTGTGAATGATAAAATTAGAACCCACTACTATTACTATGTGTTTTTCCTCTGTAGTAGTAGTTAAAAATTAAAAGATACTGGAAGTGCAAAGACAACTTGCAAACAGTTGCAAGACATCACTAATCATGTTGACTTCACAAATTTTTATTTGTGATGAAATCCTGGATACTCAGTTGACCTGAGAGATCAATCAGTGGATTGTCAATAATCCAATCACATAAGAAGCTAAAGTCTGTAAAAATACAGTTTACTAGAAGATATTGCCCTTCTTTTAAAAATGTCTTACAAATTCAGAAATACGCTATAATTCTGATATGAATTGAATCATTAACAGTAAGCTTCAAGTCTGTGGAGAAGGGGCTGTTGTCCTTTTTTATATTTGCACTGCTTCACACAAAGGCATCCAAGTCAAAGACACATAAAAAAGAACACTATAATAATAACAACATGATATGTAATACTATTATATATAATACTACCAATAATGATAGAGTGGCTCTAAAATGAAATATGACATTCTGAAATACATTCCATTTTGCAATGGTATATGGCTATCTCAGAAACTATGTTGCTGTAACAGACTTCAATGAATAGAACCACCAAGAATACCTCCAACAGAGTATCAATTAATTGCAATCTGCTATGAATGACCCTGGAGGACATATATTTACTTAAAAATCACATCTTCCTTCACAGACCGTGCTGGTTTGGGCTGGAGTAGAGTTATTCTTTTTCACAGTAGCTGTGAAAAAATACAGCGTTTTAGATTTGCGCTGAAAACAGTGTCAACAATATAGGGATGTTTTGTTATTGCTGTGCAGGGCTTGCACGGTGTCAAGGCCTTTTCTGCTCCTTGTACAACCACAGGTGAGGGGACTGGCAGTGCATGGGAAACTGGGAAAAGGCACAGCTGGGACAGCTGGCCCCTCCTGACCATAGGGATATTACAGACCATATGGTGTCATGCTCAATATGTAAAGCTGGAGGAAGAAGAAGGAAGGGGTGTTTGGAGTGATGCCATTTGGCTTCCCAAGTCACCATTACACATGGTGGAGCCTGGTCGCCCTGGACATGGCTGAATGTGGTGTTTCCCATGCTCATTGTCCAGGTCTGAACAGTTAAACTGAAGGAAAGAAGGAATAGAAATAATGTATTTCATATTTTAAGAGAGAGGTCAAAAAGGTTTCCAGATGTTAAGACTCTTTCTTTATAAAATATTCTTCTTTTTCTTACTTACAGAAATATTATTCTGCTGTTTCAGAAGAAAAGTAGAATGAAAGTGGGGTAGTAGATAACTATATACAACAGCAACTACAATGTCTAATCCTTTTTTCTTTTGAATGATTAGTTTTACATGCTTCATTCATAAGAGCAAACCCAAAGAGCTTAATGGAAAATGTATGAATGTATATAAAAATAATTAAAAATTATCATAATATAATCCACAGAGATGTCAATTATATAAAAATATTAAAAGCTACAGAAGGTGGGGTTTGCATTTAATTTAAAAAGGAGCATTTCTGAAATGAACTAACGGTTTCTCAGTACAATGTATGTGGAATAAGTCTATTCAAAAGAAGGCATCACTCAAAGTCTGTAAAGTGACCAGAGCCTTTGGAATCAATTTGAGATGTTGCTTCAATACCAAAAGATCTCTTTGGGAAAAAAATGTTGCATTTTTATTACAAAAATTACAGAACTTAAACTGTTGGAAGGAGGCTAAAGAAAGAGTCAAATCAACCTAAAGATTGATTAGACAAGAAAAAAACCTTCTAAAATTTAGAAAAGGTTGAAGAAATAAGTAATCTGCAAAAGCAGATTATGAAGGTTGGTTTTGGAAATCTTTGTCTAGTGTACATATTCATAACTTCATTAACTTCAGCTGCATTTTGATAGTATCTGCTCACAGTTTTGTGAAGGCCAAGTCCAGTGGGTTTCAAATTGTTTTTAGGAATAACATCATGTTTTCAGACAGCTTATAGTAAGATTGCTTATTGAAAGTATCTTTCAAGGTGAGGCGGCTGAGCCTGGAAAGCTAAAATTGGTTGAAAACTATAAATATATGCCATACATTATTTCAGGAGACTGTACACCCTTTTGTGTCACTTTAACTGCACAGTACAACTAGTCCTATCTGAATTCTGGCATGGCCTAAAAATGCTGTGAAATACCTTTTGTTTTTATCTGAACATCGCACTACTTGCTGGGTTCTTTAATCATCTAATTAAAGTGCGTTCCTAACATTTTTGATTTTCTAATTCACTTTGAACAAATGCAGTAATTGCTGAGGAAAACACACTTGATCTCTGTGTACAGTATGTGAGAAAAACTTGCACCAGTGCTCAAAGGAGTAAAGCAATTAACTTCAAGACAGTGTCACTGTGTTGATTCAATAAAGAAAAAATATTTGTAAAATTTTAACTATTATATTAAAATGGAAATATTTAGCAATATTTGGATAATTTTTGGACATGCTTAATGCTATAAAAAGAAGAAACCAGTGATATGGTTGTGTAATTTATATATTGCATTTCCAGTTTTAGTAATACCAAATTGTTAAGGCTGTGTTTTCAAGAAAAATAATTCCAATTTTACAGATCCTGAAATAAAATAACAAAGTTCTATAACCAAGTAATTATAAAGGTTTCTATAACAGATGTTGATGTTTCATAGCTAAGCAGCTTTTTCCAAATGCAGTGGGGCAATTTCACTTTGGAGCAGGGTCAGTCAGATACCCCTACGATTTATTCATCCTCATTTTGTTAAACAACATACTACTGGCAACACGGACGTCCAGTCAAGTGAGCTTCTCTTTAAAAAAGAATACGTGATTTTGGATTGTCAGGACCTTGATCATACCAAAGAATCTGTCAAATGCATAAAAACACAGGTTTTACTTCTCATCTGGTCTGTTCTTTCCTCCCGTCTAGCCAATGTATTAATTTTCTGCTCACCTAATCATAGCCCCACCTATGAATCATGTAGGACTGACATGGTCCTGTCAGCCTACTGACACGTGTACTGTACCTCATATACCACAGTGGCTCTGTCACCTAACATTACTAAGAACATCCATCTCATCTTCTTATTTTGTATGAGATGTGCTCTGTGAATGTATTATTCAGCTCTAACCACTCTAAGGTAAATTATCAGTGTAGTGCATTGTACATGACTCCCATTTTATCCCACAGATACAGTATAAGCTGCTCCCTAGCAACTGCAGCAAAAATATACCCCTTTAGGCATTTTTTTCCAGCTACAGAAACCAACTTTCTATTTTATGAACTTCATATGCAAAACAATCTTGGCTACTGCCAGCTCAAATTGTTCTGACTAATGGTCCCTAAGATGTGTTTTTAGCCCTTTGCCTAGTCTGGGTTCTGATACTGAAGCTTATTTTGCAAACCTCCCACCTCAATGATTTTAGCACCAAGGAAAAAAAATTTCCAAACCAAGAAATATCTTCCCAATAAAAACTAACCATTTATACAAGAATTATAATCATGAGATAGAAATCCATTTTAGATGGAAAATATAACTCCCAGCATGCTGGCAAGAGTGATCACACTGGATTTATTTTGTGGAACACCACAAAGAGTCTTTTGGTTGGATTTCATTCACATACTGAATGGGATTGCAAATATTTTCAAAGGACTATAAAGCTTTTAAGTAGTCTATTGCTTCTTGTGTTACCCTAAATCTATTTAAGAAGGCCAGAAATTACTCCTTGTTAGAAAAACTAGTCTCATGATCATGCATTCACCTTGTGAATAAGATGTGGATGCTGTGAGATTGTCATTCCTATAACACACCATAAAATATTTTAAAGAGAATAAGAGAATTATAACAGCTAAATAATATTTCACAAATGAACAGAACCTTCTATCAAATGACATCAAAATTTAGGAATTCCTTCCCCCACCAGAGAAAAGGATGTTACAGCAGATAGTTAACTGCCCCATGCAAAGTCAAGCCTTCAAGTTTGATGTTTTCAGGCTGGTCAGGTTAGCACGTTTAGGCAATGGCTACTTTGGTATTGTTGCACTGCTGTGTAGGGTGAGCCAAAACCATTACCGAAAAAATGATGAGGGAATTGCTGAAAAGGGAAAGACTGGAGCAGACACAATCCATCTTTGATACCTCCTGGTACCAGTTTGTTTGAATCTGGACCTTTCATTTGGCTTCCCACATAAAATGTCAAGCTAACTTTAGGCATCTTTGTACTTATATGGGTCTAGCTCTAAGGTTGCTTAGATTAGGTTCCATGATTAGATTATCTTTGTTAGACTGTTGTACTTAACATGGTGGCAGGCACTGCAGACAAGGATAGCCAGAGTATAACACAGTGCTGCTCTTTTATCATACAAAGCATATTTTGAATTCTTCAACACCTCAACACCCAAGGACCTGTGATGGTGAGACAGGTTGTGTGCAAGAGTTTGTACTCACACTCTTTTCTCTGGCCTTCCAGCATGGTGAAACTCTAACAAGTTCTCTTGCTTACAACTCAGCAGTGATAACTACACCTCCAAGGTTCAGCATCTGCAAGGATTAGATTTTGGCGTCTGTCTTGAGTCATGTCTAAAGTTTAGCTTTTTAAACAGTGTAATAACAACACTGTAAGATACATACACATCCACAAAAATACAACCTATATATTTTAGTTTGAGGCAACTTACTGAGCTTTAAACAAAAGTTCTGTTGCTGCCAAAAAGAATTATAATGAGTCCATGCTACAGTGGTACATACAGAATCTATTAAATTCTACATGTTCCAGAAGCAACTTCTAAAGAATCATTGTACGTTTGTATAAAACTGCACTAATTTTCAACTTTTAAATAAAAAAACCACTTGTAGAACAAAAAAAGAAATCCCTGGCTACAAGATGGTATATGGATGTAAAGAGCTACATACCATCAACTCTCAAAAGGTAGTGGTTTTTTTGAAACAGACTACAGGGCTCACAATGGCAAAAAATGAGTGAATACACTACTGATTTTTTTTTTTTGGTGCAGCTGAGATGACACTAGTGAACTAACTTAATCTGGACATAAAAAGAACAAATCAACAAAACCAAAACCAAACAAACAAGCCTCCCACAAACCCTATTGCAATAATGAAGTGTAAGGTGAATTTCTGACTTTTTTCGAAAGGCTAAAGAATATTTCAAAACTAACTTCTGTCTTCTTTATTAGACTACAGCTCCTTTCTCTTGAATTCTTTTTTTCTGAACAACAAATGTTTTAGAGTACATTAGAGACACTTTTATTCCAAATAACATTCATTAATGCATTTTCTCTCTTCTGCCTTAATTTAATACTGGTATACAAGAAAGCAACAGACACTGAAGAAATTCTAATTAAGATTTTTCAGGCAGTCCTGCTTACCAGAATTGTTGCTTTCTACTCAACATAAAAATTACAAGATCCGTAAAAGTCACATAATTGACTCTGGGTTCAGCGAAGAGGTACACAACTCAATTTAGATATAACACTTCTTACACAGTTGTATTTTCTCATCTGAATCAACTTACATACCAAGAGCTTCATGCCACTGTGATTATATTGCTTCTTTTACAGGAGTCAGTTGGGTGTGTTTGTTCTGCACACAGAGAGAGTACAGTTTCAGTGCTGCTGTGTTCATTTACAGCAGTTTACTGCATATTTTGTCCACATTAAAAATAAAAGCACTGCTACTGTCACACTTGTTGGCAATTTAAAATTAACCCTGAGAAACCTTAAACTAAAGGCAGTAACTATGCAAAAAATAAAGCATGTGTATAAATTTTCTTACTGGGCATCGATACTAAATTCTAAAAGACAAATAAGAAAACACTGGCATAGATGAGATTAGTTCAAGCTTTGTGGCCAAAGAGATAAGATCAACTTTTACAGATGTCAACACTTGTCATTACTACCAAATTCAACTGAAAAAATCCTACCTCACTTTCAAAAACACGTCTTCTGCAACATTAGTTTCTAAAAGGCACAGAGCCCTCATGCTTCCAAAACTGCTAATCTTGCCTACCTAATCAGTTCACCTATGTCCTTTCTATCATGCTGTGAAACATATGTGCTTCAGTTGCAAATGGTCTAAAAATAAGTATATGCATGCATTTTTATCAATTCAAAAGAAAACTCCTATAAAGGCTTAAATATTTAGGATCTACATCTTCCACTGGCATGCAGCCTTGTGGATGGTCAAAAAGACAGCAGTTCCAGGACAGAAGAGCAAACAGCTAGCCACAGAAAACAGCAATTCAAATAGCAATTCAAATAGCAAACAGCAAAAGCAGGACAGCCTTTCCCTTTAGGAAATTCTATCTACCTCTGCAGCTGTTACAGAGCTCCAGAGGATCTGTCCTTTCACTAGAACAGGAAAAGACACCAAACACCACCTCTGTTGACTGATACCTCTGATAAAAAGCAAAGCGTGTGCTGTGTGTACCTACACTTCAAGCCTCTTCCTTAGTACCCTTAGTGAAACTGACCCTAAAAAAAGTGTAAATGACACTCATATACCGATTTATGCCAATTTTGATATGACCCCAGAACAGGGTCCTGAACACCATCTCACTTGGTAAAGGACACATACATTTTCTAAGAAGTCATATGTCACTGCCACCTGGAGTCAAACACTATGCAGAAATTGGCATATTTAATAAAATGCCACTGAAATAAATCCTAGTTAGAACACTGCTAAATGACATGCCCAATTCCTGAACCAAAGTAATCATCTTCAGTGTCAATGGGTAACTACCTGGCACCAAAAAATGGCATTACTATTAGAGCCATGAATTCATCACTTCTGTATTGAGTAAACATTGGACTTCAAACTGCATTTCCATGAGAGAATTCAATATGGTACAGCTGGCAGTGTTATGAATTCAACCTTGATGCACAGTTTTATTAGTAGTAGTACAGTCTTCAGTTCAGTGAGATTCTCATTTCATGAGCAAACATCCTATTGACTTTTCTGGGAGATTTATGTAATTTAGGTCTGTAAGGTTAGGTCTTCCATGTATATCTTAATAACCTAATTAAAAGAAAAACTGTCATACCACTACACAACATATAATACAGCAATAAGAGGGGGCTGGCTGTTTCCCTTTTAAGCTAACAGGCACAAAAACGTCTAGGCAACACCTTTTTGTACAGTTCTGTATTTCCTCATAACAAGAAATAACTGGGTTATACAAACTCCCCAAATGATGACTTATGCACTTGAAAGGAACAAAGACCATGTGGCATGCATTCCTATGTATGAAAATCCAGTTGGATCAGAAGAGAAAAAAATAAAAATAGTTTTGCAAATTTTACACTCAGAAAAAAAAATAATATACAAGCTTTCTATGAATGCTGAAACAATCCTTGCAAAACAGAGAGTAACATTTTATTTCAAAACTCCATTAAAACCTTAAAACGCATGTCAACTTTAATATTAACTATGTTGCCAACTTAAATTTCTAGCCCAAATTCAGACAATTTTCACTGTTTTATCTCTCTCATTATTTCCAGAACAAATATAGTACAAACACTGAGCAAGGTGTTTCTGACAGTAAGCTAATACTAAAAAAAGGAAATTCAGTACAGGTACTAAACCCACAGGCTGCAGTTTTTGGGGAAAAGGAAGGTATAAACCTTCTCTACACTGTGTTCAAGAGAAAGCTGTTAAATACACTGAAGCTACCTAAATCCTGAAAACTGGATTCACTGAAACTCAGGGAAGTCCTGGTTTTTCATTCTCACGAAAGGGGGGAAAGGACTCGAGATTGATTGAATTGAACTGAGGGCTTAGAGATCACTTTTACTCAGTCCAGTGGGCTTTGGATAAGGACTTTAATGTGAAACTCACTTGGCAATCAACTATTTTCAATTTTGACAAATATTTTATTTGTATCTACATACTTGTATATTAGCCTGCCTTTTATGCATTTGTTAACATTTAATATGGCCATTTCATTCTTATGGTTCTGTTTATTGCAACTGTTCTTTGCATAAAAATTATTTAAGCAGAATAATTATACTGTTTGAAGAATAACTCCAGAGAGCTATAGTTGATATTCTTCTCTAAAGGTGCATAAGGTTATTACAATATTTCATTACCACAAAACAATACATCTTCAGATAGAGGCAGTATTAGCTTGTAATATTTCTTGCTACCATGGTACCAACCTTCCCTTGTAAAGCAATTTAATCACTTCCATATTGGTTATACATGAAATATTAGTGCTGTGCTTCATAGGTAACACCTCCTGAATTTTCCTTACAATACAACTGTATTACTTACAGAGTCAAAAAACCTATTTGTCTATAAGCATGTCATTACATCTCATTGAAAAAAAAGAACTGGTTTTCCAGTTTTTAGTTCTCAATTCAACCAGTCTGGGGTTCATTAATTTTTAAACTTACATGTCATCTCCATCATTCTTTTAGTTATCATTCACATTACCACCTATTAGAACTGTTCAAATACTACAAATCTTTGTCTTTTGAGACAGAGAATAATCACATAATTTTTAATATACGATAAGATAACCTGGTACTTATACATCTAATATTAACTATAATCTTATCTAGCTACTATATACTAAAAGTAGTTAAGATTACAACTATTTGTATTGTTTTACACTTGAAAGATGTGGTCATCACCTTCAAAAGCTCAACATGATTTTATTTTTCAACAATGAAAATACATAAAAGTCAAACAAATTATTTTATTTTTCTCCATGAAAATAGTCCATCAGATAACAAATAAGAGGTGCCTTTATTAATACCATGCTCTTCTTGGCAAATCAGGCAAAAATGTCATCCAGTGAGTTATAAAATCCTGGCACATAAGAACAACATGTACAAAATGGAAGCAATTACAGAATTCTGAGGTAGTGCACAAAGACAACATAATGGATCAACAATTTAGGCATGCATAAATAAACACAGGATATTTAGATGGCTTTTGAACTGAGAAATGGTGATACTAAACTTCTGATCAGCATTTTTATCATCACCGTGGAAATGTTAGGCCAGTCTCTCACGTTCACGAAGATTCCACTCTGCAAGAGAAGTAGGCTGTCACAAAGCCAGTTATCAGCTACTTGAGTCTGCAGTGTCCTCACTACCAACACAAATTTGGTGCGACCTGGCACTTGTGTCTTCCTTACTTTTACTGGGTTATAAAGAAATTTTCCTTTCCCAGAGTTTTCAAATTATGAAGATGATTTCCAGGTGACCTCAGCTGTGACACATTAACCAATACAGGGCTTCCCCAGACTTTTGAAGTTAATACATAGAACAAGTGTGATCTGGCCTAGGCTCAAACTTCTATGCCCTAGTACCTGCCTCTAAGTGGACATGTAATCCCATGACAGCCAGCCCAAATGATCTGCACTAATTTAGCCACAACAATCAAATGCCTCAGTCAAAAGCCAGTGATGAAATGCAGCAGCAGGCACAGGCTCAGAGGAGTTTTCTACCTCCAGGTGGGCTGTCTTTGTTCTGACAAGTTCTTGCAGGGCAAACAAAACCTAGAAGAAGCCTACTGTGACAGTCTCCTTGTTATATGATCCACCACTTCTGCTGCATCATCCCTGCTCATTCACACATTTTACTATGACTTGATGCATAGCCTGATATGTAGTACAAGTCTTCAGAGGAAAACCTATTACTTTTGACTCAGTTATTTTCTGTGAAATTTTATTGAGCTGTTTTGCAGTATGTCATTTTATATTTTAGTTTCTAAAAATATTTAATGAATTTTGTTTCAGAAAACTGAAATGACAAAACATTTGAAAGTGGACAACTGATGCTGTGGTATGACTTTCTTCTCCAAAAACCTGTAAGTGTGCATTTCGTTTTTACTACCAAATGCTGTTCATGAGATTACAGCACTGCCTAATTGTGTCAGATCTGAAGAGCAGTTTTACAATGTGAGTTGCAGTCCCAAAATCAGTTTGTAGGAGACTTTAGATGATATCATACCAAATCTTAAACAGGAAGAATTCTCTACAAATGAAAAACAATTCACAGTAAGCATCTTATTTTGGAACTTCTCAACAGAGTTGTCTGCTTATGTTTGGAATGAGCACCAATAACAAAAGTATTTCACTTCTCTACTATAAATAATTAAAAAGTACAGAACTTCTACAAGGTAGCTCTTAATTTAACTAGTATTTTTTTTGATGCCTCTACTTTTTGATGACACTTATTTTGTTCATGCCCACATCTATCAAGAATTTGTATTTTCTCCTGGAAAATATTCAGAATAAGATACCCATAGTATGGTATTTCAATATCTCCTCCCCACTTGTAACTAGGATATAATATGTCGAATTCTATTCTCATTGACTTCTCATTTCACAAGCTAGACATAATATATGGATAAAGAAACTTTGTCTCAGTAGCAGTATATTTGCCATGTGAAATGTTTAATATGATCCAACTTGCAACATTAGTAGCAGACCAGATGCTCAAATTCTATTCCAGCCTTTTCTAATCTATTTCAAACCCTGGTTAATCAATGGGAATATTTGACTTTGTGCAGTAATCTGAAATCTGCACATGAAAATTTCCAGGAAGTAGGCCAGTCTCTTCAGGGTTTGCAAAACATTTTTTCACCTGAGCTGCAACACAGCAAAACATTTGTGTAATAGGTATTACAGAGCAGAAGTAGTAACGTGCTCTTTATCAGACTGATCAGGTAGAGGTGAATCTCAAGCATGAAAACTTGAGACATTGGACTCAACATGACCTAGTTACCACTAACTTGGTAAAAAACTTTCATGTGAAGCTTTATTCATTGCATGAAAACCTAATACAATCTTTCAGCCAACTTTTAGCAGTGCTCTGTTACTTCCTAGCTTATTTAAAGTAAATACAGTAACAAACTACACATAGCAGAATTTGGATTATGATTAATTTGAGATAAGATGCATTTTCTGTAGCCTTTTAAGAAACATCTAGCATACACAAAAGCTTGACAAAAAGAAAAAATAGTGGCTTTAGTACAAAGTCTGAAATCCAACCAAAATGTATTATTTTTTTACATGGAAAAATCTTGCAAATTCTGAAAGCTTTATGTAAACATTAATATAATAGATTTTTACAGTATAATGGTATGAATGTACTAATGCCACTCTTACCAGGCCTAACAGATCTGATAAATTCCTGAGACTTAAAGTACCTTCTAATGAAGCATAAAAAGAAGAAATTAACTTCTTTAGAATATTTTGTGGATGCTCACAACAGTGTGGCTTCATTTACATGTACCATCCTACCTACGTGAAAGTATTTTTTCTAGGAGAGAGCATATTAAAATTTGGCTGGTGAGTCTGAAGTATCTTATAAAAATTTCAGATGAATGATTGCATACATCTTAACACAAGAAGATACTGTCATAATTAAACAATGGAACACAAGTTCCACTTTGTAGGATGATAGTCTGTTTAAGGCAGATAAGCAGCACAAGTGGCACTGCTTTATCAGTATGCTGCTAAATGTATTCTGCACAGATCCAGCAATTTCCACTACCATGGCCTATAAGTACTGGGAGGAAAAAAGACACTAACAGTGTTCCTGTCCATCCGTTACATCCTTGCAGGCTACCATGAATTCGCTATTCCACATTCAACTAATCTTGAGCTGCATCAGCCTACAGAAAGCTGACCATGACTTTGCAGCTACTGTACACAAGGACATGTTTGTCATGAATAGCACTAGGTGAGTTTCAAGTATACCATGCAAACAGAATACACCAAGACCTTTTTCTGTGGCAAACTGCCTTCTCTTGGTTGCTACAGGTTCCAGCAAACACCACTCATTAAATACATCAGGAATCTGACTTTAAACCACCCATGACAAAATTTAAATAGTAGAAACATATTTGTTATGTACTTGAATACATGCTAGTTTGAAAAAGCTGTTTTGGTGAAGTGTATTGTAGTGCAAAACAAAATGAAAGAAGAATCCTATGGCTGCAACTAACTACAGTTGGTGACACAGTCTTTTAGACAACCAGATTTACACAGCAGATGACCTCATCAATGGACAGTAGAACAGCTGGGGCCTTTCTTCAAAGGATATAAAATGTAATTCTTTAAGCTAAATATTTAAATTAACAAAGCAATAGGCTGACTACTAAAATAGTCCTGTACTTCTGCCAAGTACTTGAACAACAGTAAATCAAGAAACAGAACAGCATTCAGGCTGAGGTTTGACAAGCCCATAAGGCAATTTGTAACTGCTGCTGTTCAACCATCTTGATCTCCTCTTGCATTTACCTTCATAGTTCTATGTCCTCCCTTTCACAGCCTTCGTAAGGTCCTCTGTTAAACGAATTCAAGCTGGCAGAAGGGGTGTTTCTGGTTTGTTTTGTTTTTTTTAAACCAGTGGCCAAGGAGGCAGAGTAGTGTTCTGCCAGACTAATGTGCTGAAGTATTCTGCAAAGCGTTAGGAAGGATGGAGTTATCGTGACTGGAACAAGGGAAAAGGGGATCACCACAGACATGCTGCTGCAGTCACACTGCTGTGAAACCACATTTATTGCTCAGTAACACTAAGTAGTAACACAGCACATAATAATGTGCTAACACACTAATAATACATTTCTAATGTTTCTTTAAACCTCACTCGCAATGCTGTTTGCAATGCAGCAGCTCTTCTAAGTGACATGCCCTGAGTATCAAATGAGTAGCCTGGTTTTGAACAAGGAACGTGAAGAGGTCCTTTCTACATGCCGGGCTTCCAGCCTAACCTCTAATACAACTGGGAGGGAGGAGAGGAAAAACTTTGGTTATTACTGAAATGTAGTGCACAAATGGAAGGTGATTAATTAGATGGTAATGGAGTTAAGACCGTTGTGTAGTGAATCCATAGAGAGGCTAGGAAAGCATTGAAATTATTTGAGTAAATGTCGTTTTGCAATCCAATATTTTTAAAAGCTTCTTTCGTTTTAATTAAGAATAATTTTAATGGCAATCAGTGTGGATGAAATACCATATACCACCATTCTCAATTTCCCACTCAATGCAGCTGGAATAAGTACTATGAATTGTATTTTTCAGAGTTTTCTTTCCGCTTTATCTGGTCTGGATTTCTGGACACAGCATTAATCTGTTAGTCTTATGAGCTCATGTTTACCGAGGTTCAAAGAAACACAAGGAAAAACCAAAGCCTGTGTTACATACAAATAATTTTTAAGATTTACAAACACCCTTGACTGATATGCCACAACACTTTTATTCCTCTAAGACATCAGACATACATGCAAAAAGAACTCATAAGGAATGACACTGTTGGCAAAATCAAGACAAAGACAAGAAGCCTTTGAGCACAGAACTAATGCCATGATGATGGCAAAGAGCTCCAGAAGCACCACGCAGGACTCAGAGTGGACAAAAAGATGACAAATAAACTTCAGTGTAGATATACATAAGCTAATACATCTAATGAAAAATAATCTCAGTCACATACACACCATGCTGACAAATGATTGGAGAAAAAAATCTAGCAGTCATTATTGACAGATCCCTAGAATTAACAGTTTTATGTACAACAGCAACAAAAAAACTTAGCAAAACATCGGGCATTGTGAGGAAAGGCACTGAGAAGAAGACAGAGCATATTTATACAACCTTGGCCCACCCACATCTCAAGTAGCCTATGAAGTTCTGGTTTCTGCATCTCAAGGACAGACTCTAGTCAGAAAAGGGCGAACGAAATATCAAAAGGATGGAGTGCCTGCCTTAGAAAAAGAGACTCAAGGGGAGTTAGGAAAGAAGGCTGAAGTAAGATATGATCAATCAAACTGTGACGATGGTGAACAAAGTAATGTAAAACTTCTGCTTGGTAAATCCTCCAGTAATAGAACAGGGACCTTTTAACAAAGCTAGTACAACATTAGTCTATAAAAGATTAAAAGTGCTTCTTTACAAACCTAGTAGTAAGCTTCTGGAACTTGCCACCACAGGAGGATGTGAAGGTAGTGAGCATCAGCAAGTTTGAAAAAGACAAGTTCTTGGTTTGCAGGTCCACAAATGGTCTCTAAAAACACTAAGCAGATATATACATACCATCCCTAATATGAAAACTAAGTAGGCAGGAAGAGTACAAGGGAATAGGTACTTTAGATTGCTAGGTTTGTGTACAGCCCCTAATAGCATCTCTTAATGTCACTGTTGGGAGATCAAACACTGACTATGAAGGGCCACTGGTCTGACCCAGTAGAGCTTTTCTGATGTTCTTCAGTTTTCTCTAGTGAAAAAACCACAAAGGCTACACTCCTGCTTCTTGTCTGCTGTGAAAGATAGAGGTCAGATTTGAATAACAGCAGACCTTTAGTATAAATTCTAACATACAATACCCTATGTTAAGTGATAAATTAGTACTATATCTTTAAACAAAAATAAGGGTTAGACCCAGGAGGAAATATTTGTGTTAGTTCAGCCAGTGTGACCCCCACAAAGCCACAGATGTTGTTCCACAGCAGGATCAGCTATTTGAGTGAAAATGTAGCCACCTGCTGAGGGACAAAAGAAATAAACATCAGCCCCTCAAACAGTTGAGCTGCAGAACCACTCAAAGGGAAGAAAGGTTAGGCATGAAGAAAGGTTATTCACATTTTTACTAAAGCAAGTCTCAAAAGATAGCAAGAGTTAAAGTCTACTGGTACCCAGGTGGCAGTCTTTAAAAAATTGAGTGCAAAATCCAGTATCTGTAGGGTGTTTTCTGCCCTTTGTACAGAAAGTGTTTATACATGAAATAGGCATATTATAATTGAAATATTTTGAGGCTACTGGTAATACAGAACACCTGCAAAGGGAGAAGGTAAGCTGGCAACACTCCATAGAAATGAATAAATATAGCTCAACAGAATTCTCACACGGTTTCAGTTATATAGCATTTTCTTCATTCACTGCACTCTTAACTATTAGCTCCCTTTCCAGTATTTGGTAACTTCTAGTTATTCAGACACAAAGAATGTATACATATAAATATGTGTAGTGATACATTTTGTGATACATTACATTATACACTTATATATGCATTAAATTACACTTTTAATTTTCAATGGAATAATAGAGTACAGTTTTGATGAGTAACTATTGCAGATATCTAGATTACTCCCATTAGCTTGGGAGGTTAAATTGAGAGCTACAAAAATCAGAATGCATGAGGGTTAAAAAGAGAGTGTCCGCTCCCCACTACACATGCAATACCTCGCAATTTTACATTTTAGGTAGTGATACAAGTGTGCTCCTAAACGAGATTTGTAATTCATTATCACACTTTGATTCATCTCTGTATTAATACTACCCATGAGCAGGCCCAAGACTCTTGTACATCCTTTCTTTCTCCTGGATGTACCCGAGAAAGCTGATCTCAGCCACCAACATATCTGCAGTCCGCACAGCTTTGCCAAAATTATAACTGCCTGCTTATCAGTCAAAGAACAACTTGCCCATCTTCACCTCTCTCCCTCTGTTCAGAGCTGTCTTCTCAGCATCAGGAGCTGAATTCCTGTTTAAGACTATCTTTTCTATGTTCCTTGGAAAGCATTCACAGGAGACACAGGAGCTTAAGAAGAGCACTCTTGGTCATTCACCCATGGCCATGGCAGTGTTAGACAGCAGCAAACACTATCACCACTTTGAAACATCTGAGGCCTGTGAACAAGCAACAAAGGGAACACTTGGATGCTGGGGCATTTTATGCATTGGTTTATCTGGAATTCTGCAGAGCTTCCATACATCAGCATTTAGAGTTGCTCTGTTTGCTAACAGCTACAAGTCAGTGTTTTAACTGCAGTTCAAAAACAGCATTAGCTTTTCCAAAAAGAGCAGTGTACCATTCTCATGATCTAATACAACTAGGAGATATATCATTCATTCATTCATTCATCTTTACTATTAGCTTCTGCAACTCTTCAGTGGTTCAACTGAATGTACACACATACTTATTTCCTAAAAGCATGCTACTTGTTTTCCCTAGCTGTATCAAAAGAAATCATTTTCCTAGTACTCATGGCAAATTACATCAATAATATTTTAGTATCCATCTTTATCTAAGCAAGTAAATAGGTAGCAGGTTGGAGAATATGCTGGATTGACTGCTTCAGTTCCAGACTTCTTGTTATCTTACATATAGTGATACTACCTTATAAAAACTACTCCTACTACAAAAGCAGCTTAGGAAAATCCAAGATATCTTTGAGTGTCCTTTTAGTTGAGAGGCATACAGATGGACTTACTTTCTCCTATATAGAAGAAAACCATGAAAAGCAAACTAACAATTTATGAAACTTCTACATTTTTCTCTAACTTTTAACTAGGTATGAGCATTATATAATGATAATACTTATGAATGTTAGTAAATGTATAGCTGATTAATATTTTTAACAAGTAAATAGTTAATACACTTATATTCACTTTAGTGGTGGGACAGCTGATGCTCCAAAAAAGTTCTTTACTTATTACCAGACAGAGAAGTAAGATAAACACTGAATCAAGCACCCTTCTGAAGTTATACAGTTAACATATTTTGATCTTTTAGAAAAGGTTTCCTCAGAACTGTGCCAGGGAAAAAAAGTAGATAAGATAAAGATTAGCTATGTAACAAATACTGTGGCATATATTCTCCGTATGTACGTCCTCTTTGGAACAATCCTGGTGAAATGAGTGTCACAAATAAAAACTACTCATGTGCTGAAGGTTCTACTGTTTACCTATTCATAAACTAGATTTTTAGATAAAAATTTGGTGTCACTCACAAGGGAAAAAAAAAACCACACAAAAATTTTGGTTTTTTTTTTCCTGAAAAAGCCCATAACGAAAACACAGGTGAGGTTACAAGGCAGACTAGCACATATGAGTGCATAGCAGACACTGTATCATGACTATGTGCAACATACTTGTATCAGGATTGCTCACTAAATTAATCTGAAATACTCAGATAACATTGAATCAAGTTAATTAAAAGAGGTTCCTGAAAAACTGGTTTGACAATATTGCATTTGATGAATCTATCTAGATCTATCCAGAATCCGTGATGTACGAGGACTGTCATTAGCAATTCCTATTCTGCCAAAAATGTTACTCAGTGGGTAAGTAGGCAAGGAGGGAACAATATTAACCTGTATCAGTTACAAATTCCACATGTCAAATCTTTTACACTTATTTGTGCCTTCCCCACAGCTGTAAAAATGGGCTGCAGCTCCCCAAAGCAGAGCATGTTATGTGTAACAATGGTGTTTGCACTGGTTGTTCACCCTTGCATCTATCACATGATTTTAAAAAATTCTGAAAACAAGTTATGCATCACGTGATTGAATGCATCCTTATAACAACTAGTGTATCAGAATACTCAATTAAGAAAAGACAGCAAGATCAGTACACTCCTAGAAAGTAGAAAAGGAAGATTAAAGCTACAAAAGAACAAAAAAATCCGAATCAAGTGAAGAGCTCTTTACATATTCTGCAGACAGTGTTTCTTAATATTTAAAATGCCCAACCCAACACATCCAAAATAACCAAAAGATAACAGGAACTAATTTCCCTTCAATTGTTAGTTGTGGATGCTATCCTGCCTCCTACAGAATCTGTGTCAAAACTCCTCTTTATTTCCATGATTGGAGGATCATGTCCTTCATCGCAAAGTCTGGCAACATCCTGTCAAATTCCTTGAAGTGTTATATAATCAAGATGCTGAATGTTTACATTGCCATCTATACAGACCATCTAAAGTCTGTTTTTATCTAAATTAACAAGATTTTACAATACTTGAAAACCTTCCTATGTCATCTTCTATCACTAAAAGTACAGCAGGTTGAAGAACAATGGAAAAGAGTGCACAGGGAGGGATAAACGGGATTTCATCGTGGAATTCCTCCGTCTCAATAGCCAATGGTCATGTATCAACCGTCACCGTTACACTTACTCTAAAATAACTTTTATTTGAGGTAACTGTGTTAACAACTTTAAGATACAGTCTGCGGCCACACCACCACCATCGCCACCACCGCCGCCTTCGACTGTCTGGATCGCCCAGCTGGGCGTCCGGGACCACCTTGGAGTACAATCCTGCTTCGCAAGGAAGTTCAGACCACCGTCCCCAGACGAGCCCGCCCGCGCTGACCGCCCCCAGCAACTCCACCGGGCCAGGGCACGTCCGCGATGCCGCTCCCGAGCAGGGTAGAGCCGGGCCCGGGCACCGCCGCCGCCCCCCGGGACCCGCGACACCCGCCTTTCCAGCAGCCACCTCCGGCAGCCCCGCACCGGCAGCGCCGGGGCCACCGATCGGCGGCCCCGTTCGGCCCTCCCGAGCCGGCGGAGCGGAGGGGGCAGCTCCGCAGCCCCTCCGCCAGCCCCGACCAGCGGGCTGGTGTCGCCTCTCGCCGCGGCACCCGCGGGCACCGCCGGCAGCCGGGCGGCGGCGGCGGACCAAGTTCCCACCATGCCGCCGGTGCCGCCCGGGGACCGCGCCGGCAGCACCGCGCCGAAGGGCATGGCAAAGGGTGGCGGGGGACGGCGCCCGCCCGCGCCCCCTGCCCGCCGCGGCCCAGCGCCGCCGCCCGCCCCCGGCATCCCGCCCGCCGCTCCGCCCGTGCCGGCACCGCTGCCCGGCGCTGCCGCCGGCCCCTTCAGCACGAGGCGCAAGGGACGCGCACGGGAGACGGGCATCCGCCTTCCCCCGGCCGGACCTTACCGGCCGCGCTCGCCACCCTCGCCCCGCTGGGCGTTCGCCTCTCCCACTGCCGCCGCCGCTCCCGCAGCCGGAGCGCATCCCTGCTCCGCCCGCAGCCGCCACCGCCGCCGGCACCGCGCGCGCCGCACGGGAGCGCCGCGCGGGCACCGCCGGGGCGCGCCCTCGCCGACTGACGGCCCTGGCAGCCAATGGCCGCACGCGCAGCGCCGGGGAGGCGGGACGGAGTGGCGGAAAGGGGCCAATGGGAGCCGGCCCGTGCGGCAACGCCGTTTCCGGGCGGGGGGAGCAGCGCCGGGCTGAGCGGTGGCCGCGCGGGTGCGGCGGTGCCGGGCGGGCGGTGCGCCGAGCGGGAGCCGGACCGGGCTGAGCCGGGGCAGTGCCGCGGAGTCTCCTTTGACGCGCCCCAGCCCTGGCGGAGGCTGCCGGCGGTGCTGCCGCGCGCGGCGGGGCCGGTCTCGCCCGTCCCCAGCCGCTCTGGAAGACCGGGAGCGGGGCTGGGGACCGGCCGCGCAGGTGGGGAGCGGGTGCCGCCCAACCCTCGAGTGCGCAGGAACAGAGAACTTCACGCGGAGGCGCTTTGTTAAAGGGGAAAAAAAAAAAAAAAAAAAAAAAAAAAGGAGAGGGTCAGGATGTATCTTTTTCCGGGGAAATCCCACCGATCTTAAAACCGTGACCGCCGGCTGCATCGCCGCCGGCAGCATCGCCGCGGCTGCCCGGCTGCCGCTGACCTTGGCGTGGCCGCGGCGGGCACAGGACCGCATCCTCGGCCGCTGCCGCGCTGCGGAGCGGGTGTGCCGAGCCGTGTGTGCCGAGCTGTGCAGTGCCGAGCTGTGCGGGACGCTCCGTGGCACGGTTGTCAGTGCGCCGAGGGGTTTGCACCGAGTTTGCAAGACCGCAGAACTTGTCTTAGTGGCAGTGCCGCACCTGCCTGCACCTGTGTTCAACTTGGTTCAGCGATTTTGCCAGTGGACCAGGTGTCTGTTTAGTTTTTATTTATGGGATGCATCCATAGTTTTGCATTGCTCTTATTCTACATAGAATGAGGTGTTTTGCATGCTAACCAGTGATGTAGATATATACAGGTAAGGTACCAAAGGCCCTGGAGAAGTGAAAACCTAGGATGAACCATAGAGACTGGAGACCCTATGGCAATGAACAGCTCAGCCATGGTCAGCTAACGAAATGCAGGCCTGGAGCTGGACAAAAATGGGTTTGGGGGTAACAAAGAAATAGTATCTGACATATCTAAAAGCCAACGTATGTATTAAATTCAGGTGTAGAATTAGAGCTGCAGACCAATGAAAAAAGAGAAAGGGAGAAAGGTGAGTTAGCAAAGATAAAAATGATCTTAAGTAGAACCTAGAGGATGAAGAAGAAATAAACCTGGACATCATACTTCTCCTGGCCAAGGACTCCAAATGCTCACAAGTCACTGTTGTCATGCTAACTTGGAATGCAACTGATCAGGAGATCCAAAGGAGCAGTGGAAGGGTGAATGTAACAGCAGGAGAGGAGTACAACAACTTTAACTGCATTATTACCACTTTTTTTCTATAACTAGTAATTATTAGACTCCTAAGATTTCAGTTACAATAAATGTCTCTTCCCTCTTTTCCTGCCTCTTTCTCTAAAAAGCCAGATGAAATGCTAGAAAAGATTTCAGAAATATGTTTTATTGCTGGATTCTTTTCAGTGTTGGTTGTCTTCATACACTGTTTTGGAATTTGTTTGTCAAGTAGATCCCCTTGCCTAGTTTCATGCTTTATTTGCTGATTCAAAAGGATGTGGAGGTTTATTAATTCTGAATGGCTTGCCATTGTATTTCATGCTTTTTAGAAAGGTTTCTAAAATTAAATAACCTCTCAAGTTAATCTGGTCATAAGCAAATGTTTATTAAGTCCTTAATGAAGGAATTTATTGCTGATACTAATATTATATTATATTTATAGACAGAATTCCTTGTTTAGTCATACCAGATGCAGGTACCCTCATCTTTGCTGAGTTCAGAACTGCTAGTACTGTTGAACAACCTGAAAGTCATGTCCTTTCCTTTCCTAGCAGCTTTTTAATGCAACTTTTATTCTGGTGAGACTGATGCACTACAGTGATAGATTTTTTTCCTCACACTCTTCAACTGTTTACTTTTTTTCTTCTGTGGTAATGAGGCATTTGAGTTTACTGTGTCCAGTGTGAAGATTCAATACACACGCTTTTGTTTGGAATGAAATAACGAGAAATGTTTTAAATGCTTATGGATTTAGACACTGTGCAATAGCTCAGTCAAAATGTCTTTTTTCCTAGCAAATGACTTTTATTACTAGAGGAACTACCTCAAGCCTTGAAAAAGTGTGGTGTTAAAAATACATATCAAAAAGTATCAGATTTTTTTACTCTTTGTTAAAGCAGGAAGGGTTTTTTTAACCTTTGATGTCAGCCATATTGTTATCTTGAAAAAAACCCAAACCCAACAAATATACTTTATTTACTGTTAAGAGTTTTACAAACGTTGCAGAACTGACTAAAACATTAAACAGCTACAGCTTTATAAATCCTGCAAAGAAGGAGGAAATATGAAAAATAATACTAAAAAGGAAGCTCTTTGTAGTGAGTAGAACATAAATGTCATTGGTTTTAATATTTTAAACTTATCTAAAAATGTAAAGAGAAATTCACATATCCTCTCTGAGTTTTATGCTCATGTTAAAAGAGTAGCCTTTGAGGTTCAACACAAGCTTTTCGCAAGTATATACAGAGCTCAGTGTGTAAGTTAACTAAATCATTAAAAAGAAAGACAAACCACAACATAACAGCTAAATATCCTAAACATATGAGGAAAAAAAATAGCACACCTGAAATACGAGTCTGTTCATGAAAGTGCCTTACAGTACACATAATATATTCTGAAGTTTAGCAGAGCTCTTAATACCCTGATAAACTTGGGGAGTTTCTTGTGTCCCAGTTAGCACACAAGACCATAATTTAGCTTTCAATCCCATAAGTTAGAAGAGTTCAACAATTCTTTCTGAAAAATGATACAGCACTCTTGAAAAGTATTAAAGGACATACAGGAGCTGAACTGCTCTTATTCACAGCAGAAACAGTATAAAAAATGTAATCCCCATACAGCCCTGTCAGCAGGATTTCTTTCTGTCCTGGATCAACAGGGGTGGCAGAAGTCAGGAATCATACCTGTTAAATCATTGTTTTAGCTGTTAAAACAGCCAACAAGATGTGATCTGCGGGCTAAATATTGGTACTGGGGACCCTGGCAGACAGTAGGAACTACGCTGAAATTCATCTCCAAAAAAAAAAAGGAAACAAAATTCTGTATATCCTTGAGCGTTTAACCTCAGATTTTAGGAGAGCAATACTGTAGTACTGAGGCATGTTGTACTGGCAGATCTTTTACATCAAACTGTAAAATAACCTTTTAGAGATAAACGTTATTTCACTCATCTGTTCTGTTCAGGTTTGAATATTTAACTGATGCAAGGATGCAGCGCTCCCTTTACAGATCTAGGGGAGGAATATTTGATTATTTATTTTTAAATGTGTTACAGTTTGCTATTCAGCCTCATTTGGTAAACTATTTCTTAATATCATGCAGATGTATGCTGTGAGATGCAAATCACAGTTATGTGATAGGTGCTATATAGACAAGTAAGGAAACAAAGTTCTTGTCCCCTCATGATCTCTTCTGAAGTGCATTGGGATCTGATTTCACACTGCATGACAAAGTGTTTCCTTTTGTTATTTTATCTCCCATGTATTATGTCAGCTGGAAGGAGGTGATCTCCCCATAAACAAAGCATGGCAACTTCCTTTGTGTGCAGTGAGTCCTTCAAAATGCTTGTTTATCTACAGTGATCAGCTGTAAGCACAGCTTTCATTTATATAGTGTCCTTCATAGCAATGTCACCATGAACATAATGAATATACTTGGAAGTATTTAAAAACTCCATAAATATATATTTCTTTGTGACTGCCTTCAACAGTGATGTAAGATAGGCCTTTTGAATGGAAGAATGGAGGGTGGTGGACTGTTTTTTCAGATTCAAGCAATTCTGCTTTGCATGAGTGACCAGGACATATGAAGAACATTATTTTTTCTCCATTGCTCCATTCAATTTAGATATTTTTATCTTTGTTTTAAATGTATTAGAGTTTTTATTGTTCCCCACCCCATATTTAATTTTTTGTTGGATCAACTGTTTTGACAAGCATTTGCACTAATACCTAAGAAATTAATTATAAAAAATTAATCCAGCTCTCAGCTGGGTTAACCAAGAGAGAAGAGCCTTCACATAACAGTCAGTGGCTGAATCCAGCTGGCAAAAATCAATGTGGTTCTGTTTAATCATGATTAATGTTTTCACTTATTTTTTCATTTTGCATGCAATTTTCTTTTTAAGGCTCTTGGAGGATGATTTGGCAATTGCTACTCAAACCAGAGAGCTTGATTCTGTGTCATGTGATTTGCTTACCAGCAAGGGGATGTGACCAGTAGTGGAATGTGACTTGTCCTTAATTTCCATTTTCTCAAAGGACACAGTTACCAGAATTCAGGATTGTTGTCCCTTGGTACTGCTCTGCAAAGGTTGGAATTGTCATCACCGGTAGTATTCTGTGATTGACACACAGGACTGTTTCTGTTACCCTTATTTTCACTGAAGATCATCTTAAGAGAAATTATTCACGTTTCTGTTTCTGTAGTGGCATCCACATAGGTTAGAACGCTGCCCAGCAAGGGGCTGGGAACATGGGTATCAAAATTTTTTGCAGAGATAGAAGACCTACATCAGGAACATTTGTCTGTGTGCTCTTGCTTTTCACTGGAAAAAAAAATTTGTCCAAAGTCTCAGTCCCAAACAGCTTGTAATGCAAGTAGAGGAGCAATAAAAGGAAAAATAGAATATATGGATAGAAAGAATGAGGGGAAAAACAGTGAAGCCATCACATTATAAAGCAGTTTAGTGGTACTGAGCTTGCTAGTTCTATATATACACAGCTGGTGTTACGGTAATTTCCTGATTGCTTGTGGTTCTACTTATGTATTCATGAGTATTTATCTATTTAAATACATACAGACATATGACATTCATATATTACATTGAAAGAACATTAAGTTTGAAAATGAAAATGCCTGAATTGAAAAGCTATCTGGTATAGTCTTTAATTTTGTGATTTGTATTTTTCTTAGGACTCTTACCTTATTCAGAGAATGGAAGGGATGAATCCTGCTACTTGCAGGATTGTTTAGTATTTTGATTTATTGAGTTATTAAACATATGGCCTCAGGATTTATTGATTACAATCTCCAATGTATCTTCTAGTTGCTGCAGCAATTCAGAAAGAAGTCCTAAAAGAATATTCTCCTGGCTATATATCACCAGGACATGATGTGTACCATAAAAAAATAACGTGACATGTTGCAATGGAAAACTATATTGCAAATGTAGTTGAAATACAACAATATCAAAATTGAGACACTAGATTGATTTAAGTTTATTCAGATGAAAGGTATTTTTTAGTGTGGGCAAAACTCTATGCTCTTACCAGGTATTCTTCATGGAAATGGAGAAAGCCTTCTGGGGAAAGCTTTAAAAATAAATCAGTCTGTCTGTCCTTTCCTGTGTGCAGAAAGCTTCTCCTCAAATAGATAACATTAGACAAAATTATAAGCAATTGAAAACAGCATTTTTTAACTGGCAAGTATGCAAAACTATTACTAGAATGGAACTACCTTTCCCCACAATTAAAATGCATACATGCCTGCATAGGATAGAATAAAACATAGATTTTTAACACCACAGCTTAACAGGATAATATTACTTGAGTAAGAGTGTGTAATTTACAGAAATCATCCCAGACAGGTGTTGGTGTTTTTTTCTGCTCCACCAAATAATTTAATGTGTGTTAAGACAAAATCATTCTAGAAAGTTCTTGGAAATTCTAGTATTTATTTTTATCATTCCAAGACTTGAATCGGGAGGAATTAATCCTAATATTTTAAAACTTGAAAGTCCAGCAGTCCATAAAACATGATATTTTGATGACAGTCTCTCACAGTTTTCAGAACTTTCAAGTCGATCCAGATTTTGAATTTCCAGAACTCAACCCGTCTAATTGTATTTGGCACATATGTAAGTTAAAAAGTTATAAAGTTGCAAATTCAACCACTCAGTTGTTAGTAAATGGTAAAATTATGGTTGTCTATTTGACCTTATTTTATGACCCAGTGAATTATGATTACTTTTTAGAAATTATGGTCGCATAATATTGAATCAATAATATAGTAGGTATTAGTAAATACAGTAATACATTTACCTACATTTGGACAAAATCAGTAAAGGTACAGGAGGTGCAGAGCTTCATCCATTAGTCATCTTTTCTGTGTAGCCAGGTCTCCATATCAAAAAAAGCAATACTATGTAATTTCTGTCTCTTGTAGGTGACAATGGAATTTGTAGCTGGTTAAAGAAAATGCTTTGTTTGCTGGAGTACTGCAGTAGTCTTGAAATGTCGTCACAGAACATAAATGTCTGGACACCTAATCCCAACCTCTTCTAATTGTTTGGAAGATATTTGGAAGTTTATAAAGCTGAGTTTTCTTACACAGGCATTCATAAATAAGGTAAATTATCCCTGTTATTTTTTTACCTCAGTTTCCTATCTTGATGTCTATAGTGCACACATACTTTCATTAAAAGTAGAAAAAATAAGATACAGAATCACAGTATTGTTAGGGTTGGAAGGGACCTCTGGAAATCATCTAGTCCAACGCCCTGCCAAGACAGGGTCACCTAGAGCAGATGGCAGAGGAACACGTCCAGGTGGGTTTTCAGTATCTTCAGAGAGGGTGACTCCACGACCTCCCTGGGCAGCCTGTTCCAGTGCTCTGCCACCCTCAGTGTAAAGAAGTTCTTCCTCATGTTAAAGTGGAACTTCTTGTGTTTTAGTTTATGGCCATTGCTTCTCGTCCTGTCACTGGGCACCACTGAAAAGACACCCTCCTCTTGGCACCCACCTTTGAGATACTGCTGCATTCTGCAGTATGTTAGCTTATAACATTAGTATTTTTAAATATAGTTTGCCATACGTTATTGAACATACAAATGTTCATATCATGATACCTCCAAAAACATGTAAAGGTATTCTTGGTTGTTGTCTTAATACCTCACTTTGAAGAAAACAATTTAGACTTCGTATTCTGGCCCAAGAAGCTGAGTCCATGCTGTTTCTGTTTTATGGCATGCTGTCGGCATGGATAGCTGCCAGAGCCTGTTAAAGCAACTTTTCTTTACCTTCTCTCCAGGCACACAAAACTCACTGCTCACCGTGGCAAAATACTTTTCTCAGTCAAAGCCACCAAGGCTCAGTCTGTGGCTTTGAGTACAGGAGTACTGTCCTACCAAGTTAGAACAGCAGCTTATAGGACACAGTAAGGAAAAAGAGATTCTAATCAGTATATGACACTATGTATGTGCTATTTCCTCTTTAATATTGCTTTGTGAAAAACTGTACAAAACCTCTTAAGATTGGAACTGCAAAAATTATTTTTTGTGTTCATCTATATAAGCAGAATTCATTGCTATCTATTTCTTCCTTTTTATCTAATATCCTGTAGAGGTCTGAACTGTGATCACAGAAAGAAACTGGAAGCATATTTTAAGGGGTAAGAGACTATTTCATATAGATTAGTTATTTTTTTTGTTACAATATATGCACTAGTGTTACAATAAAGATGACATAATCTAATTTACCAAGCAGTACATTGAAGTACTTTGTTTACTGCTCTATTCGCTCGTGGTACAGCTATACCTCCATTCCCCTCCCTGTAAAGTTTTTAACTGTTTCATCTTTTGTACTGAAAATTCTTTTTTTTTCTTTTTTTTTCTTTTTTTTTTTTTCAGATGACTTTCTTGATAATGAAATTTTGTCGATTTTTTTCTGTAATAAGGATGACTGGAAAAACTACCTTCTTTTCACTTTGGAATATGCAGTTTCTGTGGGGAAGGAATGGCTCTTTCATAGATATCTGTTGTGATAGAATATTATTCCTTTTCAGCATCATACATTTTATCACATGAATCATTTTATCAGCCTAAAAGTAATTAAAGAGATAGAGATGGTTACAGTGCTAAGAGACAAAAGGTAAAATGGGTTTGAACCCGTCAAGGTTTATTTTTTTGTTGTTTTTTTTTAAAGTTTAAACAAATTATAAAATTTTGAAAATCACCTGCTGCAAATATATAGTAGATTTTTCATGTCTGTTTTAAATAAAATTGTAGTGTGCTTAGTTAATGAAATCCAAATTCAAAGTAAATGTGAAGACTTTATTCTCTCTTACTCTCTCACACCCTACTCTAAGAGAGGGGAGGTGAAGAAGCTGTAGGAATTATGGTCCATGGTGAGGTAAGGCTGAATTTTTCACCTCTTTTCCTGTAGCAGTACATTACACAGCTGCCTTATTTTTTTATTTAAAGACTATATTGAAAAATTCAGATCTTTCATGGTTAACTTGTCATTTACTCTTTTAGAAAGCCCAAAAGTAAGGTCAGTCTGATTATGTTTCCAAGCACATTTTAACACAGATCTACTCTCTAAAACATTTAAAAATGCTTTTCATGTCAAAATCATTAAATGTAACCCACATACAAGGTGAAATGCTATTAGTGAAAGTCAATAAAACTCACCTGAAGTGTTAAACTTAGGTGCCTCTTAAGGGATGAAAGCATTAAAAGAGACAAAGGTTTTAATCTGTCTCTTTTTGTCTTTGTGTTTTCCTGTTTTTGTGAGTGTACCCAGGGTAGTTAATGTTTTTGCAATTATACCTAACAGCTGGAGGTATACTTGACTGAAATGGCCAAAATCTTTTATCAGTAATTCTGATAATTATCCTGCACTTTGAAAATAAGGCCTGAACTATAATTATTTCTGGCAGGGATATTTCAAGAAATGTTCTGTGTTAGAATAAGGCAGATCCTTAGTATGGCTTTAATGTCTACCCTGAGCACTGTCATTTAAGATAACTAGTGTAGGTCTGCCTATTGATATATAAGAAGAAGATGAATGCTTAACAGAAGACATACAAGGTATGTACACTTTCTGGAGTAATCAAGTATTTGCTTTAAGCAAGTTCCTCTCCTGGGAGGAGTCCAGCTGTATAGTAAAAGTGTTATTTAGGTCCCTCTATAGTTTTGAGGATGCCCCTGACTCTATAAAGACTCCAAAGAGATTAGTTGACATGCTGCATCTCTAAAAACAATTTAAATAGCTCTAAGTAAGTCTTTGTGCCAATTATGTTAATGAAGCTGCAAAGGGACTGCAAATTTAGAAGTCCTCTAAAGTCCAGTGCTGGCCTAGCCATTAAATCAGGCTCTTTAATCTCTCTAATTGGTGCTTTTGAGTATAGAAGAATATATGAACCCTGCTGTGTTCTAAAAGCTGTAGAGCATCTTCACTAGCCAATAATACCCAGTGAAAATAGACTTCTCAGACTCCAAGCCTCCTGTACTAAATAATGACGTGGAAAAGTTTCATTTCACTGCTACCTGTCAGTGCAGTTTTGCTTGTTGAACAGTGCTTGGCTGCACCTGTGCTGGAAATGGATCAGCTCTGACATCCATGACTGTAAGGTTCCTGTCCTAGGCATGGCTACATATCCTGTCCATGAGACAATACTTAGGAGTAGCCAGAAATTCTTGTCTCACTGACAGATTAGGGGGTTCAGTGCCATGATTCCTCTCAAGAGCCATCAAGCCTCTCCTCACAGAATGAGACTTTTACAAACTGATGACCAGTTATTTAAACTCAGGTACTAAAACTTTGATAGCCCAGATGATCACTTAAAGCTGTTTAAACTTAGAATAACAACTTTCTCTCACAAAAGTATGGTTCTAATGGATGCTAGTTCTTTTAAAACCATAAAGACCAGCTCCTTGGCTACAGTAAATGTATATGGTTTTACCAAAATTCATAGGGCTTTTCGGCAGCTAAGGAGTTACTATCAATTTAGTATTTAATTTAGAGAATATCAGTAAGGTTGGTACTTTCTAGCTACAGATTTTATGCCAATCTCACTTCCAGCTGCTATATGCATTCTTTTCACAGTGTGACTTCTGTAGTGGTAATATATGTGTGCATTAGGGTGACTCAGGCATATGCCATTACCCATCTCTTTTGCCTTGCTTGGAAAAGGGAGTAAGATTCAGTGAGTTCCAGCCTTGTCTTGTCTCTGATTGCTTCTGCTTTAAGCTTCTGGCTCAAGTTCTGAAGAACTCTTATACTTCATTTTTTTTCAGATAATGTTCATTCTTTTGTAATTTTTTATTGCCCATGGCTATTAGTTTTCTAGAACAGGTTTACAGGGTGTCATCCTTATGATTTGTATAAGAACTCCAAGACAGTATAATGGGGCTTGTGCTTCAAAGAAAGAATTATATAATATAATTTAATTTTTCCTTAATATCCACCCTCACTACTGGAAGAAGGAAAAAAAGGCTACTCGCTGAGAGAAGAGAATACAAAGCTAATGAATCGACTAGAGGAAGGCTCTGCATTTCTGTGTCCATCCTATGCTAAGAAGAATCTCGGTCATGGAATATCAAAAGAGATTTGCCCTGTATGGTATGTCATTTATGTATGTTGTCTTTAAATAATATTCCCTCTGGGAATAAAAAATTTTCTGTTGTCTTGTTTTTTTTCTACTATTTCATCAACGCCTTTATTTCAGTCATCTCTAGCTGGCAGAAAGGAACACACTTTTTCTGTAACTCGTTTTCTATTTTGCTTAGGTCTATATATTGTAGATCTATATATTGTAAAGATATTTTCAGAGACATTAATTTCTTGGTGTAAATGAGTTTTTACTATCATAACTGATATTTGTCACTCCTCTAAAACTGTTGTATACAAGTCTGAATTCATCAGAATATGCAAAAGGATGGAAAATGGCACAGGTACAAATGTTGCAACCATATTAGCTTTTCACTTGAATTATTAACTTGATCACACCTACATATGTGCACATAAACAAATACCATTTCACCCGTAAGATCACTTCTCTTTCCTAACTAATAGAGTCAAGACCAATCTTATATCTAATAAGAAACTTTGAGAAATGGGGGAGATTTGAAAGTTTAGTTAATGTAGAAGACTAAATGTTCCAGACAAATTCCATTGATTTTCTTCGGGCATACATTTTCTGAGATTTTTTTTGTTGTCTCAGCAGGAATTTTTTTGATGTTATTTTTAGTTGTGTTATCTACTCAAAAAGCAAACAACATATTTTAGCTCTATTTACTCTCTTGGGTTTTAAAAAATAATTTATCATGGTTACAGCCAAATGAGGTGAGAAATAAGAGAGAGTTCTCCTGCAAAAATAATTCTAAAATGTTCACATTTGGCTGTAGGCTAATGCTTTTTAATAAAGTTCTCAAATAAAGTGGTATTGGAGTGCCTTGTGTGAAGGCTTTTCTTGTGACAACATTCATTTTAAGGGGTCTTTCTGTATTTCTGCATTTCATGAGAATACTCTGAAGTAGTATACTCTTAAAGTATTCTTGTGGAAGAAATACTATGTATAGCTTTTCTCTTGTGTGATACTTTATCATTGGTTCTGTGCAGGTATGGAAGAGTGACGTGGACATCCTACTTACCCACAGTCTTGTTGCCTTGGACAATGAGTTGCAGTGCAGCAGGTATTTTGTTCTAGAACTCTGCACAATAATTTCTTAAATATTTTAACATCAGCCTGTCTTTCCTGCAAATTATTTCAAACACCTGCCTGTGTCAGATACTTCAGGAGTTATTTTAAAAACTGTATTTTGATTATCCTTCCTTTTCACTCACACTTCAGTTGAAAATATTTATTGCATGAAGAATTTCATACACTATTTAAGGAAAATCATATGTATAAATTCATATTGAAAAAATTTCACAAAATACTTTTTTGTAAAGTACTTTTTTATTATGCATTGTCAACAGTTAATGATATGTTGCTGTTTCATGCAAGCTAGTGTTAAGAGAGCAAATGTTAATCCATAAGCATAGGTTTTAAGGAAAAAAGTGCAAGGTCTGCATAAGTTTGTACAGGTTTAAGTATGAAACTGGAGAGCTGCTTCAGTTAAAATGACATTGAATTAGTTACAGAGACAGCCACTAGTATTAATTGCTCAGTGTCCCCAGACCTTGTTCCAGTTCTGCCCAGGTTGTTTGGTTTTATCCTGGGTTAAAATTTACACACTCTGGGGGATTTTTCTTTCATTCATAGCAACTCTAGGAATATAGCAAAACATTACTGTTCACCAGCCAGCTGTACTATTCAATAACAAGTCCATTTCAAAATAAATAGTGCATGATAATCCAGAAACACAAACAAAAAACCAAACACCGCCTCCCCAAAAGCCCAACCAAACCCAGACTTTCTACTATGAGTTAACACAACAAATGTACATAGTTTGTCATGGAGCAACAGCTCAGTTACAATCATAATACATAAGAAAAAAAACTATGGAATTTTTTGTGCACACCAGGTGCCTCACATCTGAAATCATTACAAATGATAAATATTAAAATTTATTGTTTCTCCAGGATGGTCATGTAGTAAAATATTCTTTGCAATGTTCAGAAATGTAGAAAAACAAGATTTTTTTTTAATTACTGACTGAAAAAACTCTATCTTATGCATCTTTATTGCCTTAAATATAAACTAAGTAGATAAAATCTGCTTAATTGACAGTATAATTGTATTATTTTTTATGAAATCTCTGGATTTTAAATTCTTCAAGGAGGACTAAAATAACTGGACTGAAGAAATACCTATTTATGACATACTTTATAATGAGTGACAAACATGCCTGACTACTTAGCTGGTTTAATAATTTTCATCATAAAATCTATTTCTTTTAATTTGTTGCTCTACAGTGAGCTGTTTGAACTTGACTTTCTTGCCTTGGAATGATGGAACAGCAGTATGTCTTGAGCACAGTAAATATAAGCTTGTTTTTATGTCATTCTTTGCCACTTTTTTAATGTCACTTCCTTGACAAGCATTAATATTAATTCAGTTCTGTATCACAATTTCCACATTCTTTTGAATATGGTGTGCAGGAGCTTTTACTTATGTCTACAGAGTCTATTAGACCACAGTTTAAAACCAGGTTGTCTTTTTCAAGGAAAGATGTTTTCATAGTGTTAGATAAAATAGTATATAAATTTTTGTCTTTTTTGTTATATTTGGATTCCTCTCCAATGCACATCAACTCGATATCAGCAGGCAATGTTGTATTAGTTGCCTCCTTTAAACCTAATGTGCTATTAGTATGAGACTTCTGAAAAGTGGCATCATTGTTAAATTGAGCAAGACTCTTAGAGGTAACGGCATCTTCATCTTTTGAGTCCTGTTCATCCTGTGAAACAGTTACGGTATCACTGGAATAGCTCTCATGAGGTTCATACATCTCAAATATTTCTTCATTTCCAGACTGACTGTCCAGTTTTGCAAAGGCATGCTGTGATTCAGTGCAAATCACAGGGCTTACCGTTGTCTTAGACACAGCTGAGAGAGTTGTTTCCTCTCTACAAATGTTTAGATGTGAAAAAGTGGCGTAATTATTATTGTTGTTGTTATTCAAGCTGCATTCTTTATGATTCCTTTGTACTGTTACATCATCAATATTAGTAACCTGTACAACTTCTGAATCATCAATTTCATTAATTTTTTTCCCTTGCTCCTTCCCAGTACTATTCACAATCACATTATCACCTTCCTTAATATCCTTTCCACTTTCCTCCTTATTCTGTGATGCTTCTGATTTATTCAGCTTATCTGGCATGTTCCCAGCTTTCTCATCATTTCCCTTATTGCCTGCTTCATTTTTGTTTGCTTCTTTTTCAGACAGAGAGCTAAAGGATGAGTGTTGATTTTGTTGTGCATTTGCAGTGTTATTTTTGTTTTGCTCCATCTCAGTGTGTTTTTTCTGAGGTTCGATTTTGTTGCCCAGAGGTTTATTTGTGTTCAAACTAGAATTTTCTTGAACAAAACCTTCTGGGGGCCACTTTGACTTATTTACTTTAGCTACTTCTTCAATAGAAAATGTTTTCTTAGATGTTTCATCATCTGTTGAAGGAGGCCATGACATCTTTAATTTACCTCTTTCTGTGGATTTTTTCAAATTATTATCCAAAATATCAGCATGAGCACCTTCAGTACCTGAGTACAAGTCTTTATCAACTTCTGTAATTGGTTTAGGATCAGTGGGTGTACTGTTAATGGGATTTGTTTCTTCAGTGTGAGTACTGTCAACTGAACTTTGTTGATCCTTAGAACTCCATAATTCTTTATGTTGCTTGTGTCCAAAACCTTCATCATAATTTCCTTTTGACTTGAAAAGTTGCTTAAAATGGGGTTTACAATATATTTTTCCATGAAGTGATGCATAATTTCCCAAGCTGCCAAATGCAAGAAAATCAGTTTTATACTTTTACATATCATAAACTACCGTGAACTTTACATTTTATTTGCTATTTCAAGCACCCCTATATATCAGTACATATAAAGAAAGGAAGAGCAAAAAGAGAGCAAATTCAATGTATTGTCCAGTTCTGACCACACACCTTCCCCGCTTTTACTTGCGATGTCCCATACATCAAAGTCAAAATGAAGGAGAAGAGTCATGCTTGGTGATTTAAGAAAGAACATAAACTCATTCAGTTGTTGCACAGCCTAAGCTTCAAATAGAAATGTTCCACAGCACAATTTTTTTTTTAGCCTTTTTGCAAATTACAGAAATTTGTGTTTAATTATATTTGGATTCCCAAATGAAGTAAAGGAATTGTGTGTAACTAACCCTCAATGTGTTAAAGTCAAAACTGTTGGCCTTTGCAGTTTGATAGAGCAATAGAGCAATAAATCCTGCATCTCATACAAAGGTTGCAGAGTGGTTTGCTAATGCAGAGAACCATCATAACTCCTTTTATGGATGAGGGAAATTAGGAGAAAATCTGGTGTGTTCAGATCCACCCAAGTTTCTGTGTCTGCTGCTTCCTGAAAGTCTCTAACAGTCAGTAGGAAGTAATGTGCAGAAGAATTTGGAAGGTACCGGGATGAAGCAGTTCTTTAGAGAATTTAAAGAACTTGTTCCCTGTCACAGGGCAGATGTGAGGAGCAGAGAAGAAAAGGGAAATTCAGGATACCTCCCTGTCAATCCAACACAGTTGAAAATAATTTCACCATCTGTATTTATACTCATAAGCAGAGTTCTGTGGGTGGACATGCAGTTACTTCTTACCTCAATTGACTGCCACAGTGATGACATCGGAAACATGATTTATGAAAATTCTGCTTATCAGCAACGAGACATTCCATTGGGTAAACTCTCTGTTGGCAGAGTTTGCATGTTTCATTTTCTTGAATCTGCAGTTTCTAGAACCACATATTAAAAAGTTACAAGTTAGTTTAAGCCACGTTATGATTTGATTTTAACAAATATCCATATATTTTGTTAGAACATTATCCACTTTCCATTAGCTGGTATCTCAGGTGGTAATTATAGGGCTTCATTTTTGTTCAACAGTAAAGCCTAGGAAGTGAAAGACTATTTACCTCTCCCTTTGCAGGAATACATGCATTTGAAAGGACTATTCACTTCATCAGGTACAATATTTTCCATTTATTTGTAATAGCTAATTATTTTGTGAAATGAGATAGGATAATAAAAGGTTTTATAGTATAAGTGGAATTGAGTATAATGTATTTACAATCTTTGAATGTACAATGTGATGGAAAGATCAATAAACAGGTGCAGATGTTTGAAATTCTGATGAAGAATTCTGTAACCTGCAGACTGTGCACTCGTATGGTCTAGATATGTTATGGAAATAATTATTTTTTAGTTTTACTATTTTAATTTCCAGACCTGATACTTTTTTTCAGTTAAATTTTAATACTGAGATAGCTACATTTATATTAGCAACTATATCAAATTCTTTCTTCTATGAATCACAGTTAATTATAAAGGAAACTATTTATCTATAAAGCACAAAACATGAGTAGAAAGTTTATTTCATACCAGTAAGGGGCACAAGGAAATAATGGATAATCTGTTGGGCTTGGAAAATTGCCTGCTGCTCTTCTGTCTTGATCTCTGAATTACTGTGAAAATGGAACTAGCAGACAAATACAAAGAGGGTGGATGAAATAATTGCTGTATCAATATATCTCCACTGACAATAATAATGCCCCTTGACATCAGCAGAAAATTTGGCCCATTTCAGTATTCTGTCTGTGTTTGGTTTGCCTGCTGGTATCGATTTTATGGCAATTCACAAATCAAGACAGAAAGCAATGTAGATTTTATAACCACAGGTTTAGTTGCCACATACCTCTAGTCCATAATGAGAGCTGTGAAAAGTGCTGAAAATTAAGTATCTTCAAGATAATGTAGAACTTGCAAAAAGAATAAACCACCAGCAAGGACTCAGCTGAATGTTCTTAGGTACACAAGTATTTTGAATGTAAAGAGGGAGGAGAGGAAGTGGATAAGGTGATTGGGAGGCAGAAAAAAGGTGACATGTCTCCTGGAAAACTATTTAATTGAATGGTTATACTTTTGTGTAGTTGGGTAGTTGAGAGTGAGTGTTCTGCCTCACAAGGCAAGTCAAGGGAAAAGAAAAACAGAGGGGATTTAAGGGAAGTTTATTCCAAAACCACTTCCAGGACTGAATAGTGGAGCCAATATTCATCTTCATGAAAATTAATCTTGTGTTGTGTGTCAGTGATATGGTTTTGGTGGCTGTGGAGCTGTGGGGCAGCCTCTGTGAGGAGAGGCAGGGGCTGTCCCATGCTGGAGACAACCAGTTCCAGATGGCTCCAGTGGACCCACTGCAGGGCACGGCTGGGCCCCTTTGTCATGCTCATGGTGCCTCTGGGAAAACGTATTCAAGAAGAGGCAAAAAGCTGCACATGCAGCCAGGACTAAGGGAAAATACTGTGAGAAACCCTGGGAACACCAAGGTCAGAGAAGAACAGTCCTACAAAATCAGTGGGGGAAAGGCCGGTCTACTGTTTGAGGTCATCAATATTTACCAGATAGAAGAGATTAAAAAAAAAAAATCCAGAGCCTTGATTATATAGAGAACTTTCTATTCTACTGGTATGGGGTATTTCTGCTCATTTCTACTTTTAACATGCTTATTTATACTGAGACTGTCTAGAATTCAGTTATTTTTCTATATAGCAGGCCATGTGGTGCTGTGTTTTGGATCTGTGGCTGAAGTGTTGAGAAGACACCAATGTTTTAGCTATTCCTGAACTGTACTTGCACAGTGTCAAGGTCTTTTCTTCCTCCCACTCTGCTCCTTTTCCCTGTCCGAAGCAAGTAGGCTGGGGATGCACAAGACGTT
>NW_016690187.1:11478855-11537064 GCF_001604755.1 Lepidothrix coronata
AACCAAGACAGCTGACCCCAGCTGACTGGAGGGATATTTCATAGCATATGATATCATGCTCAGCAATAAAAGCTGATGGAAAGGGGGAGGAAGAGGGGACATTCAGAGCTGTAGTGTTTGTCTTCCCAAGTCACTGTTGTGAATGTTCGGGCCTGCCTTGCTTTCCAGGAAGTGGCTAGAGATCTGCCTGCTGATGGGAAGTAGTGAATCAATTCCTTCTTTTGCTTTGCTCGGGCCCCAGCTTTGCTTTATCTTTTAAACTGTCTCTACGTCTGCCCACAGGTTTTCTTCCTTTTGCTCTTTGATTTTTTGTCCCATCCCACTGTGGGGGAGTGGATGAGTGGGTGTGGACTTAGCTGTCAGCCAGATTCCACCCACCACATGAAGTATTTTGTTGGGCCACCACCAGGCTGTGCCTCATTTTACAGGCTCACAAACTATTTGTGTTTAATTCTGCTCCTAGTGTTCACAGTGTTGGGAATCCCAAAGCAGAGCTTTCTGTTTAGGAGTTACACTGGTACAGGAACATTTAGCTTTCTTCTGCTGTTTTCTTTACTTTTCAAGCATAAGCATTCTGTTCATGTATTTCAAATGGCTAAAGCTATGGCAACATCTGGTCTTCCTGCAGGATGCCATACATATTCAGTGCCGAAAATAGATGCGAAAAGGAGAACACTTATGTTCACCATGTAATAGCATATGTAGTATTTTCTAAGTTTCAAATGCATAACTGCAATCTAAATGCTATTTTAATATAATTTTGAAGTAACACAGGCACCATGAGAAGGCATTTATTTTCAGTGTTTACTTCATATTCAAATATAAAAATATATACCTATATTCACATCATATAGCTAAAAAGTTTACTTCAATATGATACAAATAATGGGCTCCAGCTCTTTGAGGGACACTGAGTGGCTCCAGTTTTTCATGATGTGAAACCTGCACCCTGACATCAGGTTTTGCCACATGATTTCAGACTAGGGCCTCATGAAGCAGTGAAATCACCCAGCAGGAAATAGTAGAATTTTAAAAAAAATAAATTATAGCAATTTCTAAACAATTTCATTAATTTTACTCAAACAGAAAACCGACTGAAACATAATTCACTTTGTTTACAGTCACATCTTGTATTTTAAAAAACTAAAAAAAGATATGCACAAAACATGGCCATTATTTTATTTCTACAGCTGTTTTATACAGGCAACATTTTACCTCAGTTTAGAGGATGTTGCATTAATTTTAAGCATGAAAAATCAGATGCATTCTGTGCACATTTTCTAGCATGTTAATATTTTTCAACATTACAACACTAATGCTATTTTAATTTTAATATTTTAGTATCTTTTTCTTTTGCTCTATATAATTCTTCAAGATAGATCTTGTAGTGTTAATCCTAATAACGATGGAAAAGATAGCAACTAGAGGTTTTCACTAAACAGAGATTTTCACAACAGTATCTACATCTTCAGCTTCTTTACCTTCTGGTCTTCATGGAAATCTATTTGAACTCCTACCTCATATTTTTGTACTACTTGTGTATCATCACCATCAAATTCAAACTCAGAAACTGTGCTTTGCTCTGGTGCTACAGGAGCTGATACATCTTTTGTGGGATCTTGATCCTGCTTGTCTGATTTTTGTAATGGATGTTTCAGCTGGACTTAATTCCTCTGAATCCCGTGTGTGCCAAGGCTGTGTTGCAGCTAACTGTTTTGCCATGTGTACAGCACCACTTATATTTTCCTCCACTAAGACTACACACAGGACTTTAATTTCCACCAGGTCTTTGATCATGGGTAAAGGCTGCATTTGGCTGGTGTGCTATTCTGAGGTTTGAAATATATTGGACTTCACTCTGCTGTGAAGAGCTCAGCTTCCTTTTCAACTTAGACTTTGTCTTCAACAAGTTAAGGACATTCACTGAGTTGAGCTGCTGAAATTTATCCAGGCTCTTTGCTTCCAGCATGTACCTTGGAGTCCTTACAGCACCATTAGAAACTTCCTAGATACAAGTTTCAGCTGATTCTTGTTCCTCAGTGGAATGATTTTTATTCATATATTCCAGTAGCTGCATTTCAAACATCCACCTACCTGCACTAACACCTACTCTACCTAATGCAAGAACACTGTCCATAGTTCCTGCACAGCCTGGAGCATGTTCCCACAGCAAATCAAGAGGCTGGGTCTGAAACATCCAGGTTGTGTATTTAACATTTCCACCTGCAATGATGTGCGGAGAAAAGGGTTGCAAACAGAAGATTTGGTGAGGAGATGGTTAATTTTAGTTGTTTTCACTCAAGATAACTTTGTAGCTGGGAATGCTAAGAATATATTTTCAGTGTGGTAATTTTCACATACTGTGTTTACTTTGGGTTGTTTTCTGTCTGTTGAAAGAAATTAAATTCTCTCAAAGAAGGTAACAGAATGTTGTTAAAGACTTAAAAGCACTCTTTCCCACTGTCTTGGGTGGAAGGGAGGTAAAAGAGTTTAGAATTGTAAAAACACAGCCTGGTGGTGAATTTACATGTGCATCAGGCCTTTGATACATAAGGCAAAGCCCAGATTGGGCTGGTGCTTTTTGCCCCTGCTGAGTTTTGACTTAGTGCATGTGTGACACTGAAATGATGGAATAAATCTACTCTTTGCACCTCAGCTGTGAGCTGTGGCCATCTTGGTTAACCTGCATCTATCAATTCCTACAAATGGTTCCCTGGTCTGCAATACTTCTGGCTTGATCTGGGTCTGGCAGATCATCTTTAAGTGGAATGAAAGGCTGGTTCTCAAAGACCCATTTTACAGAGAGGACCTCTCCTCTCTGAATTTCATGCCGCTCTAAGCATTGTTTTTCTGGTCTTATTAGAGAGGAAGGCAAAGCCATTTCTAGCCTGCTACACATCTGAAATCGTGTTCCATGTTTCAGATTCACCAGATAAAATATTAGAAAATGTTTCCCTAAGTTATTAGAAAATGTTTCCTTAAGTTTTTTCTTAACCGTGTGTATAAACATTTATATGAACCTCTTAGTTCACATGGATTGCTTTGGGTACAGATCTGTGGAGACAGTGGTCTTTGCTGGAGAGTTGGACTCAGAATTTGTTGGCATTTCCATTGAAGCTTTCACATGAGTGGTGGAAAACTTTCCTGTGCTTCCATATTCATGGTATCTGGAGCAAATACTTGCAGAGGTAGATTTTCTATCCTGTTTTTACCTTGGTGTAAAAATTTCCTGTAGTTTGCTGAAGTTGTAGCAGTAGATGAACTATCTGTTGAAGGCAATATAATTACCTGGTATGTATTTTCCATCTTTAAGGAACAAAAGTGTTGGGTTTTTTTGTGCTTTTGATTTGTTTTTTTTCTTTTTCTCTTCTCTCTCTCTCTTTTTTTTTTTTAAGTATAGTAACATAAGAAACAATTTTTCTATTTTTCACAAAAGCTAGTTCTGCAAGCATCCAAGCAATAGGATTATAATAAGATCTAGAAAGATGTAATCCATCAACTATTGCTCAGAATGCATAAAGCCAATCTTTTGAGCTAAGAGCTGTGCTATTTGCACCATAGAATATATGTGAAAAGAACTGTGGAATTCATGCAAAATGATGATTGAGCAGTTTTGGAATTTTTGCTGCAACAAATGCAGACTTTGCATTATAAGCATAATGTAAATTTTAGCTGTAGCCTATGCTCATTTTCATTTCTTCTGAAAGGGATATTTTCTATGCTTCTGAGAATCTGTGGCGACAAATTATACATACATGTTCAAAACAAGCAAGGTGGAGACTATTCAGCAGAGGAGAACAGGAATAGAAAAGTTTTTACTTTTAATTGTGTTTGTCACATACTGTAAGTACTTTTGAGCCATCTAATGTACTTCATATTATGTTATGTGCACTTAATTCCAAAAGTCCATATATTCCCACCACTTTCATAGGTTACATTTTATATAATAATTATTCAAAATAGAAATTCAGACTGCATGACAGACCAGTTTCTTAACTTCTAGTTTGCACAAGGAAAGATCTCTCATTAAAAACACAGACCTTTACTTCTTTTGCAGATGATGTGGTCTCTCTGTCAGAGTGAACAGCCCTTTCCTGAGCTGCCTTTTCAATTTGCTGTTTTAAAATCTCTGTTACAGTCTTTGGGAGCTCTTCGTTCTGAGCTGAATTGATTGCTGCAATGGGAAGAAGAACAAAATAATTGTTTTTCCTCCAACCTGCATTTTATTAAATTGACTTTATCGGTGAATTATAGAACATTATTATCTTAGAAAAGTTGTGCTTAGCCTTGTAGAAATCCAGAGAGTCACTTGATCAGGAACAGAAATCCACAGAGAAAACAACAAAATAATTGTTGACGCACGTGATATAACCTGTTTTGCCATACCTGAGTCATGTGGCAGGGCTAAAGGTTGACTAGGATCTGTGGAAGAATATAACACATGAATTCTAGTACAAGGACTAAACTGCAGCAGCAGCAGTGTTTTAATACTGTGGACATATTCTGCAGGGTTATTCAGTTCGGGTACAACTCAACCTTTCTCATCCACAGCTGTGTACATACACAGACTAGTGTTTGCCTATGTTTTTAGTTCCTTCAAGCAACTGAGATCATATTTAAAACCACATCCTTGTGCAAAAGTAATCTCTTCATACTGAATTTTAAACTCACTTAAGTCCTGTTGACGTCAAGGAATATGCTTTGCTGAGAAGTCGGAGCAATGTGTGTTTTCATGTTTGTATGCTAAGAACGGTACATTTGTGTGAGTAAAGACAATTGCCATTGCTCATTTGTGAGCCTTTATTCTCATGCACCTTCTTACCTGTGTCATGCTCAGTGGATGTAGAAGCCATTTTTATTTCATGAGTAACTTGCTCACGATGAGAAACCTGCACATAAAACCTTCACTTTAATACAGGATTTATTGCAATATATAAGAATTTTCCATACTTCTAAAACCATATCTAAAATGTTACCTCAATGAAAAATATGAATGTAAACCTAATAATCATCATGTTAAAACAAGAACAAATTAAAAACACTTAATAAAACACCTTTAAAAATTCTTATGCACTACCTAATGAGAGAAGCTGTGAGCAGATCATCCAGATCTTGCTGTACCAAGTGGTAAAGGAGGAAGGAACAAAACAGATATAATTGTCCAATGAGATTATTATTAATTAATATAGTTACCTCTTGTGTTTGAGAGGCTTCTGTTTGACTTTCTTTGGAGGTCATTTCATTGCACTCAGCTTCCCTGGTGCTTCTTGATAAGTGGTGCCTGCTACTCGATTTTTCCTCAAGACAAACAAAAATAATTGCACATTAACAGCTAATAGGTTGGTTTTTTGGTTTTTTTCTAAGTATATGAAGGGCTGTCACAAATAAATTCTAATGTAAGTGGCGTAACTAGAATAGTAATTTTACAGCAGAGTACCATTGTTATTATCTTTGATATTTGTTGCCATAAACATTGGGACAGGCTTTTTTTATAACACAGAAGATGTCAAGTCATTTTTGTTACTGCAGCCAGACACTGGCCAGCAGATGTGGCAAGCTGTGTGAATACAGTGTATAATTGGACCGGAAGGGGACAAACGTGGCTAGGAAGACTGGTTCTGGCTTTATGTGCTGTGCTCTCAACTTGTTGCCTGCCAGCAGCATGAGGGTAATGCAACTTGGCAAAAGGAAGTATAGTAATACAACTATATAAGGGGTGATGACTTCCTGCATATGCTTTATACAGCTCTTCCAATGCAAAAATCACACTGAACTGCAATTATGAAAATCATGACCATAGGCTAATGAAAAGATCCTGTAAAATACATGTTAACACTGTATCTATAAGCCTGATAACTGCAGTGTAATAATCAGAGCATATTGTTGGGAGTTTAAAGCACTGTCCAAGATGTCTGTGCAAACTGATTTCTGAGGTCATCTATGTTTATTTTGGCTTCAGATTCTGGCAGTGATTTGTTTCCTTACTTGAAGCCTGCCATAGAACCTGTGCTATATCACACTACTTGTGTCCGTGGGGTACTTTGAGGTTTAGTGATTAGAAGAAATAAATCTGAAAGATTGATATTATTAAGGCAGCAGTCCTGTGCTTCCTCTCTCATGCACACGGAGTCATCTAACAAATAATTTCACTCATGTCAAATTATATTTTCTTCTTTCTTTGTGAGAAGGAAGCTTTCCTATGAGTTTCTACTGATAATAAGCTTTCAAATGAAAGGAACTTCTGGTCCCTCCAGCAAGAGCTTCCCAAGTGTTCAGTGTAACTTGAATGGAAGCAGGACTGTGTTGATGAGATTGGAGCTATATATCTAGTGCAACAGAGAGCTGTGAGCTTCCTACATCTCAAATCCTGGCGCCTCCTTGAAATCCAGCTAATTTGGGGGCAAGAAATTAGCTCTCTCTGTTAGTCATCCCATGAAAAAGCATATATTTATAGGATTTATTCCACCTTCAAACTAAGGAATGCTTAAACTGCTTGTACTACTTTAATATTTCTGCTGAATTAATGTAGGGGGGCATCTACTGCCTGGCCTGTAATTTCTGCCGTACAGGAGGCAGCAAGGGCTTTTAGATTCTACGGCAGAGAAACAACGTGCATCCCTTCATAGGCTTTAGGAATTCTTTTCCACTTCTGTGCTTCCAAATCCTCTATTTTAACTATAATATGAATTAAAATCATATGAACAAAAGGCAGAATTAATTTTCTTATTATTGGCCCAGTAAATGACTTAGTGCATTACCAGTATCGAAATCAATCCTATCTGAACTGTCACAGTGAGTTGAGGCTGGAGGAGAGCATGGTTACACTTGCAGGTTCTGTATGCATAACAGTTCTGAGGGAGCTGCACAACATATGAGGAGACACAGAGGTAACCCCATACCAAGTTGAAAAGAGGCAGTTCAAAGAAAATGAAGTGCAAATTTTCCCATCTATTCTCTCTTTAATGACCGCGTAGGTGTATGTATAATATGCCTTTTCATTTTATGTGGATATGCTTTTTAATATATTTATGCATATATATGCTTTTTTCATTTAAGATATGCATTTCTGTTCTTATGTGCATGTTTTAGATATGTAAGTCAAGCTCTCATTACTGGAAAACTCATTCATGAGACACGAAATATGTTCAGAATAGTCATTATGTGTCCTTTGAATGGTGTGGGGTATTAAAAAGAAATATAATTAGGCTTAATGTAGTCAGGAAGCAAATCTAATCTGAATGTCACTACTGCTTTATTGCTGTAACGTTGGTACTGCTTATGAAATAGTTGCCATATTGCAAAAGATTATAATTGTTTAATGTGATAGCTGTGGCTCTCTGAAATGCAGCCTAAACATTATAAGCCAGATTTTGACAATATAATTACATAGCCTTGCTCTGGGCATGCAGGGGGGAAGAGGGACATGGAGGATCTCATATTTTGTGTGTCAGTAAAGATGGCTAATTGAAATTCCAGTAACAGAGTGTTAAATGCTGCTCGTTTATTATTCCAAACAAATAGAGAGCTTGAAGACCTGTGGTTTCATCCCTCCTCTGTAGTTGCCAGCTGTTGGTTATAGCATTACTGTAGGTAGGATTAATTTAGTCTATTCCACCATGTTTATGGCATGTTTTGTAGGTCCCATAGATTTTGGAGAATATTCTATAGAATTATTTGATGGTCAATTACTTCTTGTTCATTCTATGACCTATCATGAATAAGCTTCAGAAAACACTGTCAGCTGGATGATTGTTGGAATGCTGCTAGCTCATGAACGGTTTCTTATGGTAATTTTATTTTTATTTCTATTTCAGACTGTCATCATCCTCCAGTCTCTCATGTTTGTTTCACATCACCCTTCATGTGAGCTGCTGGCCTTCCCATGCATATCTGTGTGGTACTTAGGACAGAGGACTGTAGTGTCCTTTGTGCCTCTGGGTAATAAGTCATTCTGACCTAAAACAATATGAGAACAAGTCTGTGTAAGTTTTGTTAGAGGAGTGGTTCTTTTATGTAGGCTTTCAGATTCTGTTACTAAAGCGAACTGTAATTGCTACACACATTTTACATGTTAGTGGCCCAGACATCAATTTTAGTGCCTCTGTGCTGCAATAATTTAGATGGACTTCTGATTGCAAAATGTGCCAAGATTTGAATTTTCAATAACTTCTCTGTGTAATTTAGACCAAGGTTTGCTTTTTTTGTGTTGGTACTTATACAGTTTCCTTCTGTTCTGATAATAGACAAAACATACTTTCCCTTTCAAAAATAAAATTTCTTTTCAGATCAGAATATGTATGCTATATGTATATGTACATAAAACATGTGTGAGTTCTATATATATATATGTATGTATGTATTGTTCAAGGGGATCAAAAGTTCATCCAAGCACAAGAAAGCCTTTTACTAGCTCACATTTGAAGCATACTGTGTTTAGTTGAACTGTACATTATGGTCATCTTATAATCTATCTGTGAAGTTGGATAATGAATATTATTTATGTATTGGCAGATTTAGAACTTTGTTCTTAATGAAGAGTATGTACAAACTTACAGGCAGCAATGGAAGTAAACACATTGCTTTTTTACCTGTTTATGTTCTTAGCACAGTATCGTCTGCGCATCAGTACTGTGAGAGTCCTGTAGAAATTTCTTATCAGAGTTTCACTTATCCTCACTTCATCCCTATGATTTGCCAGCCTTGCTTAGTTGTATGTGTATACTTAGGGTGTCCTGGGCACTATATGAAAGATTTTCCTAAAAATGTAAGGTTTTCACCATTCAATAGCCTTGTCCCATTATTCAGTCTTATCCTCTGCAGTTGCTAGAAAATTGGCAATTGCAACGCTAGCCATCTTAGAAAATTTGTCTGGAGTGACCCTCAATGAAGGAGGGGGAGCTCTACCTGTGTCATTCCTGACACACAATACTATATGGCTGAGCAAATATCAGATGCTTTAGGTGTATTTCACTCCTCTTTGCTATGTAGGAGGTTCAGCTCACTTGCCAGAAATGGCTCATTTCTGACGGTGTGAGACTGCCTGAGCAGATACCTAGCTGAGCTGGGATAGCAAAGTGTGCCAGGCTGACATCTCCACAACTATTACACCAAAGGTTATGACCTCTTCTCAGCTTGGTGGCTGATGGCAAAAGGTGCTCACGATGTCAGTGGTCAAATTAAAGACCAGATATCTAATCAAACTCTAGTTGAATTTGTGAGCACATGACAAGTCTGTGATCAGGTTTCATTGCTGCTCAGCATTCTGGACAAGAGTTTAGTGCATTCTACTATGGCACATTCATATGCCACCTATCACAAGTAGCCAGTCTCCCTTACAGTATGAGTGATGGCTGCTGCCTGAGAAAAATAGAAAGATAAATAATTATCATTTCCATATTTGATGGCAATATTTTGAATTAAAAGCCATGAACTCCTTATGCAATGATTGAATATGTAGTAAAATGTTCAGCTATTTAGATCACTGTTTAGAAAAAATGAATTGCTTTCTTATTTTAGCTTGGATTAATATTTTGAATTTATCCAGATCTGCAGATCTGTCTTCAAACTACATGTTTTCTCTGTTTTGCCCCAGGATGGATTCAGTGACCTTGAATAATCTTTTGACTACCTAAGTGTATAATCCCATTTTCCATGTAAGTGCAGTTATGTTAGATAGAAATGGGATTTTATGGTCTTGCAGTAAGTTATTTAACCTGAATTTAAAGTTGGTTCCATATAGTCGGAGTAACTTTATTTTCTGTGAACGTGGCTGTTTCTGCTGATGATTTGAGAGAGCCTTCTCAACAAGCCACAGAGGACAAATACATGGGTAAGTATGCTTTGAGGTCACATCTTTGTTGAAGAAATGGAACCATCATAGTGGATTTGGGGAGAGCTAGATATCCAGGGAAAATGCATCTGCACATCACAGAAATGAAATTATTGGGTTCTGAATAAGAGAAAAGTTGCATATTTTCCGTACATGGTTCTGCATTTCTCACCAGAAAACTGACGGCTATGTTGGGCCACATCATCAGAAAAGTATGTGCATAACATTTCCCATCACCATGGATTATGCACCAATATGATTATGTCGCACTATGGGATTTTCTGCTTAGTTGAAAATACATTAATACCTCTACAGCAACCTGTGTCTTCTCCCCATAAACTGGAGTTTTGTTTGTTGTCTGTGCAAGTTGCCGATGTAGGTATTAATGTATAAGAAATGAGAGATGACAGGTAGATACGACGATACTTAAGATTAAAATGAACCTATGGCAGAACGCTCATGTGTCTTTTTCTACAATGTTGGGTGAACAATATTTCTTTAAAATCTTTCCAAGAAGTGCAGGATGGTAGAGAAATTTATTGTGCCATTACTGTTTTTTAGAGTGCATGGGACAGATTGTACAGTGTGTTTTATTGTAGGGGATTTCACATAGTCCAAAGTCATTATCTCTTACAACAATTTTTCATGGTATATGCTAACAAAGTAATAAAATGTAAAGGCCTTTTATTTAAAATAACACTTAGCTGCTGCTTTGTTCTACTTTTATGCAGTATTCTGTGTGATTTTTGATCTCTTTAGGGGAGTTTATTAGATTTAATTCAATGGAAGCAGGAAACTTCTTTTGAAAGAGAATTACTTAATATCACATCAAGTGCAATAAATGCAAAATATCATCATGATACTTCATAATGTATAAATTACAGTCTTACAGACAGCTCAGTATAAAATATTGCTATGGTAGTAACTGCTTTACTCAATCTATGTCAGTTGACTCTAGTCTATATTGAGTGTTCATCTGCATAAAAAATATATGATTACTGTGGTACATCTCAAAGATAAAATTCTGAGTATGAGCATTAGGGAAATGTTGTCTCAGTGATAATGAAGAATTTTCTAAAGCAAGCAGTCATATTTCTCCTCCAGTTATAAAGCAGAGCATACCTAATTTGTTATTATTAAAATGCTATTTTTACCTGTACAGATCTATGCTGCTGTTGGTACTGAGCAAAGGTCTTCTGTGGAGAGATCCTCTGCACTTTCTCAAATTGTTTCCGCACGGCTTCTACTACCGTACCAGGCACGGTACAGAACTTGGTTTTCTGTGAACCCTAGAGTGATAAAATATGTCCAATTGTTTTCCCTTTGCACTAAGAACGTATTTCTATGAGTTGTTTTTTAAAACAAAATTGTTAACAACAGTATACTATAATGCTTATAAATTTCAAAAGGAAAATTTGGAAACTCTTGGTTATGTCTGTAGCCTCTTACAGGCAACTTCCACCAATGTAATCTGTAAACCCTACTTCTTTAACATTGCACATGAACTAATATTAGCATTCAAAATAGACACAGTAATGAGACAATTATTTTTCAGATGTTATCATGAAGATACAAAACATATATGTACTGTTAACATTAACTATTGAATCTCATTGGCCCATATTAGGACTTGTCAACGAAAAATTAGGACCTGCAAATTATGAAGTTCTTATGAAGTTTGAATTTTGCAATCTAGAACCTAGTTAACAGTAATATGCTCCAATGTGAAACAGCTCCTGCTGATGTAGCTGCGTATTTATCTCTCCCTAAAGTAGTGTCTGAGGACTGAGTGGTCTCCTCTGTAGTTTTAGGGATCAGCCATGTATTTTCATCGATGTAATACTCTCTCTTTGCAGAAATGACTCAGACAATCATAAATACTGGGTTTGGCGAGTTCATAGACCACTGCACAGGAGCCATACATTATGTTTTAGACAAATTAAAGGTATACTTGGCCTGAATCTTGAGCACCAAAAGAAGTAAAATCCATCTACTTGACTGGCAGTAGCAATCGCTTTTAAGAGCAATCCTTCTGCTGTTCCCTCTTCTACTTGGCTCTTCTGAGTTCTGTGGCATTTAGAGCTGCCACCTGGTCTTCTCTGTATGTTTTCAATAGGTATTGTTGAAAAACATGCAGAGAGCTTCAAGCAGGCCTTTGTGAGATGATCTGTCTTCACCAATAACAGCACTGAAGATCACAAGACTGTCCTTACCCTCAGGTTTCCTGTTCTAATTCTGTCCCTTATGTGTTACCTCAGATGGTACTAGACAAAGCTTTCAGCATTTGAACTTTATTTTCTACAGAAAATAAACCACCCAAAAATAAGGAATAGCCTTGTCATGAAGGCTACGAAGTTAGGTTTAGTGCTTACACCTGATGAGGAAGTAAGCAGATCATAAAAAAAACCAGACTTTTTTTTCCCCTGGTGATGAAAGTGGCAAGATTATATGTGTACATGGATGTGTGAATGTGAAAAGTAATTGTTTTAGTGAACAAACACTTCAGGCACACTTTACTAGCCATTTGGAGATATTTAGAGGGGGTAAATGCAGTTATGAGTCCTTTAGGATGTGTATAAATTCCCTTTAATGGAACCAGATATTAAGTTCTTTTTTTAGGCAAAAAATTTCAGCAAGAAATTGAGAGGAGTTCCTGAGTGAAAATGAAGTAGTTCCTATGTGCTCAACGCAGTTAGGTTGGATCAGGCTTCATGCAATTCTTTTCTTTGTGAGAGAGTACTAACTTAAGCAATGTTTCCAATTACAGGACTAGAGAACTGGGACCTTCTCAGCCAGGTGAACTGCAGGAATCTTCTCCAAATACACACCATACAGTTGGGAAATAAGGAAATCAGCAGGCAGGAATTTGGTGGTTGGAAAACACCTGGACTCTGGTGTCTGTTTTCACTATGTGATTTCTGGGCTATCCGGGCCCCCAGTTCCTTCAGGTGATGCAGACCACTTTTCCCAAGACCAAAGTGCAGGTACAGCAGGTACAGCTGTACTTTTCTACAGCTCTACTGGCATACAAAGATGCTGGCTGGTGAAAGCTGAATTGTAGTTCTTCTTTTGCTGGATGTGGTCTTTGATTTACAGAAATTACTCTTGCCTAGTTTACAGTGAGAAAAAGGTGTTCTACCCATGTGCCAAAAGTTTAGTGTAAACAAAGACCATTGTCATTCTCACATTACAGTAAGCCATCATAATGCCCTCCATTTTCTTATTCAGGGAATCTGAGCTACTATTTCTAGGTAGGATTTTAAGATATGGTAAAAATATCTTTTTTATCCTTAGTATTTCTGCATAACTGAAGCAGATTTTCCTGGCTGAGATGTGAAGATTCAGTTCTCATATACTCCTGACTGATAATTAAACATGTGGTGAAGTGGTCTATTTTAATAGAATGTAAATTCTCTCATATATTATGTGATACTCGGTATCAATATTTTAGATTTTGGAGTAAAATACCTAAGCTCTATTGATAGACATATAGAGAGATGAATAAAATGAAATTAAAAAATTTTTTTCTATATATTCTTTATATATAATGCCCCTTTTTAGTAAATTTATTACAAAACAATACTTTTTCATACACCTTGTCTCACAGAGCTGCTATTTTAAAATGCAGCAATTTCAAATTCTTTAGTTTGAACAGTGAGAGATCTAAACTTAATGTGTTTTTGAATATGATTTTATTTTTTAGTAATGCAGAAACTGCTGGATTTTGCCATTGTAAAGTGAAATAATAACTGTGTTGTTAATCTGCCACAAGCCTAAGGCCCTAACTGCAGTTCATGCAACAGTGGAAAAAAAAAGAACAGTCCTTCCAATGAGTAAAGGGAATTGTCCAGATGACCAAAGGTTTATAGCATGAAAAATCTCATTCAGCAGAGACAAAGACTGATGCATCAATATGTTTGCTAAGTAGATTTAGTAATTTGGGTTTCAAATTTTGATCCCCATAATGGTTCATGAGTCAGGTCGTTTAAATAAAGAATGCAGGATATGTCACAATGCAAAGCAAACAGAGAGCTAAGAAGGTAAGAAACCATTAATATCTTACATGAGCAAAGGACACAGCAGCCTTGTACATAGCCATTCTTTCTTTAAAGGAGACATTCTCCTGGAAATCCAGCAGTGTGTTATCAGCCCTGGGAGTGCTCTCTTTAGGTCCTCTTACAGGTTTACGAGACCCCACTGCAGGTGCAAACAAACATCTTATTTTCTAAGAAGGAAATGGGTACCTTTTTTTCAAATCTTGATGGAAAAGCAGTAGTAGAAAGAAGTAGTATTACCAACTTTTTAGGAACTGTATCTTATTTTCAATTTAGAACTTACAGAGTACAGAAAAATTTAATTCAACGAAAGTTTTGAAACCGGGGGAAAATCTTTGGGGAAAAACCAAAAAGTGTTTTAATAAAAAGTATAGAATTATAACAGCAAGTATAGTATAATTTTCTTTATATTGTTATATTTGCATTATTTTATACAGTAAAAAGTAATTGTAAGTACTACAAATAACTTAATATTATGCTCTAATTAGCTTTATGCATGATAGTATTAATTTGCTTAGCAGTCTGTTCCAAGTCTATTGTAGATTTCAGTTGTTTACTGATACTTCATTAGGGTATGTTTTAGTCGGTTTGGTACTACCAAAACCTTATTGAAAATTGTCTCAATTGCCAACTACATTTTAACCACGTTTCAAGGTGTGAAGAGGTTATAGACTTATCTAGAAGTATCTGCAATTCAGCTACAGTGAATGTGGACACGACAACTCAGAGTAGTCCTGAAAATGCAGCACTGAGTTACTTGCACTAGAGGGTTCTTGTTGCTGCTTTCTACATACATTTGACTGTGTTAGAATTCAATATACAAAGAAAAGTGCCTTAAATTTAGTCTAAAGGTATTTTTCCTTCTTCTTTCAGACAAAGGGGAAAAAGTGTATTATGAACATCTCTCTTATCTGTGATAAGAGGCAGAAAAGATTTCATATAATCCCATAGACTGGAAGTTCCTCTTGCCCTTCCAGAGTTTTTCTGAAGTACAGGCAAAATTGGGTTGAATGACGCTGTTTCTGTAACCAGGAAGTTCTATCACCTTTTGGAAGAGGTGGGAATTGTGAGACTTCAAGAAGGTACATTTTTAGTAAAGCCACCAGAATCTAATTTTTTAATCCTTGTGCTGCCAATGTCAGACCACTCTGATCTTCCTTAAATTCATCTATGTTTCTCCTCGTCCTTACATGATAGGACAGAATAACTTTGTAGCAATCTGCATTGCTTTTTTTTAAACAATTGTATTTTCAGAAATTTCAGAAACAGGCGGTAGCTGAATGGAATTATCTCAAAAAACTCTACCAAAACCCACTCTGTGTCCCATCCCAACCTCCATCTCCCTGGCTCAGTGTTATATATCTTGGAGCTTCTTGAAGTTGAGGAAATTACTGACTTAACAAAGGAGAGAAAGGGGCAGGAAGAAACAGTGTGGGTATGTTCTCCTGTTCTGTGTATTCAATTCAAGCCAGTAGATAACTAAATTAAAACCTTAAAATCCTTTCCAAACAGAAAAGGGAAGTCAGAGGAAGCTTCAGATGTGTGCTTTCTGGTAGCCATTGGCAGTTTACTTGAATTCTTACGTATTTTGGCACCACTGATACCCTGTCATCATCTTGCTGATGATTTGCAGACATTAAATTAAATAAATCAACTTACTTGACATAATTTTGCTAAGAAATCAGTAACTTTTCTTTGAACAGTGTTGGCTATCCATGATGTGCATTTTTAGGGCCTGAATGTAGCATTTGCCAAAGTCAGCTCCTTGTCGTAGAAGCCTAACTGTATTACATTTTGTTATACATATATGCATTACAAAATGATATTGTTATACATATATGCATTACAAAACTATGTGCCTCGTCAACTGAATTTCTGCTTACCTAAGCTGCTTCAATATTGATTATTGTATTGCCTCAATGAGGCAGTGGCTGTGAAAACAAAAGATGCGGATTAAAAAAAATCCTCATTTTCTTTTTAAGTATTTACTCTTTAACATTATGAAATACAGCAACAAAAGAGACTTTTCAAAAAGTTGTCTGTTGATCTGGCACAGAACAGAGTGCCAGAGAAGGGATATCCCACCAAACAGGGAAGATTTCCAAGGCACGACTGGCCTTTCTGCCTATTCCCTATAAAACTGTTAAGCTGGCATAGGTGTTCAGTTCAGATATAGCAAGCAAATATAACAAACAATTCTAATCTTCAGTAAAAATCCGATGTAGACATGCATGGAAATGTGATCTCAATGTAAACATACACATAGTATTTTTACCTGACCCTACTCATAACTTACATAAGGATAATTTTGTTTTTTATTATGCTTATCCTATGCAGTACATTTGCCTAATGAATGTAATCATGATAGAGAAAAGAATTGTACAGTTAAAGAAATAATAATAGCAGCAGTGAGAGAGTCAGAAAAAGTCAGCTGGAAGGAAAAGATTTTCAGAAAAAGTAGAAACTAGCAGAGGGAAAAAATTGCTGTTCTTCAAATAAGAAGTCTGTATACTAAACCAAATCTAATCAAAACAATATAAAGATTGGAAGGACCCTTTGGCAACACAGGATAGTCTGCCATAGCCAAACAGTGTCCATTCATTTTTAAAGGCAGATTGAATTACGTGACAGACTAGTACCAGAATGAAATTTCTAAGCCATTGCTTTAGTTCTCGAGAGTGTTAGGAGTTTTAAAACTTTCTTGGTATTGCTCTGATTCAACAAGGGATTCTTGGATTCTACCTAGCCATAACCATGTGAATGGTTTCATTAAGTGCAATGGGAATACTCGTGTGCTTAAAGTTAGACGTTTGATTTAATTCCTTGCTGATATGGGGCCAATGAATTTAATGGACTGTTTTAAAAAACATTTTAATAGAGACGTATTATTAACCACCTGGGGAATGAAGGTAATAGAAACTATTCTCTTGTTAACTTTAAAAGCTTTAAACAGGAAGTGCCCTGTCTTTAGAAGCTAATTGGTTTATAATACAATGTGAAACTCTTTTTGGTGGTTCAAGAGATTATATGATCTAAACTTTTGCTCATTCATTTTGCTCTAAAGTTTGCTCATTCAAGGGAATTTAAAGGTGTAATATCTTTGATTCTTTCAGAAATAAATGTGTGTTTTGAAATGAAAGAGTTGGCAGGAGAGCCTTAGCCTTATGTTTATCAAGGTGAGGTATGCCAACAAAATCTGTTTGCCTTCGTCATATGGGACTTGTACAATAGCACCTATTTCCGAGAATCTAATTCTTCTATTAACAATGAGTTACACTAATTCTATAAACTAAACGGAGCTTGACAAATCTTCATGCATAATAGGACTTGAGAATTCTGGCTTTCTGCCATTTTTGTCCAACAATATGACTACATTAACTATCCCTTATAGACTTCTCCAGGTTTTCATGGTAGGTTGAACAGCAGTATGAGCATTGCCTTTATTTTTTTTCAGTGAAGACAATAGAAATTGTTGGTACTCAGTCATAGACCTTGCTGTAAATGTTGTTCGATACCTCCTCTAGGAAAATAAGATTTTGGCATAACTGAAACATTTAGCAAAAAGTTCCATAGCACTTTAGTGGTTAGAGGTTATTGTTCTTGCCGAAAAATTGAAGCAAGCTGACATATATTGTTATTGGTTATAGAAAACTCAAATCTCATGGTGATGGGAGAAATAATCTATGAATCAGCATTATCTTATATTTTTCAGAACCTGAGTATTTATTCAAGTGCAGAGTTGCAGCTTTCAGTGCCTAACTTCACCTATTAGAAGTTTAAGAGTTTTCACCAGTGCTTTCAAACACTAAAATGAGTCTATAGGGACTTTACTTCTCATAAGACTGTCTGAATGCAAAATGGGGTATTATGGCTCTCACAGAAATGTAGAAAAACATTATCCCCTGTAGGTCTGTCACATTTTTAGAAAAAGCTTCAATTTTAGGAGGTATGAATTGTTGACTGTGCATTTTAACATAGCTCATATTCTTTGTTGTTCCTGGTGGACCAAAAAATGCTTCTGAAACATACTGTGCCAAATTTAGATTCGGAAGTAAAGTGGATGTGGAATGGAGGATTCTGTTCTCTCAGAGGGGAAAAAGAACGGCTTTGAACTAGAAGATTCTAAAAGGAGAAGGAAAAAAAAAACCACCAAAAATAATTTTTACAACCATATTAATAAAAAGGTACCTTAAAAACTTGAAAAGATATAGAGAAGAGGCAAAAAAAAAAATACTACCACACAGAGAACTGCAGCTGTGTCTGGTTAGTGGAATAGGTGGTTATGGAGTGTTATGGTCATAATGTATCACCATCCTTAATTAATTTGGTAGGGAAAAAATCTTGTTAATTTTCTAGGGTTTTGTTAATTTGGTAGGGAAAAAAAAAGAAAAAAGATAACCAATGGCTGAAAGTTAAACCTCATAAAAGATCACATCCTTAGTTTGAACAATGACCGTAATAAACTTAGCAGCATCAATGACCTTTCCCAAATCTTCGCTCGCGAAGACTGGCCATTATTATCTATAAAAGGTCGCATACACTGAAATTTCCCTTTCCCTTTGATCTTCTGAAATAGATAAACATGTAGGTTAAACTTTTTCTGATCAAAAAAAAGAGTGGAATCGCTAATTGGTTGATTTTGTGTAGAAGGCTTATTAATTTTCTTGACAGAGTGGAACAAGTCTTTTTATCCTATTTATTTGGGTAATCTGTTGTTTTACATAAGGTCAGGTCCTAGACCCTTAGAAGTCAATAAGTGAATCAGAAAATTTGATTATCTGTATTCTTTGTCTGTTAAAACAAACCAAAAGACATATACATACACTCTGATATTGTCAAGCAGTGGTCTCCGAAGTGAAATGTGTGTGCCCCTTGGACTGTGCGAAACAGTTCGTTGGGGTGCAGCAAGCTAATATTTTTTGTGAATAAACACTTCTTAAAGAATTTTTTATTTATTTCATCCATCCTTCTTTAACTTATATTTTTGTGTATGTTGCCTAAGGTACATAATGTACTAGTGGACTAGTACATGGAATATGATTTGTAAATAAATAGATATTCAAACATTGGAAGTGCATGCTCAAAAATATTTAATGATAGAGGTGACCATCAAAAAGATTTGGAGACCACTGTCTTAAAGCAAGATATCAGGTGAACATGGTAATGCTAACCTTCAAAGCTGTTGCTGTGGCCATTTACTGATGACATCTTTTCAAAGATTGCTCTCCCTCTTTTCACGCAAGACTCCTCCAGAGACATGATGGAATGGCTTCCAGGTTGACTTTTCAATGTTGATGAAAGAGAACTTCTCTCACTTACTGTTTCCTGTTAGAAGACACCAATGGGATGTGTGTTAAAATCTATTGGTAGGAAAGAAGTATGGGTTTTGGGATAAAGGGAGTGTATGGAGATGCAGCGGATTAGAAGGGAGTTCTGTTTTGGGAGAGATGTTCTCCAGAATGCCGTAGGGTAAATTTCTGTAGCACTGCAGGCTGCAGATTCATGTGTGCTGCCCAGTTTATTGGTCAACAGATAGTGATGCTCAGAAGTTTTCTTTTGCCATTTCTTGCCTGTGGTTTGTTCCATAATGATAGATGGTGGTAAGGATCACAATAAAAGGCACCAATTGCTCTTTTAAATACCATTTGTACATAGAAAAGTTGACAGAGGGAAGTTTATTAATTTCATTTATTGATATGTAGGAATATGTAAAATCAACAAATGATGACGTGGAAACCAGATGTGTATGGGCATTTGTATTTTAGAAATTTGATTTTCAATTCTCCTGTGTCCTATCAACTGAATTTAGCTTAATCACAACAGTGACTTGATGTTCCATACAGATAGTTTACACAATATCATTAGTATCTCATCATTACACTATGACTTCAACCTTTTGAGGCCAAATGGGTAATTATTGCTAACCAAGACTTTAATGAAACTGGTGTTTTGGGGTGCTTCTCCTTCCCTCCTTCCATGCAATACTGTAATCAGTATGGAGTTGCACACAATGGCTGTAAAATCTCATCTAAAGCTCTTATATTAAGTCAATAACTGAAACTGCTGCAGTAGCAAAAATAGCCTTCTTTTTCTGGCAGGGGAGTAACTTGAAAGGTCCACTGCATGTCCACTTCTGTTGCCCCTGTAAAAGAGGTGGTGATATCAAAAAAGAGAGTTGCAAGGTTGTTTGTCTGGTGACTGCATAAATCTCTCCAGCAAGAGTTTGCAGAACTTATTTGCAGAACTTATTAGTTCTTATTTAATAGCCTCTAATTTCCTAAATGGCATAGTTTTCAAAATATTATGCCTTCATTAGAATAATTCCTTTTTTTTGTGTGCGGGCAGCTTTTGTATTGTATACAAATGTAATGCTACCTTTGCATATATCTCACTGAAGTTAATTCCTAACTGCATTTAGATTTAGATATTATGCATGGTGTGTAAGAAGCAGAATAATTTGACCCCTGAATTGATTATTCTAGATTGGAGAGTATCTTCCAGTAACTACTTGGAAAAAAAAAAGGAAAAGAAATAGTGTAATGCAACTTAATGAATCCTCAAATAGAATCCTTGCAAAGAAAACAACATAAAATAAATTGTAAAATCAATTTTTGCTGTAACATGTAAGCAATTAATATGTTCACTTTGGATTTTATGAAACTAACAGTGAGCAAGCATTGGAAATATACTTTTATAATGAGTTCATCACTGGCAATCAAGGACAATTGTGCTTCACCTGTCTTTAATAAATTTATGCTTTTCTCATAGCTGCTAATAGCTTTTATCTTAAATACGATTGTACTTAATATCCTGACCTGTAGTCAAGAATATTCCTTCCAGTACATGTACAACAGGTTACATCATGTGGGAATTCATAATTTTATAGCAGTCTGTCTACTTCTGCAATTTATAGTAGCTCTTGCATTGAAAATAATGACTGGTTAGACCATAGAGGCTAAAGATGCGTTATTACCAGAAGTATTGTAAACTCCTTTTTTCAGAAAAAATGCCTATGGTATCACCATTCACCCATTATCTTGTTACATCAGTCCACCCCTTCCGTGTCCACCCTCCCCAAATCCACTGCTGCTCCTGAATTGAACTTAAAAGGTAGTCTTAGATATGGTGGGTAGTTTTAGCAGATGGATCAGGAGGTACAATCAAAAAAAACCACCCTTAAATAAATGTAGCTAGACTTAAAGGGGATCTTAACCAATACTTGGGGTTTGTTGCCTTTTATTTATCAGATTTATAAGATATAATTGGTTTAAAGCTAATTCTAATTATTCTCTAATTGCTTTTACATTTAGATGCATATTTTCCATGGCTAATATGGAAATTATTTTTGGAGGCTAATAGCAAGAGAAATATTTCTGGAGCAAAGAAAGTAGCTGTCTTTCTGCTCCATGACTCTTCCTTGCACCTTCCTCACTAGTCTGTTGATACTTTCAGGTTGTACATCCCACTCAGAAATGACACAGTGGCACACTGCCGGTGAGATAAGCTCTGTGACCAGGCTGGGCTACAATTCAGGCACGACAGTGAAGGTGAGCAGTTGCAGCACAGGTAAGAGAGAGAGCTTGGCCAGAATGTAGGTATGCTGAGAGGAACGAGATACTTATGTACCAGGGTATCAGGAGACAGCAGGTATCTAAAATGAATAGGATATTTTGTAGGGGAAGAGCTATGGCTTAAGACTGCTCTTCATTTTGTACCCTTTTCCAGAGTTGGCTATCAGTTACAATTACAACCCGGTATTAATGATGATATTTTGGTTTTAAATAGCTGAAGAGTTGCAGATTATGGCTGAAATGTTGTAGAAACAATCCGTGATGCAGAAATGGCTATGCAGAGGAGTAATGAGGATGGGGGAGGGAGAGAAGAAGTTGAAAAAATGCAGCTGTGCATGTTATTAGATCATGTTTGTCTCCGCCAAGTACTGCAGCCCCCCAGTACCTGGCATAAATGAGAACAGCCTCAGGATGATATTGTCCCAGCATTGTGTGTGCTTTCAGGAGTGAAGACTAGAGAATTGCTTTAATGATGTTCCAACTTCTACAGTATTAGAACAAAACAGAAAACTCAAAATGCACTATGTTTTCAACTACCACTGGCATCTTTGAGAACAAACTCATCTCTTTTTGGTTTTTTTTTCACTATTACATTTTTCTGTAGTTACCAATAACAGCTAAAAACCTGGAGAATTTACAATTTCTTATTTTTGCAAGCTAGGGAGCAATATAAACTTGATTTGCATTTTTCTTAACTCTGTGAATTTTGGTAACTTCTAACATGTTTCTATAATGGTTTTTCTTCTAATTCATATCTCTCTGGTAGCAATTCCATTACCATTCCATAAAATTCAAATAACTCAGTACTTTGGACATTATTTTAATAGGAATTTAAAAAAAAAGTCTCTTTTTTTGACCTTTTTTAATATCAGTTACCAAAATATTGGTCTTATGGAAGAGAATGTCATGTCAATTCTTTTATGGAGAGATTTCTAAGATGTAGGCTGCTGTGGCAGAGGGTGCTTTGACTAAGCTTCTTTTCCTGTGTTCAGAAAAACATATGTGTGAAATAAACCTGGAAATCTGGGATAGTACTTACAAATTGCTTAGACATAAAATACTAGCATTTGTCTTTAGTGTTTGATTTTTTCACCTGCAAACTTGTCTAAATCTCAGATTTGTTTTGCACTAGGCATTATTCCCATTTTTCAAGATTGCAGCGGTGTTTTTATTTGGTATTTTTGTAATTTGGGTATTTCAATAAACAGTGTCAATTACCAATTCTAGGAATACTCTTTTCAGTTTTATGCCATGATATTAATTTGTCATCCTAGTCCCATGAAGCATTTCGTTATAGGCGACTAAATGCAATTTACTGCAGTTGCATAAGTAGTCTGAGGCTGGTGTTTATTGTTCCAAATTTCCTTGTTAATTTGTCTTCTGATTTCTGTTTACTGCTGCCTGTAATAATGTACCCAAAAAAGAATTACACTGACAGTTGAGGGAATGCTTATATATTTGTCCACAAAATATACTTACACTGTAGTGTATCTATTGTTTTAAATACATTAATTTCGTTGTTTCTAATTAAGTTATCCTTCCTTTCATGGCCAGTTTTAGCTTTTACCACAGCTTTCCACAGTATTCTTTAAATCCCTGATATGGTGAGCCTCTGTATAGGCAAACGGTCCACTTAAAGTGTCTGTGGGGATGGTGCTGCTCTGATTTACAGTGGTGATGGTCTGGGGCAGAGGATCTGCATGCTTAGGACTATGCAGAACTTTTTGCTTTAAACAAATCAGTTCTAACACCATGGGCATTCTCTTCTGTTCTTTCCTTTTGCTATCCCAGACACCCCCAATGTGACAGTCTCCAGCTGCTCCAGCCCCATTTTGCAAAGAACATCCCCGTCTTAGGGGGCTTTGGAAGGATGATTTTCTTGCACTTTTAATCCAGCTGCAGTGCTAGAGCTCAGATTTTTTTCTCAGGAAATGGTATTTCCTATTATGAAAAAGTTTTTGAAAGGTGTCATGATTACCATAAACTCTTTTATTGGGATATCTACATAGATAACCTAATGACAGTGAATGCCAAAGACATCTGCTTAATAAGGGTAGAATTAACATTTGAAAAAGCAGTGAGGTAGTGCCAAGAGGTGCTTAATTAGAAGCTAATATGTGCAACTCTTGCAAAGCTTGACAAATTAGAAGTAAAAGAATTTTTTTTTTCTGATTAATGCAGGGTCCAGTTCATGCCAAGCTTTTGTAACTACATGTGCTGTCTTGGTGGGAGCAGGTATTCAGTTGGGATATAAACTGTTCTATTGAGCACCCTGTTTAACAGCATTTATTCCATTTTTTTGTTGGACATAATTTGTTGAAGTCTGTCTATATTTAAGTAACTTCCTATCATGCAATTACTTCAGTTTTATGTACTGGCTTTGATATTATATTCTATTTTTACATATGCTTCTCAGAAAAAGGTGACACAAGAAGCTATTTTTATGTTCTGATCTCACACTCTAGACATGATGATAAGAATAAAGCACTGGAGTACCAAATTTCAAGGAATATGCAGGCATTACAGTTAGAAATGCCAGGAATAAAGATTCCATTTTCAGTGGCCTACTGAGTGGCTATGCTTCATTTAGATAGTGGATTTTCCACTTGCTATCCAGTCCTGCCTGCACTAATCTAAAAGTCAGTAAGCCAGAACACATGAAGTTTTAAATAGAGGAAAACTATTTACCAAATTACTACTACCTTTTTTGCATACATAAAACTACCTTGAGTTGGAAGAGGAATTTGCGGTCAGCATATTAAATAGATTGTCAAATCCACTATTAATGTTCAAAGTATTTAATCTTTTTTAAAGGACAGCTTTAAGTGTATTCAAAAAATGTACTCATCCATCGTATCTTAACTATTGTTAACTAACTCTTGTTACATGTGCTAGCTAAAGGAAAGCTGTCTACCACCTCACTTTCATTTTATCTATGGTGTCCACTAAAAGAATGCATGTTAAGAAATGACAAAGAGGGGTAGAAGGAATAGGCCCAAAGAGAAAGGGTAAAAGCATAAGTTGAAAGGAAAATAATAAATCCACAAAAGTATCATGAGATAGGAAACAAGTGGAGCAGTAGGATAAATGTAGAGAAATCAAATCTGTTGCTTTAAAAAGTTACATAAAATCTTGATCCATCAATGCATTACTGTGATTCTAACTTTAAATACTTGAGGGTTGGTATTCAAATAATTGCTCTCAATGGCAATCCAAATTATACTTCATCTCTTAAAGCTGTGCTGGACTGGCTTCTGACATTTACTAACATTTACATTGCCTACAAAAAGCTGGCATCTCAAATTCCAATTCAAAACAAGAGACTCCTTTGCTGGAGAGTACACAGAAATTATTTGATGTTAATTCTAGTGCTGAGCAAACTGATAGTATCTTCTGTGAATCACTCAATCACAGTGAAATATAAAAAAAATAAAAGATAAAACAATATAATCCTGGCCTGCCTGGAAAAAGCCTTTGGAAATGCCAGCACGAGACAAGTTCGTTTCTGAGACATTTCTCATTTGTAATTAAAAATATGATGGAAATTCATTCTGGTGCAATTTAGAAACAGGGAGTGCAGGAATCATGTCTACCATCTGCTGAAATGCTGATGGCATTATTAAGATTGATGACAGACCCCCTCAAGTGACTATTAGAGAGGAGTGCTAATAACACCTGCTGCATAAACTCTATGAAGCCAGCAAATAAACTGTTGAGACAAAGCCACAGCTCTGGGTTGATGCTCTGCAATGGTCCATTTCACTAAGTCAGGATTTCTCAAGAGGCTTTAGAAAAATCCCTAAGGCTGCCTGAAACTTGCTCATTCATTTTATCTCCAGACCAGCTCCAGAAATGCTTATCCTTTTCAGCTGTTACACACAGTTTTAAAATAAGACTATTTTTATTTAGGGGAAGGGTTTAAAATAACTCTACTGTATACATGTAACAGAGGCCCTGAAAAGAGCTTGTGTCAACCTGAGGAAACAGATCTATTTGCAGAATTGCCATCTGTGCTGATTTTGCCTGGGATGGTGTTAATTTTTTCACAGTAGCTGGTATGTTTTGAATTTGTGCTGGAAACAGCCTTGGGTAATTCAGGGATGTTTCTGTTACTGCTGAGCAGGGCTAACACAGTCAAGGCCTTTTCTGCTCCTCAAACAGCCCCACCAGCAAGGAGGCTTGGGGTGCACAAGGAGCTGGGAGGGGACACAGCCAGGACAGGTGACTCCAACTGAGCACAGGGATATTACAGACCATATGTTGTCGTGCTCAGCATATAAAACTAACCCTAGTTAGGAAGGAAGGAGGAAAGGGGGACATTTGGAGTGACTGTGTTTGTCTTCCCAAGGCACCAGTGGAGCCCTGCTGTCCTGGGGATGGCTGAACACCTGCCTGCCCACGGAAACTGGTGAATGAATGCCTTGCTTGGCTTTGCTTGTGCGCACTGCTTTTGCTTTACCTGTTGACTGACCTGGCTTTACCTCAATCCATGAGTTCTCTCACTTTTACCCTCGTGACTCTCTACCCCATCCCATAGGAGCAGGGGATGTGAGGTGTGTGTGAGGCTGTGTGGTGTTTAGTTGCCTTCTAGGGTTAAACCACAACATGATCTCAGAATGTGGCTCTACACTAAGAAAAAGCATTAAGGGACTAAATTTTGTCTATAGATTTCCCTCTTAATTGACAAAACTCCCACTGATTTTCCATTTATCACCACAGCAAAATTGATACAAGGTTCCTGGACTCACTTCTTAAAAAAGCACTTGCCTAATTCTTTGAGCTAAAAAGGAAAATTGTTAACAGTGTTTGACATACATCAAATTATTGAGTTTTTCAGACTGTTTCCTGGAAGGAATATCAGTTATATGCAGCTAATTGAATTATGTTGATTTGAAATGGTATAGCAGTTCTCACAGCATGATAATGACTATTTGTGCTAAATCAGCAACTGGACAATGGATTTAATAGACAACTACAGGACACACAGTAGGTACAGAAACTTCCCTTTCCTAAACCAATACTGTGCAATGGTCCATGTCAACTGGCATTTTTGAAGGACAAAATACTTGTGTGTTTTAGAAGCACATAAGGAAACTGAGGCCAGTTAAGTAATTTGACAGTGACCAAACATGTTTAATGAGTTTTTTAAAAAATGTGATACTACTGTGATTGAATAACATTATTTAAAGTAGGCCAGCTACAATATCTGTAAAAAACTAAATCAAGATAAAATTTAGGAAGACTACAAATTAAAAAAACCTTGGTAGAATAAACCTTACTATAGCTTTTGAAAGCAAATATAAATAAAATCACATAAAAATCAAACAGAATTTATACTAAGTTGGTACTAGAAGTCTGTATGAATAACTGGCAATACATTACCAGCAAAACATGCAGAGTAAGAAGTCTAGATCTGAGACAGCTGTGTTTAATGTGAAATATATTAGAAAGAACAGCAACAAAAGACTACAGAGAGTACAGGCAGCATAACTTTCTAACCAGCATTAACAGGCTACAGTTTTCACACTTGGTTCAAGTTGTGGAAACTGTTTACTAAACCAGTGTGATTAGTGACCAAGAGTAGTATTGGAGTTCTTTTTCCAGAATTATGACCTGTGGCAGCATAAAAAGCTCACCACATAGGAGGCACAAAATGAGGTTTGAAACACAGAGAAAATTAAACACAGTAGCTTTCCTATTCTACCTTCTCTTGCCTTTTTCACTTTTTTATTTACATATATATATCGAACAGTTGAATCAAATATGTGATTTATATAATAATAACTGTTTATATCATTCAGAAGTAAATGAAAAATATTTTATGACAACCTTAAAAAAAACCCAAAACAACACATCAACACTTTTGTATGTAATTCTGCTCTTTTTTTAGTGCAATGTGTGTGTTTCAGTTTTTTTGTTTGTTTCTTGTAAGATCACAGGCACTATTTGCTTTTCTTTGCACACGAGCTGAAATTTACTTAGATACAGAGGCACATGAGTTTAGACCTCTCAACATTCTTAAAATATCTCAGTGTGTGTCTGCCTTTAAGCAAAACAAGACAATGATTGTGAAAGTGGTGTTTTTTAACATGGTTGCTTTGTGTCTCATATTGCAGCAGACATTTATGTTCTTTCTGCCGTCATTTTCCACAGTTATTTGTTATTTCATTTTTTTTTTAATTATTGTAGATAGCTGAAAATTATTAGAAGTACATTGTGATGTGAAACAGAAACAAAAATAACAAGCCAGAAACAAAAGCATTAGCAGAGGGGAAAAGTAAATGACTTACATGATGACTGGTATTTCTAGTTCTTAATAGGCACTTTATTTTAGCTGCACATACACTTCTCCCTTGACCCTCCCCTTTGTTTTCTTCCACAATATTTCCTGGCTTCTTGGATTTGACAATTTCCCAGTAATAATGAGCATGTGAGTTCTGAGATTTCACTGATAACAATTTTAGAAGCAGGACAGGAGAAACATTTTCCTTCAGTTCTTAAAGCAGCTGAAGCAGATCCCTCTGTTGTAAAGAGCCAAAAGAAAGATGCACGGACTTAGTCTAACTACAGTCTCTCCCTTAGTAAGAGCTTAGAGTAGTTGACACATTTTAAAGCCTCTAATGTATTTATTTCCATTAAACACATACTAACTTGAAAAACTTAAATGTGCTGTATTCTCTCATGTTGCTTCTGAAACGAGAGTAAACAATAAGGGTTCAAGTGCCCAGAATTTTTCATTTATTTGCTGATAATACAGGGCACCTTCTACATCTTTGCTCTTACATCATCAGAGAGTTACATCCTGGGAACTTTTGGTGAAGTCTGCAGCACTCCTGAATTTAAAATTTCTTGTAAACTTTTTCTCAGTGAGCTAAATTAAGTTTTACCCCACTGCTTTTTATTATTATTATTTTTAGTAGAATGGTTATATAGGCTTGAATAACTATATTAAACAAAGGCTTTTTTATCTAATATTCATTGCATGTTTTTAAATTAGTTTCCCCCCCACAGTATTACTATCTAGAAAAGATAGTAAAATTATGTATTATCAGCATTCCCTACTTTTAAGAAATAGCATTTTATTTTGTCAGATACTGAACTGATGACTGAAAATGAGTAATAAGAGAAAATGAAACATATTCTATGACGGATGATTAACAATGAGCATATAAAGAGGGTATTATGTAAGAAATGTAGCTGCAGGGAATAAAGATGAGCTGTAAATGATGAAGACTCTCAGACAGTGGGTATAACCAGGGAGATTCTCAAATCTAGTATTACTATAGCCCATTTTCATACCCATAGTCCAGCAGTGATATTTATTATCTGTGATAGAACTTCATATAAACACCTTCAGGGAAAGACAATGCATAACTCGAACACTCCTGGGTATGCAAAGTTCATAAACTGCCCAATCTTGAGTAACATCTCTTATTCCAAACTTATTAATCAAGTGTTACAGTTGAAAAACCATACCATCACACCATAACACAGAAGAGAGAAAGAGTAAACAAGGTTAAAGTATGGCAGTGGTATTTGCTTTTAATTTTTCTTTGCCATTTGCTAGATGCCTTGCTCAGCTTTAAGGTAACATTTTGTGGTGCTTTAGATCTAGGCAGCAAACATCTGGGAAAGGATTGCATCTTTACAGAAATTTTTTTGAAAGAGGCAGCAGAGCAAGTAGAAGACCTGACAAAAGGGAAAAGACACAGAGCTAAAGGAGCACAAAAAGAAGCACATGAGAGATCTTTTCAGTGAAAAGGATCCCTGAAAGATCTCTTCTATTAAGACAGCTGAAGTAGTAAAATGTATTTAGCAGGTCAGTTGTACCTTCTTTCCTACAGTGGCACTCACTGGCATCTATCCATATACTGGTACTACCTGTGCCTTGGACATACAAAGATGGGAAGTCTTCTACTTCTCTTTGAAAACCCAGGAATTGTTCTGCTTTCATAAAGATTCACAACAGTAGCATGAAACTCCTGAGTATGGTTTGTTTGGACCCATTTACTTCAACTTCATTACAACTTAGTAAACACGGTGAGTCCATTTCTCTTTCTACCAGATATTGTCAGAGAATAGCAGAATTGTTAATGGCTTCTGCTTACAAATGTTATACAAGCTGGAGGAAAAAGAATAGACATATTGGATATTTTATTTTACATATTTATAGCCTATTGGAATAGTAATTGTGAGTGCTGGTGCAGGTGCTTATTTGATTAACTTGATCTTGTTCATTTGGCACATTACATGTTGTACTCTGCAAGCCATGTCTCTTTCACTCCTGTTTAATTTATGGATCTGCTCTCCCCTGCATGCCACCACCTGTGGATTTGTCAGGATTTAGGTCACAAGCTTATATCCTTCCTAATCAATTCAGATGTTACATTTCCCTCCAAGTGCTGTTTCTAAAGGCATGCTAGTAATGGACATATTTACTTCCCGTGTTTCCACATCACTTTCATCCTTCAAGAGTTGATTAAGCTACCACAGGCTGATAAATTGTTCCAAGTAAGAGCAGACAGAATGACAGTGAAAATATTTTCAGATTTGTTGCTTTCTGCACAAGGGACAAATATTTAAGAAGTTGTTACTTAGAATAAGAAGTATTGTCTGTAAAATATTGCAAACTAAAATTAAGCTAAATGTGTATATGAAGTTAAAGAACATGTTATAAATAAAAAACACTTTTCCAAACATTTTCTGGCCCCTGACCATGGAAAAGAGCTGTGCCTTTCCAAGTGCTTTATGGTCAGTTTCCCACAGAGGTTATCAAGCTCTGGTGCTGCTGGCCAATAGGTTGGAAATCATACAACAAAAATAGACTTGGGCAAAGCGAGGTATTTACTGACTTATGTGTCAGAAAGAGAAGAAGTAATTTTTTTTTTTTTTTTGATGACCCAGAAAGCTCAATTTCTCATCAAGATCAAACAGTACAAAACTACAGAACTCGATGGACATCATGACATCTCTCTAAGTTAAAAGTTTTGAACTTTATTGACCTCTGCAGATTTTAAAACATTAAGCATTATTTCTACAACATTCAGTTTATGAGTAATTTCTAAGTGTATCTTTAGAGAACCTTTCTCTTTTTTTTTTTTTGTGGTGTGTGCCTTTCCTAGGAATGGCCAAAGGTCATTTTCCTTGGTTCTTCATCCTTGGTGTGCCCATTTAAAAACACAGTGTGATTACAGATAGCATCTGCATACAGAAGGCAGAGCTTCTCTACTTTTCTCTGCCTTCTGGAGACATGAGCCAAAGAATAGTCAGTCTGCTATAATACTGAATTTACAAGATGATAAATTCTGCTAAATCAGAAAATTATCAGAAAGAAAAACAAAAAAAAATGAAATTTATCTATTCAGAATAAAATTAACAGTTCTAAAAAAATTAAGTTAGGTTGTTTCAAAATCTAGTTTCTTCTTGTAACCACCACAGCTTACAGTGCACTGTGAAAAGTGTAAAGAAAATTAAAAATCACACTCCTCTAAATCCTCCTAAAAAAAGATGGAGAGCAAAATGAGACATAATTGTGTTTATTTTCATAAACCTTAATGTTCTTTCATCAGTGCCATTTTCAATGTTGCATGTGGACTCAAACATAGATACTTCTACTGCTACAAGTAGATTTATATTACAGCATTAGCACATTGAAAGAAAAACCCAACCTGATGCTTTTAGTTTTTTCAGTTTTCCTGAAGTGAATGAAATTGTTCTCCCTCTACTCCATTTCTTAATTACAGGTTTATTTGTAGAACTTCAGTTAGCACAAAATAAAATATTTCTCTTTTACTTCAATGGTCTTTTACTGAAAGACCTAAAGGCAAAACTGTGTCATATCTGCAGTGATACAGGTAGAAGTTCTGAAAATATCTCAAAAACTGTCAGAAGCCCTGTATTTTTAAAAGTCTTTTTTGTTATGCACCCTTTTCACTTTCTAGACTTCTACAATACCTTTTAAACTGCTGTGTATATATTCAAGTTTTTAGGGGTATCTATCACCATGTAATGATGGAAGTATGATTGTGTTAACAGAAAAAAAAAAAATTGGACTTAATCTTGTAAAGAAAATGTGCTTTGTGTTTTTAAATGGCCCTATTTAAATGCTTCCGTGTTCCAGATACAACTTTCAGAGTTTTAGACTGCCTTCCTAGGAACTTCAGTCATTCTAGGAAGTAGCAATTGATGCACTGTTGAAATAATTTTTTCTGTTAGCTAACTGTGCTCCACAAAATATTCAACTCATCATAACAGATGAAAAGTGCCTCTTTAAATCAAAAACACAACAGCAAAAAAACCAGACAAGAAATCTTTTTAATAGTGAGGCAGAAAGAACATAGAGGCAGACAATAATCAAACAAAAATGAGACCCACATCTGAAATCATTGCAATTTGTTGAGGACAAGTGTTTCTAAAAGTGCATAGAACTGTAGTCCATCCCATCCCATGCAGCCTGCTCAACATTACTTTATATGAGATTAAACTCAAATTTAACTTTTCGTAAGGAACAGGTGACACAGAAGTTTCAATTTTCCAACTGATCTGTCCTACTTTTTTTTTTTCTAGGAAGTCTCCTTGTTGCCATAGCTCAAGTAGTAACTTCTCTCACTGTGAGGAAAAGTGGATGATTCTACCATTTTAAAGTGAGATCCTATTACAGATTATTTCCTCTGCTGTCCACACCTCCAAATAAAGAACAAAAATGGTAAAGCTGAATCGAGGGCAGAAGAATAAAAGAGTTCTCGAGGATTTGTTAAAGAAAAATATTATCATTTGTTATTTGGAACACATTCAAATGTTTGACCAAAACATAGTTGCTTAATTAGACAAGTAGTGAAACAAGTTGCAGGGACCATTAGAGAAACTAGTGAAATTAGAGAACTAGTGGGCATGGTGGAGGAGAAGGTCTGAAATATTGTCACAAGTGAGAGTCATTTGTGCTGATTTCAAATCCAGTTTTGCTGAACACCTTGAGGTTGTGCTTTCCAGAACCACTTCTGGGAGAATATACAATGAAAGTGTAATGATGTAACTAACACCTAGAAAATAGCTCAGAGGAACTGAAGAACTCCAGGTAATAAACAGGAATGGAATGTGAATCACTGCCCATTCACTGATGACACAGGAAGTAACAGTGGTACATTATGGAAGAACTTTGTGTGTATATATCTATCTATCTATATATCTATCTGTGCATGTGTGTATATATATGCACACACACATACTGTACTGCAGTAGTTCGTGGAACTGTTTGTGAACAAAGAAGCTTTAGGAAGCTTCATTTCTATCATCAGAACAGCTGCTTTTCCTACTGTAAAGCATTGTAAATATCAGTGAGAACTCTGTCAATGTGTCCACTTTCTAAAAAGGCAAAAATTTAATACATCTTCCAAACTGTGACAAACCAGTCCGGATTAGAGATGAGCTGAATAAGAATAACTAATGTGAGAGGAGGATTGTTTCTTCAGATGATTTATAAGGTACCTGTAAAAAGCTGATACATTTGCTTAGCACAGAAGAAAAGTTTTCCTACTGAAGGAAAAGAAAAAAAGAATGTGAATTTTTATCAAAAGCTATTCTTCAATTCAAGTCCCAGAGAAAATGTGGTCTGTCCTTGTGGAATCTTTAGACATTAGAATGAATTCATGAAAACAATAGAGGGGAATATATGTGTCAACAAAAAGAATGAGTTAAGGAGGAAATGAAACCAAAATCCAGAAGGCTGACCATACAGCACTCCCTTCAATAGCAAGCTTTTCAGCAAGGGGAATTTTTCAGACAGCCTGTGTACTCCTCATTCACTTCCATTCACCCAAAAATACAAATGATGCAAATGCTAACAGGATACAAAACTGACCTACAGTTGTCATGGGGTTTCCATTCTTTTCCACACTACATAGCTATGCTAAATTAATATAAATTTTTCTGACAGTACTAAGGGAAAAAAAGATGCTGCTTGTTTAGACAATTTTAATGAAAGTCTAACCTTTTACATTAAACATGGGTTGCCTTCATTTACTTTCTGCAGCAGTTCATATGTTTTTAGCAAAGGACATAGTTTACTGAACATATACCAGATTATTTAAATGAATGGTTTTAATGAGTTCTTCAAATAGGTTTCTCTAAAAAGTAAGCATGAAATTACTTTCCCAGCTGGGATGTTTTAATGTATTTCAACAAAAACATACATAATCACTTCCCAGCAAACATAAGTCGTAGTTGCTTTGACATTCCAATGCCTTTGAGTACTAATAAACCAAAGTGGTTGTTTCATGGGAGTGATACACCAACACAGAAAATTGATGTTTAATATATTATTAATTTCTAAGAAACAGTTTTTTTCTTTTAGGAAAGGGGAAGATACTCTTCATTTTATCACAATGGGACATCATTTTATGTCTAAATAATTAAAATATATGGACAGGCCTGATAATATAGACTTCCGTTAAAAGGCTGCAAAACCAGACTTGATTATTAACTTATTAATAATCCTAAGAGGGAAATATATCCAAGTTCCACTGGGATAAACTCAGGTGAAAGTAATTTGACTTCACTAAGTGATTTAACTTCAAAATTACTGAATTTGGTCCCTGACTATTTACTCTTTTTTGTATTCTGCATTGCAATATGAAGTATTAATTCCATTCAAATAAATAGGATTGGGCATAGTTCACCATTTAGCCGCGAGGAAGAAAAATATGCCAGAAGTCCAAATACATTTGCAGCTGCCTATAATGATGTCTTTCACTTCTGAACAAGCAGTGTTCTTTATATGATTGATCTAATTGTTTAGCAGTGACTTCATGGTTTAATGTGATTTAATTGACCTGATTTCTCTCTATTGATTTTGTACATATATAAATAACAGCATTGCAATGGAAATGCAATGTGAATGAGATGTTTTAGAATTTTTAATCAGCAGTATTTTGGCTTAGAATAAAATATATTTTTCGTATGGATTAATGCAATAAAATGGGCCTGATCTTTAAAGTCTGATCAGTCAAGAGATAGTCCGAGCAGGGTTCCAACTGTTGGCAGTCTTTTACTGTGCATAAAGTTTTGTTTAAATTTTTAAGGTTTCATGGTGATTTCTATGGCTTTGACTTAGTTTTACATTTAGCCATTTCTAATTTTGTTCTAACCTTCTTTGTGGCTTCTGGGTGAAACCACTACAAAAATCCAAGGAAAATAGATCAGCTCATTCCCCATCCTTCACTCTTCCTGCCCATGGAAATGTACTTCAGCTGGAAGAGATTGAATCTTAAGCAATCAGTTTGCTAAAACTTTTGCATGACCTTGCATTATATTGTGATATAAGTATTTTTTTACATCACTCATTACTTGGTAGAAGTACAATCAAAATGTGCCTTCTGAAAGCGTACTAATACAAATGCTGTTGTTTTTCATGATGTCTTTTATCTCATGGTATAATATTTAGCTACTAAAATACTTAACAATCATTAATATGAATAAATGCCTTTGTTACCTTTAACATCTAGAGTCTTTACTATTAACCAGATACACATCAAATGCTGAATATGTATCTTTAAATACCTTCTGTATATTAATTTAAAATACAATACAAAGCCCAGGTTTTATACATGCAAAGCCTGAGATTTCTGTGGATCATATTTGTCTCACATGATTTTATTTTTTTCCTGCTTATTGAACTGTTACCAGTGGAGGAATCAGTAATTTTTATATACTTTTTGTACAATTAGATCTTGTGCATAGATGTTGATGCCATTGTTAGTAGCGGCATCAGTTTGGCTCCAACTTTTCATATTATTGAAATATTCTATCCTTTCACAGAAGACCTATGTCTATGGAATTCACACTTTTTTTTGAAACCTTGCCAGTCTTGCTTTCGGTCAGCGTTGCCAAGATTTGTAAGTGAAAGTCCCGAGTTTAAATATCCATCAGCATCAGAAACCCTTCGTAGGAATGGCTGCATTTTTTGTAGTTTTACTTTCAAAATATTCTTTTTAAGTAAAAATGTTTGAAGTAATGCTTATATTGTGAAAGTCCTCTATGATACAGATTCCATTTTCCTACATTTCAAATTGATTGTATCTTGGAAACCTCAAGATGTTTTACAATGCTGGAGAAATAAATCCTCAAAGGCAATATAAATCTTATTTCCTAAGACAGCTACCTGAACAGGATAACAGAATTCAAGCTTTTCCACTTGAATTCTGAAGAAAGGGACTGCTCATCATGCTTTTCCACCCCTTGTCACTTCCTAGTTTATAACCACCCTCTGATTTTCAATGTTCTTTGCAAGGTACTGATGTTAACAGTTGTGATTTCTGCAGGAGTTTCAGTGCAAGGAGGCAAGCTCTCCAGAGAGTACACCTCTTTTTTCACTTGCAGATTTCCAGAGAAAAAAAATTATTTTAACTAGAGCTCTAGTCAAATGCATTTCATATGTAGCAGTCTTGGCAAACAAATGACCAGGAAGAGGAAAGCAACAGTTCCTTGACTACTTTCCCCCCACCTCCTATTCTTTTTATTGAGCCTTTGCTTCCCTTTTGTATCAGAAATGACAATTTTTCACCTGGAGGATAACCTAGCAAAAAGACATATACTTGGAAATAATTTTTATGAAGTGTATCAGTGAAACAATAATACTAATGGTTGGTTTCTAAGCTGCATGTGAATTTAAAACATTTGCAGGTGAAACAGTAGCAAATTTTGCAAAGGAACCGTAACAAAATAATATTTAATTGGTGTAACAGTTGTAAGACTGGGAGTAAGGAATTCTTTTACTTCCTTGGTAAGTACTGTTTGAGTAAAAGTCTGCAATTCTCTCAAGAGAAGATTGCTGTTTAAGTAAAAAAATTATTATTTCTCACTCAATAAGGAACTCTTTGTTCAATAAGACTTAAAAAAAAACTAATTTGCTCCTACAAGATTGATCATGTCTGCAATACTGAATGTATTTCTTCATAGGAAAAAAAGTTGATTTTGCTGTTTTTAAAAAATGACTGTTAGATCCACCAAAAAGGTCTCCACCTTAAAATCACTTGAGTATGCCACTTAGCATCAGTCTATGACAATTTTTTATAGTCTTTAAAGTGCTTGATAATATCATAAAGTTTTAACCTTTATTTTATTGGTACCTGTTACTTTGTGTGTTATGTGTTTAAAACCAATGAAAAGATTTTTCATGAATCACATGAATTTTTATGCTACTGTTCACATAAAAAAGCTTTATTATATCTTTTAGTAGCAGGATTTTGTGTATGAATTATATAATTGTCAGTATGCATTTTTCTGAACTGTAGTTTCTGGACCAGAAAACCATGTTTAAGTCACTCTGGGCATTAAAATTAAATGGGTGAATTACTTGACTGCATCAACTGGCAGGGTCATCCTGCAGCAGAATACAGAGTTGTGAAATGAAGTATTAGTATATCTTTAATTTTGAAGCAGTGTAAAAGTTATTCAAAGGGGATTTTTTATTTACTTTAGTTTTAACCTGGTAAGTGAACAAAAACTTAGGAATCAAAATGTGGAAGGTTTAAAATACTCCATCAGCAACCAAAAGTTGCACAGACATTTCAGTTCTTATGCAGAAGAAGTAAAGCTTGATGAAAGACTTTTTAACCACAAAAATGAGTCACCTTAATTAAGATTACTAACCTTTTCAGTATCTTGTACTTCTCTGAAGCACTTTTTAAGTTTCAAAAAATCTAGCTTCCTCCAAGACAGTTCAAAGAAATCACAGAAATTTCTCAAACAAAAATCTGATGCCAAATAAAGTTTGCAATTTGACCAGGCCTGTCATGTTAATGCCAATGAAAACCAATGGGTAAAGCAGGCCTCTCATTGAAAGGGAGTCAGTACTGCTCTACAAATAAGAAGCAATTGCTTTAGAAAATTTTAGAATGTTTGTAGATAGTTTCATTTGGGAATTCTTCTCTCAGACCAAAATATGAGACCCTGAGATGAGTTCGGTTGGTTAGAGCATGGTGCTAATAATGCCAAGATTGTGGATTTCATCCCTGTAAAGGCCATTCACTTCAGAGTTGGACTCGGTGATCCTTGTGGGTCCCTTCCAGCTCAGAATGTTTTGTGATTCTGTGAAATATCTTGGTTTTTTCCTCCTCTAAAAAGCACTAGCCAAACACGGTTGAATGCTGACTTTCACGACAGCTTGGCAAATAGCACCAGTCAGCAACAATTAAAATGATGCAAACCAATCAAATTATGCAATAAGGAAAGCTAGGGATGATAGTAGATAATGATAATCAGTATTAACATATTGATCCAAACAGTCCACAGGACATCCACAGGAGCTGTGGCTGCCCATTCCCAGCAGGGCACAGCAGAGGGGCGGTGTGAGGCTGGGGAAACCGCTCTGGAGCCTATCTCCATTCCTTCCCTCAAGGTGTCTGCCCCGCCCAGGCACTCACCTTCTTACCACCCAGGGCCTCAAAGTGGCTCCGCAGTTCTTCCACAGTGGCAGGGACGTGCTCCATCATCTGAGAGCTACCTGAGGTCTCCTCCTTGGCCACATCCAGCCTCCTGCTGTCTGATGGCACCTTCTCCAGGGTGTTGCTGCAGCTGATCTTATCTGGCACCAGGGATGATGGAGCTGGTGAGTACCGGAGCATCAGGCCAGGTCTTGTAGCATTGGTGGACTCCCATCTCTGCTTGAGGAGCTCCACGGAGCCCTTCTGCAGGGGCAGGTCTGCCAGCTCCAGCGTGCCCTGCCAATGAAATGTGGACCTGGGGTCAATGGCCAGTGACACAATACCAACAAAGGCCACCACAGAGTGGCTCAAGAGCCCTTGTGGGTCGCAGGCTGGTTGCTGGGACAGATACCCCTTCCCAATGGAAAGCAACTTCCAGTAAGACCAGATCCAGTAAGAGTCAGTGAAAGGGTTCAGTGTGTTCATATAAGAGGAATATGTTCATTATAGACTGAATTAAGGGTGATGTTCAGACATTTTATTCTTAGGCTTGACAACAGAATTGCTGTCTATCATGAATGGAAAAGCAGCAAGCACACAATTAGGGAGAATTCCAAACAAAGTGGGGTTAATGAATGAGTGCCTGGTAATCAGCATGTGCTGCATGAAAGGTGTTGTGACAGGTGACTGCTGTTTTCTTTTAGATTGATACAGCTGTCTGTACTGTGGAATGAGTCACAGCATTTTAATGCAGCCAGGAGACAGAAGGGCTACTGCATTAGCTGAGAGAGTACTTGGATAGTCTGGAAACACAACCCAGGGCAGTTCTGCTAATTGCACTGTAACTCTTCTGTCAGGTAAATTGCTAAGTGTTGACATCAAATCTTTCTGATCAGTTGGCTGTGTTCTCACAAAGGCTTATTCCATCTTTCTTACAGTACGCTTGGGAAGGAAAATTGCCATTCTGTCATTTTGCACCAGTTGCTGATATCTGCTCCTCTTTTCCTGAAATCAGCTCCCAAGTGGTTTGATTTTGAGGTTTTCTGCCCTGTAGCAAATACTCAAATGTAAGTTTTTACCTCTCATTCAAAAGGAAATTTGAATAAAAAGAATATGAATTTAAAACAGTAAAGAAAAAGAAATGTTAAAAAGAACTGAGACCCAACTAGTAACTAAGATCTCAATTCATTAGTACCTTCCTTCTTGGAAAGAGATTCTTGTATGTGTGCAACTGTCCTACTTCAAGTGAGTGTGCTTTTCCTAATTCAGGTGAGTGTGTCTACGCAATATCCACATTCTCCTATGTTTTGCTTCACTGATAGTGGGTCCTTTTGTTGGTGTCAGTGATTTTCAGGATATGTGTTATGCCATCTTTCAAAAATAGTCTGGAGTTCACATCCTTCTCTCTCGCAAAAGCAAAGTAGCTTCTTTGATCCTTGTCTATTTTGGGACCTATAGCTGATAGATGATGGATAAAATGAACATGTTTGTTTTGATTGCATGATGTGTTGGCTGAGGTGAAATTGTGTGGAGATTCAATAGCTTCTAAAGTTGATGGTTTGCTGTGCTTCCCCCCTCCCCCACAAAATAGAGATTTGGTTGCAACATCTTCATTTGTGTCGGGAATAAGTTTGGTGTGTCCTAGATGTCATTTGAGGTTTTCACATTTTATTACTGGTGTTGCTGATCTTCACAGAATCACAGAATATGCAGAGTTGGAAAGGACCCACAAGGATCATTGAGTCCAACCCTTAGCCCAGCACAGAACCATGCCTAAGAGTATTGTCCAAACACTTCTTGAACTCTATCAGGCTTGGTGCTGTGATCGCTTCCCTAGGGACCCTGTTCCAGTGGCCAACCGCCCTCTAGGTGAAGAACCTTTTTCTAATATCTAGCCTAAACCACCCCAGACACAACTTCAGGCCATTCCTTGGGTCCTGTCACTGGTCACCACAGAGAAGAGATCAGTGCCTGTCCCTCCTCTTCCCTTCACAACAAAGTTGTAACTGCAATGAGGTCTCCCCTCAGTTTCCTCTTCTCCAGGCTTAAAAGAATAAGTGACCTCAGCCACTCTGCAGGGAGCCTTTTCCTCCCGTTTTCTTTGGTTTGCAGACTCAAGTGTGCTTCTGTGGCCAAAACTGATGTGTTGGAGAGAGGAACATTGCAGTAAGAAAAAATTAAGTTAGCTAGTGAGTAGTCATTCTGTCAGAAATGGATGGTGGAATTTTTGTAAGGAAACTACCTAAAATCCTATATAACATCCAAAAGTAGGTCTTTGTGAACGCCAGCTATAAATATTTTGCATTAATGTGTTTGTTTTATGAGGCCAGTGATAGTACAGCATTCAAACACTGCAGTCAAACTGTAGGATTTCCTTTTTTGTGTTTCTTCTCTGATTTTAAAAGAGGCCTATGGTAATTCTTCATTGCATGTAATAAATGTATCCTTTTCCTTAGCAAACAGCTATGGGAAGGTCTGTAGATTTTTTGCACTCATGAGTTGCAGATATCAGTAAATTTCAGGGCTTTTTTTAAATCTGAAGTTGCTGGTAAATCTGTCTTCACAGTAGGATCATTGAAATGGTATACTTTTTCTTGCACTTTAAATGAGATAAGCCCTCTTCTACAGTTCACAGACTGTGTATTCAATTGGTAGGTGAACATATGCATGCAAGGAAAGAGCTGTTGAGGAAAACTGTATGTTCTACTGTATGTTCCTTTGCCAAAATGGCTACCTGAATTTTCATCATATTCTTGATATCTTAAATGTTTCTTACATGTAAACTCTTTCATTTGTTCACTAGCAAAGCAGTAAACAGAAATTGAAAAAATAGTAAACTGATAGAGTTTACTTGTAGAGCTATATGTGAATACTGTTGCTTGTATCCCCATCATACATATTGTACTGGTGAGTCCTCTCCTAACATTAGGAAACAGTCTGTTGTAAAATAGCTGCTATTTGCCACTGCCTATTAGTCTGGATTCCCTTCTCAATTAAAACAAACAGACAAAAAACCCAACACAACAAACCACAACACAAAAACCCCTTCACACAAAAAACCCCCAAAATCTTTCAGGGACAGGATTTGATAAGTCCTTTCATGATCTGCCATCCTACTTCATCCAATTTTTGCCTCTGAGACTTCCCTTCCTATCCTACCATGATTCCAGGTAATCTGCACTGTCAAGAGTCCCTGGCATGAGGTTCCATAGGCCATTTTAGGATAAATTATGAGAGAAAGAACAACATGTTGAGAATGAAGACTAGATCTCATTCAACCCAATGTTTTTTGCAAACCACTGAAGAACAGCCCTTAGGATCCAGAGGAAGCTACAGAACAAAAAGCAGCTGACCCCTTAGTTTATGGCAATGCTGGGAAGGGAGGCAGGGGGGTGAAAGGGGAGACCAGTAGCTGCACAAGCTCTCCTGTAAATCTAGTCAAGAACAGAATAAAATAGTTCAGTTGGAAGGGATCTGGAGCAATCATCTCGTCCAACTGCAATATTCACTGGCCACATTACTAGATCTGTTTTGTGCTAAGGACTCTTTATATCTGCACATGACAGGTAGCCTCATGCTTCTGACACCATTACTTGAAAAGCTTGCAGTTTCTTCTGCAGGTAAGTAGAGCCTCCAGTATCTGTAACATTTCATTTACATTTCAGACACTTCTTAACAAAAGCACCTCAAACAAGTTTATAAAGAGCTAAAATAGTTCTTGATTACTAGAACATATAAAGCACTTCCAGATTCCTAGTCATATTTTGAGAAAATACATTATTTGGTGCTCTCATTTAACATGCCAACCTTTATCCTGATACAAATACAGATAGCTAAATAATAAAACTTTAAGAAATGTTGTTTCAACTCTGAATTATGACAGACCCCGTTCTAGCAAATATAACAAGGTTTTGGTATTTTAAGGTAAATCAAACTGAAACAGCAATTCTCATAACTTGCCAACAAAATCAACACATTTTATCATCTAATAAGAGAGAACTAGAAAGTGCATTATTCGTATTTGTGGGATTGAGGAAAGAATTGTTTATTATTTTTCCTCTTGCCCCACCATTCCCAATTATTACATAAGCAGTATCAGGCCTCACACTAGAAAGCCTATTTACAGAAAGAAAAAAAAAGACAAAAAAGAAAAGCATAAATTGCGTATTTGTACGGAGCTTATCTTACCACTGTGGTGTTCTCAGTCAAGTTTTCCGGTTGTGACTCCACTGCATTCATTGTGTGTCTGTTTAAAGGAAGACAATTTTAAACATTCTCTTAATTCATTGGTCTCATTTGACTAACGAACATGAAGCTTGATAGACACACGTCTGATAGTAGTTACGAGACACCAAATCTCTTACGTGCTTGCGTTGCCAATGTATTATTTAGTGAGGCATGGAGGTAAAGTATGCTTTCTGCCATACCTCTGGCTGTGCTGTGTGTGCTCACCTTACACTGCTTAGCAGTGGCAAAGGCTGGAGGCAACAGCTTTTGTTTCAGTGCTCTTTGGCAGGAAACAAAGCACCTTCCAGTAAAAAATTGTTGGTTCTTAACTACTTAAGAAAGGTTTCGGGAAAAATTATGATTGGTAAATCATAATTTAAAAAGGATAAGAAAGTACATTCATATCATTCAGGCCATGTAAAGATACCACATTCCAATGCAGCTGACTTTCTTACAATAAGCATAATTGCTTTTCAGTAGTTTCATTGTGGACCAAAAGTAGATATTATAAATCATACAGGAAAAAGGTTAGGATTTTCAAAGATTTTCATCTGCTATGTTACAGAACTGTTACTTTTGCTTTTTTTCTCCCCTCCTGCCTCAGTTCACATCTGTTCCAATCACACATCATCAGCTGAAGGCTGCAGTCAGCAGGTGCTGCCTGCTGACCTTTACATACCTCACCACTATGGGCAAAAACAGCCAAATTCTGGGATTTCTGGGCCACTGTTCCCACAGGCAGGCATATGCATTTCAACACTGCCAACCTAGCCTCCCAGAACTCTTTTTCCAAGAACACCAGCAAGGACGATGCATGCAGGGACAGAACACGTTCTGTAACCTCTCCCCAAATGACTAGGTGTTCTTAGGGACATATTTTTGGGGTGGACTATTCAGTAGATAATGAAAGTACCCAGACATAGGCAGCACTTCTTTTTCATCATTACTCTCGACTACTTGGCTAACTTCAGCTTCTCTCACATAGCCAGCTGGGCAAAAGTAAGTGTTCAGTCAGCTTTGGCATCCCATACTTGGTTTTCTTTGATTTACACTTGTTTTTCTTTCTCTCTTTCTTTAGTATAATTGAAACTTCTGACTTTCAGGCTAAAGCTCTTTGTGCAATAGAAGTTTAAAGGACTCTTCAGCCAAGTGCAGGGTACACTAAGGGTACCCTTTCATTTCCACTCTTGTGCCACATGTTTTGTAACTCATAAAAATTACATGAAATCTTACTTCAAAAACAGAAGGCCATGAAATGCACAAAATAATGAATGCATTTAAAATACCTATGCAACTCTTTTGTTTTTTCCCCCTTACCTTTGAAGTAGTGACAAAGCTTATACTGGAATAAAACTTAGCATGCTGCAAGTTGATTATATGTGACTAATGCTTCTAACATTTAATGAGAGGTGGTAAAATCTGTGTGCAGAATCTCCTCTATCCTGCCCTTGACAGTTATTTTTATTTCTATGTAGCTGCTATACAGAATTGCCAAATCACTGTGCAGGCTTTTTCCCTCTTTCAAGTTTAATCATGGCTAAATGACTACAAGACAACAGGGCCTTGTTTCATGTGTTTTAAACCAAAGGGTCAGAAAGCTCGTGGCAAATATTGCTGAGCATGAAATCCCTGTTCTGAGGCTCATCCATCTCATTGCTACACCTCCATAATTTCCACCCACTCCCCCAGGTCTATCCTTGTGAACTGCTAGAATGCTCATATATACTTGTAAACCTCTGAATAGTCTAACTGCTGTAACTATAGAGGAATTTATTGCATTTAGTTTTGCCTAAGAAAATCTATTTAATTGTTTATATTTTTTTAATTAGGATTCTGTTTTAAAATAGGAATTTACTTGATCAATATCTGCTCTTTATCATTCCTGATAAGTCTTAAAGCACAGTTATTGTGAGGCTATTTGATGTACACTACAGTCCTCTGAAAGTGGCTTTTTCGGTTAACGTGTTCTTAGCAAAAGGGAAATTAGAGAGAAATCCTACATAGGCCTCTTTGCTTCTATAGAGAATCAGGAAAAGAAGTCAGAAGTTTGTCTATAACTTGATATAAGTTTGTATATAACTTGAATTAAACAACTTGGTCCTCATGGTTATGATAAAGGGTGATCCAGAGATGCACATTACCTGTCTACATTAGGGTACCATCTGTTCTACATTTGTATTCAGCTGACAGCTAATAAATGTCCTTGGGAATATCTTGCAGGAGGAGGGTGCAGAAAAAAAAAGGTTTTAATACTGAGTTTTAACAAAAAACTTAGTACTTGAGTTTAAATAATGAGTTCTGAGTTAGATGATGCATTTCAGAGTAGGATTCTGGGTTTTTTTCTACACAGATAGAGCCAGTGAAATGCAAGTAAGGATTTTATAACCTCATCACTTTAGTCAGTGTTCTGGGAGCCGTGAATTGCAGCCACATGTAAGTGGTTTGGCTCTGTCTTGGCAGGAATATATGAATCAGCACAGAAACGAATATCACTTTGTGAACTTGTGAACACAGCAAGCCTTGGCAACATGCGTTAAATATGTGGGTGAAATTCCCAGGATCATGGTATGATTCACTCATATTGGGTAACTCTTTAACTGGTCAGTTATTTTCAAATGGAAAAATTGCAGCTGACTAGCTTGTTGGTAAGAACGTGTTATGAGTATGTTAATAATAATTCCATTATTATAATTCACCAAAAATAACCCTTATGTGATTTCAAGAGACAGTGGGAATCCATTAAAAACACAGCTGATGTGTCACCTCTCTAACTCTAGAGGACAAAGTTCACTGTGCTTAATCACCTGCCATCCATTGTAGACAAGAATATTTAGGATGCCTTAATTTTGCTTTTAATGTCTCTCAGGAATGGCTGGTGAAATGCCATATGTCTTTCTTTTTGGCATGATAGATTTTTCCTTTATACTGCTATATCTAAGCCAGCAAGGAGGGATACTCCATACTGAGAGATCTTGAAACAAGAATATTGGAATTATTCCTACTGTCATTGTGAGACTATCAGGAGAAGGATTTCCTGTCAAGTTTTCCACACAAAAGACATTATTACTAAAATGCATTGTTTAAATTATTTCCTTTTAATAAGTATTGTTTGACATATGCCTTCATAAGGGAAAACAAAGGTTTCAATGGAGCAGTTATTATTATTGCGAATATATAAATATTTATTATTATTACATCACATTATTATTATTGTGAGCATGTGAATATCTCCTGGAAATGTATGCATCTTGTATTTGTTCTTCCCACAGTTTAGCACGTGGGAGCTTCAGTGTGTTATAGAATCTGGTATGCTGGAATCAGTCATAGAGAGTTGTAGCCTCAGTTGTCTGTTTTGACTGTATTAAACAATTTGAAAATGATTGGGTGGTTTCAAATTTCATACTATGTATGAAACAGAGATGAGAAAAGTCCTATTTTGTTGAGGGAGGCAGGGATAAATGTGGGCAGGCCCTGAGCTGACCTGAGTGACTCCCAAAAGCTTAGTTTGAGTACAAAGACTACGACAGGCTAGTCCAAGGTGCATAGCATAATATCTTAGCAATGGAAGAATGATCTGAATGAAGTATTACTATCAAGACAGACCTTAAAGACAAAGTCAAGGAAGAAGGCAAGTCCTGAAAGGCTAAAGCAGTATACTTTAAGATACTTGGTGCACAGAAAAAGAGGTGTATAACCTCACCAGCATAGGGATACACACGGCAAAAGGTACCTGAAACTCATGCTAAGCAAAAAAATAGATGTTACAGAGAAGGCATATCTATTGTTGACTATGCTTGTATTAGGAATGAGATTTTTATATCTTAATTGATGTAAAATGTACATAATCTGGTCCACTTTTACTGTTACTACAGTTCAACATAGGAAATAATTTCTGCCATATGATGAGAAAATAAAATCTTGGTATGGATCACTTCAAAATGGAATTTTTTGAAGTAAGATATACAAGGTTGTTAATTTTACCTCTCTTTTAAACCCAATTAATCTTTTCATCTCTTGAGAGTGTCCATAGCAGCGACTGGGGTATTCCTTTGGTCTCTCCTAAATAAAGNCACTGTCAAGAGTCCCTGGCATGAGGCTCCATAGGCCATCTTAGGATAAATTATGAGAGGAAGAACAACATGTTGAGAATGAAGACTAGATCTCATTCAACCCAATGTTTTTTGCAAACCACTGAAGAACAGCCCTTAGGATCCAGAGGAAGCTACAGAACAAAAAGCAGCTGACCCCTTAGTTTATGGCAATGCTGGGAAGGGAGGCAGGGGGGTGAAAGGGGAGACCAGTAGCTGCACAAGCTCTCCTGTAAATCTAGTCAAGAACAGAATAAAATAGTTCAGTTGGAAGGGATCTGGAGCAATCATCTCGTCCAACTGCAATATTCACTGGCCACATTACTAGATCTGTTTTGTGCTAAGGACTCTTTATATCTGCACATGACAGGTAGCCTCATGCTTCTGACACCATTACTTGAAAAGCTTGCAGTTTCTTCTGCAGGTAAGTAGAGCCTCCAGTATCTGTAACATTTCATTTACATTTCAGACACTTCTTAACAAAAGCACCTCAAACAAGTTTATAAAGAGCTAAAATAGTTCTTGATTACTAGAACATATAAAGCACTTCCAGATTCCTAGTCATATTTTGAGAAAATACATTATTTGGTGCTCTCATTTAACATGCCAACCTTTATCCTGATACAAATACAGATAGCTAAATAATAAAACTTTAAGAAATGTTGTTTCAACTCTGAATTATGACAGACCCCGTTCTAGCAAATATAACAAGGTTTTGGTATTTTAAGGTAAATCAAACTGAAACAGCAATTCTCATAACTTGCCAACAAAATCAACACATTTTATCATCTAATAAGAGAGAACTAGAAAGTGCATTATTCGTATTTGTGGGATTGAGGAAAGAATTGTTTATTATTTTTCCTCTTGCCCCACCATTCCCAATTATTACATAAGCAGTATCAGGCCTCACACTAGAAAGCCTATTTACAGAAAGAAAAAAAAAGACAAAAAAGAAAAGCATAAATTGCGTATTTGTACGGAGCTTATCTTACCACTGTGGTGTTCTCAGTCAAGTTTTCCGGTTGTGACTCCACTGCATTCATTGTGTGTCTGTTTAAAGGAAGACAATTTTAAACATTCTCTTAATTCATTGGTCTCATTTGACTAACGAACATGAAGCTTGATAGACACACGTCTGATAGTAGTTACGAGACACCAAATCTCTTACGTGCTTGCGTTGCCAATGTATTATTTAGTGAGGCATGGAGGTAAAGTATGCTTTCTGCCATACCTCTGGCTGTGCTGTGTGTGCTCACCTTACACTGCTTAGCAGTGGCAAAGGCTGGAGGCAACAGCTTTTGTTTCAGTGCTCTTTGGCAGGAAACAAAGCACCTTCCAGTAAAAAATTGTTGGTTCTTAACTACTTAAGAAAGGTTTCGGGAAAAATTATGATTGGTAAATCATAATTTAAAAAGGATAAGAAAGTACATTCATATCATTCAGGCCATGTAAAGATACCACATTCCAATGCAGCTGACTTTCTTACAATAAGCATAATTGCTTTTCAGTAGTTTCATTGTGGACCAAAAGTAGATATTATAAATCATACAGGAAAAAGGTTAGGATTTTCAAAGATTTTCATCTGCTATGTTACAGAACTGTTACTTTTGCTTTTTTTCTCCCCTCCTGCCTCAGTTCACATCTGTTCCAATCACACATCATCAGCTGAAGGCTGCAGTCAGCAGGTGCTGCCTGCTGACCTTTACATACCTCACCACTATGGGCAAAAACAGCCAAATTCTGGGATTTCTGGGCCACTGTTCCCACAGGCAGGCATATGCATTTCAACACTGCCAACCTAGCCTCCCAGAACTCTTTTTCCAAGAACACCAGCAAGGACGATGCATGCAGGCACAGAACACGTTCTGTAACCTCTCCCCAAATGACTAGGTGTTCTTAGGGACATATTTTTGGGGTGGACTATTCAGTAGATAATGAAAGTACCCAGACATAGGCAGCACTTCTTTTTCATCATTACTCTCGACTACTTGGCTAACTTCAGCTTCTCTCACATAGCCAGCTGGGCAAAAGTAAGTGTTCAGTCAGCTTTGGCATCCCATACTTGGTTTTCTTTGATTTACACTTGTTTTTCTTTCTCTCTTTCTTTAGTATAATTGAAACTTCTGACTTTCAGGCTAAAGCTCTTTGTGCAATAGAAGTTTAAAGGACTCTTCAGCCAAGTGCAGGGTACACTAAGGGTACCCTTTCATTTCCACTCTTGTGCCACATGTTTTGTAACTCATAAAAATTACATGAAATCTTACTTCAAAAACAGAAGGCCATGAAATGCACAAAATAATGAATGCATTTAAAATACCTATGCAACTCTTTTGTTTTTTCCCCCTTACCTTTGAAGTAGTGCCAAAGCTTATACTGGAATAAAACTTAGCATGCTGCAAGTTGATTATATGTGACTAATGCTTCTAACATTTAATGAGAGGTGGTAAAATCTGTGTGCAGAATCTCCTCTATCCTGCCCTTGACAGTTATTTTTATTTCTATGTAGCTGCTATACAGAATTGCCAAATCACTGTGCAGGCTTTTTCCCTCTTTCAAGTTTAATCATGGCTAAATGACTACAAGACAACAGGGCCTTGTTTCATGTGTTTTAAACCAAAGGGTCAGAAAGCTCGTGGCAAATATTGCTGAGCATGAAATCCCTGTTCTGAGGCTCATCCATCTCATTGCTACACCTCCATAATTTCCACCCACTCCCCCAGGTCTATCCTTGTGAACTGCTAGAATGCTCATATATACTTGTAAACCTCTGAATAGTCTAACTGCTGTAACTATAGAGGAATTTATTGCATTTAGTTTTGCCTAAGAAAATCTATTTAATTGTTTATATTTTTTTAATTAGGATTCTGTTTTAAAATAGGAATTTACTTGATCAATATCTGCTCTTTATCATTCCTGATAAGTCTTAAAGCACAGTTATTGTGAGGCTATTTGATGTACACTACAGTCCTCTGAAAGTGGCTTTTTCGGTTAACGTGTTCTTAGCAAAAGGGAAATTAGAGAGAAATCCTACATAGGCCTCTTTGCTTCTATAGAGAATCAGGAAAAGAAGTCAGAAGTTTGTCTATAACTTGATATAAGTTTGTATATAACTTGAATTAAACAACTTGGTCCTCATGGTTATGATAAAGGGTGATCCAGAGATGCACATTACCTGTCTACATTAGGGTACCATCTGTTCTACATTTGTATTCAGCTGACAGCTAATAAATGTCCTTGGGAATATCTTGCAGGAGGAGGGTGCAGAAAAAAAAAGGTTTTAATACTGAGTTTTAACAAAAAACTTAGTACTTGAGTTTAAATAATGAGTTCTGAGTTAGATGATGCATTTCAGAGTAGGATTCTGGGTTTTTTTCTACACAGATAGAGCCAGTGAAATGCAAGTAAGGATTTTATAACCTCATCACTTTAGTCAGTGTTCTGGGAGCCGTGAATTGCAGCCACATGTAAGTGGTTTGGCTCTGTCTTGGCAGGAATATATGAATCAGCACAGAAACGAATATCACTTTGTGAACTTGTGAACACAGCAAGCCTTGGCAACATGCGTTAAATATGTGGGTGAAATTCCCAGGATCATGGTATGATTCACTCATATTGGGTAACTCTTTAACTGGTCAGTTATTTTCAAATGGAAAAATTGCAGCTGACTAGCTTGTTGGTAAGAACGTGTTATGAGTATGTTAATAATAATTCCATTATTATAATTCACCAAAAATAACCCTTATGTGATTTCAAGAGACAGTGGGAATCCATTAAAAACACAGCTGATGTGTCACCTCTCTAACTCTAGAGGACAAAGTTCACTGTGCTTAATCACCTGCCATCCATTGTAGACAAGAATATTTAGGATGCCTTAATTTTGCTTTTAATGTCTCTCAGGAATGGCTGGTGAAATGCCATATGTCTTTCTTTTTGGCATGATAGATTTTTCCTTTATACTGCTATATCTAAGCCAGCAAGGAGGGATACTCCATACTGAGAGATCTTGAAACAAGAATATTGGAATTATTCCTACTGTCATTGTGAGACTATCAGGAGAAGGATTTCCTGTCAAGTTTTCCACACAAAAGACATTATTACTAAAATGCATTGTTTAAATTATTTCCTTTTAATAAGTATTGTTTGACATATGCCTTCATAAGGGAAAACAAAGGTTTCAATGGAGCAGTTATTATTATTGCGAATATATAAATATTTATTATTATTACATCACATTATTATTATTGTGAGCATGTGAATATCTCCTGGAAATGTATGCATCTTGTATTTGTTCTTCCCACAGTTTAGCACGTGGGAGCTTCAGTGTGTTATAGAATCTGGTATGCTGGAATCAGTCATAGAGAGTTGTAGCCTCAGTTGTCTGTTTTGACTGTATTAAACAATTTGAAAATGATTGGGTGGTTTCAAATTTCATACTATGTATGAAACAGAGATGAGAAAAGTCCTATTTTGTTGAGGGAGGCAGGGATAAATGTGGGCAGGCCCTGAGCTGACCTGAGTGACTCCCAAAAGCTTAGTTTGAGTACAAAGACTACGACAGGCTAGTCCAAGGTGCATAGCATAATATCTTAGCAATGGAAGAATGGTCTGAATGAAGTATTACTATCAAGACAGACCTTAAAGACAAAGTCAAGGAAGAAGGCAAGTCCTGAAAGGCTAAAGCAGTATACTTTAAGATACTTGGTGCACAGAAAAAGAGGTGTATAACCTCACCAGCATAGGGATACACACGGCAAAAGGTACCTGAAACTCATGCTAAGCAAAAAAATAGATGTTACAGAGAAGGCATATCTATTGTTGACTATGCTTGTATTAGGAATGAGATTTTTATATCTTAATTGATGTAAAATGTACATAATCTGGTCCACTTTTACTGTTACTACAGTTCAACATAGGAAATAATTTCTGCCATATGATGAGAAAATAAAATCTTGGTATGGATCACTTCAAAATGGAATTTTTTGAAGTAAGATATACAAGGTTGTTAATTTTACCTCTCTTTTAAACCCAATTAATCTTTTCATCTCTTGAGAGTGTCCATAGCAGCGACTGGGGTATTCCTTTGGTCTCTCCTAAATAAAGAAATTTCCCCACTGGGAATGCTATGTGGAAAAAGATTTTTTTTTTTTTTTTAAAGAGTGAGGTAGGGTAGGGGGTTGGGGAGGAGGGGGGAGAGATATATTCTTTTTTTTCTGTTGCTTTTGTTCCCACAGAGCAGTAGGAGCACTGTAGTAAGACATACTTCCGATGAAGTTTTATGCCCAAGAGGCAGAAATAGGTAAATGATGTTACTATTTCAGCTGGTGAGCACAGGCCTTACAAAACCCACTAAAAGAAATAAAATTTACTCTAAGGAGTATGATGTTAAAGGGCATTCTGAAAGAGGAGGTGCTGAGAACGTTCAGATAACTCACAACTGCTCTTCTACTAGCTGTGTCAGAAAACTACAGCCCTTTTCCAAAGTAATAAGCTTAACAAAGATAAGCCTTGCTACAGAGAGTAGAGGCAAGAATTAGGATACTTTTACTCAAGAACAGGCTTGTAGCCTCAGGATTGGCAAGCACTGACTTGGAAAACCAGCTGTTATTTAAAAGATTTAACTATTTGGGATTGCTGACAGCTTTTAGGTTTTAAAGTAGCCTGGGACAGCTTTGGTCTACTGCTTTATTTCCTTTTCAATCTTATGAATGTAGTTTCTATGGTCTACTTGAAACAGCACTGCAGGATGCCTTTACCTTCTGTCAGGATGTTCTGCAAGGAACCTCTCTGTCCTTTGCCTCCATTGGATTTGCAAGAGCACTATCAGAAGGATGTGACAGCATTTACGATCTCATATAAGTAAATTTCTGCTTCAAGACTGATTGCTTCTGTCATCTTCTTCTTTGGGCTACACTTCTCACCCTGATGGTGAAACAGATTTCATTACTAATAGTAGCAGAAATAAATTGGTTTTCTTCTGAAAGAGACAGTGCTAATATTGTCTAAAATTCTGAAGAGAGGACAAGCACTTTCAATACTTTTTTCAGATGTATTGCTGAGTAAGCAGGAAATAAAAAAAGAAAGGAGATCTCATGTTTCTAAATAGCTTTTATAAAACATCCAAAGTAAAAAGTAAGTGAGAGCAAAACACAGTATTTTTTTTCAGATTGTTATATTTGCATTCAGATGCATCATATTGTACTGTCCAATTTTCAGTTATGTTCACTGTCAGAAGTTGTAGGAAATTAGTGAATCTCGTAAAATAAACTTAACAAGAAATTTTCAAGAAGTGATTATGATAAGTTTTATGGGTCAGAATATCAAGCACGTGTAATGGGGCTTTTATAAGGAAAAACTTAAGGAAAGAGAACATTTCAAATACCATTATCAATGAAAATAACAATATGAGCAATTTTTAACCTGGAGGAATTCTACTGAGGAGTTACCATGCCATCACTAATAGAACAGAAAAAACCATAGCTAAATCAACTGCAATGCTGAGTAAAACACATACAAATCATTAATTTGTTCTGTTCTTGCTGCTGGTGGCTTTTATTTACCTTTCACTCTCTTCCATAAAATTTCAACTTTAATGGATGAGATATAGGTAAGTGGTAGAGAGTAGCACTGGGAAATAAAATGTGATTTGCATTTTCTTATACCTCTTTCTTAATCTGTATTGTGTCCAGAAACATAAGCTTAAAAATCCAACAATAACAAGAAGAAATTAAATATTTGCAGCTTTCTTTTAACAATTTGGAGCTCTTCTAGTGCACTGTTTTAATTTCCTGTCCCAGCAGAGAGGAGAATTAGACTTTATAATAAGAACATAATAGTTGAAGAGATTGTCCTTTTTATTGGCTTGCTCTGGTTGTTTAAATGTGACCATGAGAACTGTAAAATCAGGGAAATCCTTTCTTTTATATCTATCTGACACAAATTTTTCCTTCGTTTTATTTAGATGTTGGGTGGTCACATTGCTCACACTGCAACTGCAGCTTAGGAATGTAGATATAAAATCTCATATTTATTCAGCATGAACACTTGTTATGATGGTCTTTCATATAAAGGTACAATGCTTTATATTGAAAATGTCATTTAAAAACAGGTTGACTCTTCGTTTGTGACTTCAAGTACTAAAATGAGTAAGAAGTGTTAATAAGGGTTGGGTTTTTTGTTTTGGTTTTGCCTACCCCTGTGAGCCTTGAACTGGTGTACCCACATTCTTGTAGCTAAATATGTGACCTATTAACTTTTCACTTTGTCTCTATCCCTGATGCTTTTGCCAAATGAAATTACAAGTTTTACAATATCCATGTGATGCCATAGGGTTTCTTTCAACAAGCTTAACTGTTAACTGGCTTTTCTCTAGAACTGGAGCAATCCTACCACTCTGCCCATTAAGAGAAATGTTTCCTTGGGCACATCTAGTTTAATTTGGCATCTAGTTTAATTTGCTTCGTTACTGAAGCCATATCAATGGAAGAGACAGGGTTTGTGGTGTGAACCGTCTAGATGGTGGTGGTGGAGAGGTTATTTGTTCACTCTCTTCTAGGTCTTACCATTAAACTTGTGGAGAGGTATTTCGATTGAAATGCCACTGAATTCATTTTCCTGCCTCAATAAGGCATTTTGCCTCATTTCACATTCTTCCTCATTGAATAGTTTCATCATGTGTCAGTATATTTGTTATGCTGCCAATGCTCTAACAGAGGACCTGTTTTCCAGTATATGCAATGATGTAGGATATTTTTTCTGAATGAGATTAATTTATAACTTCAGTAGCTGCTTATAGTCCTCTCAATTAAGCCTGATGTGTCCTTTTTGTCAAGAAAGACAAACATAATTCTTGTATTCTGTCTTTTAATTCATAAGAACAATGACTTCTTACTTCTTGACTTAGGAAGACAAATTATTTGTGGTTACTAATCAAAATTATGGCTAGCTGGTTTTTGTTAATTCACCAAAGAAATATTAATTCTGTATAACCACAAGATAATTAAGGTGCTGGGAAGGGAGAAAGGGCATGTACTCTGTGAACTCTTTCAGAGCAGCCTCCCCAGAAAGAAAAGGACAGTGATGACAGGAGATGGTAGATCTAGAGCATGACGTGTGTTTAGGGCTTGCCATAGAAGACATGAGTGCTCTCTGGTTTCTGCTTACACAGAATGAGTATTTCTTTGGGGACTGGGAGTAGAGGCAATAGTGGGCCTATCCTTTCAGCAGCTTTTAGGTTCTATGCGTTTTTAATCAAACTATGAAATAATAACCACAGTCTCATTAATTTTCTGTAAGACCTCTCACCTCACTGACTCAGTGCAGTGACCGTATAGGCTTGAGTTAAAATTGGTTAGATGAGTGAACTTATTTGCAGAGGTTCACAATCTGCTTTTTGGCACTTTTACTGTCAGTTCATGGTGTTTTTGCTTTCAACTTCCCTTCTGCATTCACTTTCAGGAAGGAAAATTATTTTACAAGAAAGTGGTAAGTTTTCTGCAGTGTGTTGATAAACCCCAGTGGAGCCAGTGGTCCTACCAGGATTCAGAATTCTTTTAAAATTTGAGGACTGCTGTATAGAATGGATAGGGGCACAATTTTCAGACACTGGCATTATTTTCAATACTAAAAAACCCCTTAAAAATCATCCAAGATGTTTTTAATATCAGGATCAGGATTTTTAGTGTGCATCTGCATAATTTGTCTCAGCTCCTCTTCTGGCCCTTCCTTGCCTTCCCAAACCATGCAGAGCAGCAGCAGTATCATTCAGAGGTAGCTGTACTTTGAGTGTGTGTCCTAAACCTTGTCAGCTGTGTCAGGCAGTCCCCACCACAGTACCTATTTTATTTGTTTATTCACAGAATCACAGAATATGCTGAGTCGGAAAGGACCCACAAGGACTATTGAGTCCAGCTCCTAGCCCTGTACAGGACCATCCCCAAAGTCACACCATATGCCTGCGAGTATTGTCCAAACACTTCTTGAACTCTGTCAGGCTTGGTGCTGTGATCACTTCCCTGGGCACCCTTGTTCCAGTGGCCAAACACCCTCCAGGTGAAGAACCTTTTTCTAAACCTGAACCTATTTCTTAACCTAAAACACCCCTGAGACAACTTAAGGCCATTCCCTTGGGTTCTGTCACTGGTCACCACAGAGAAGAGATCAGTGTCTGCCTCTCCTCTTCCCCTCATGAGGAAGTTGTAACTGCAGTGAGGTCTCCCCTCGATCTTCTCTTCTTCAGGCTGAACAGAGAAAGTGCCCTCAGCTGTTCCTCATACGGCTTCCCCTCAAGGCCCTACACCATCTTTGTTGCTCTCCTTTGGACACTAACAGCTTAATATCTTTCTTATATTGCAGTGATCAAAACTGCACACAATATTGGAGGTGAGGCCGCCCCAGTGCAGAGCAGAGCGGGACAATCCCCTCCCTCGACTGGCTGGCGATGCTGGGCCTGATGCCCCCCAGGATGTGGTTGGCCCTCCTGGCTGCCCCCAACTCCCTTTCTGTGACACTGCTTTTCAGGATCTCATTCTCCAATCTGTTGCCCCATCCCAGGTGCAGAATCCAGCACTTCCTCTTGTTGAACTTCATATGGTTGGTGATTGCCTGGCTCTTTCATTTGTCTGGGTCTCTCTCCAGGGCTTCCCTGCCTTTAAGGGAGTTAACAGCTCCTCCCAGTTTTGTCATCTGCAAACTTGCTTAGTATTCCTTCCAGTCCTGCATCCAAGTAATTTATGAAGATGTTGAAGAGCACAGGGCCCGAGGTGGAGCCTTGTGGAACCCCAGTAGTGACAGGTCTCCAGTCTGATGTTACCCCATTCACTATTACCCTCTGTGCTCAACTTGTGAGCCAATTATTCACCCACTGTGTGATGTTTTTATCCAGCTGTGTGCTGTGTCCACAGCTTTACTGAAATCCAAAAAGATGACATGAGCTGGCTTCCCTGGATAAACTGGGTGGGTTACCTTGTCATAAAATGAAATCAGGTTTGATAAGCAGGACTTTCCTCTCGTGAAGCTGTGCTGGCTGTGATCAATGACTGTGTTGTCTTTCAGGTGTTTCTCAATACTTCCCAGAATAATCGTCTCCATAAATTTATCATGCACTGAATGAGACTGATAGGCCTATAGTTTCTGAGGTCCTCCTTCTTGCCCTTCTTGAAAATCGAGACAATGTTCACCAGTTTCCAGACAGCTGGGACCCCTTCGGATTCCCAAGACTGCTCAAAAATCATCAAGAGAGGTTTTATGATGACATCAACCAGCTGCAGTCCCTCTTTCATTCATTTGAAAAACAAATCTTGTTGGGATTCACACAAACCTATTAGAGAATACTGATTTCCTTGTTTTCTCTAACAAAGTTTAAGGGCTGGGGTGTGCAGCTACTTAAGGATTAGTGGCAGGGAGAGTACACCAGAGCTTTTCCCTTAAGAATTCAAAAATAAAAGTCTGGCTTATGTAAGACAATAAAGCTTTTAAAAGAGAAAGTGACCTAAGTTATTAATATGCAATATTTTTAGGGGAATTTGGTAATTTTTCATTACGTATTCTTAGTCTTGTACTTGTGTGACAATCATTTGTCCTATTAGTGTCATAGTCCAAACCAACAATCAAGGAGGTGCACATTTTTTAAATTAAAAAAAAATACCCTACCAGCTTACCCAGAGGGTATTAAATGTGGAAGGCCCCTCCCCTGCTTACACACGTGGGGCTGCCACTGTATGGCAGGATCCCACTGTTGTATGGCAGAGTGCTGCCGTTCTGCTCTCCATCACAACCCGTGTCTGTTCGGTGACTGGGGCATGAGTGGCCAACCCCCACCCACCCACGCAGCAGCCCTGCAGCCAGGGAACCCCTTACCCCAGCATACAGGGAGTCTGCCACTTTTGACTACTGCATTTCCCACATGGGAAGCCAGAAGACTTTTTCTGTTGGATTGTTTGTTTGTTTTTAGTGTACATTATCCAACCAGACTGAGATGGAGACTGATTTTGTATTTGGCTAAGGGCTTTGGTATAAATGACATGTCCTGTCTTGTAAGAAGAAAGCCATGAAGACTCTGGGTGCAGAGCCCCTCATCCCTCCCCATCTCTACAGGACCCAGCACCTCATGCAAAAGCCATTCACCAGCAACTCCCGAAATAGCCACATCTGCAGTGCTGTTGGGAAGTTGGGACTGTTGTCAGCCAAGAAGTTCTGTGCTTTTAAATGTGGAGAGTTTGAGTGGTTTAAAATTAGTTCAGTGGAAGTGTAATCAAATCCATTTATATCAATGTGAATAAGTACTTTGTCTGCAAGGCTTGACAGCAGTTGGGCCACTCAGAGTGTGTGCCCAAATCCTCCAGGAGCAGAATGTTTGGTTGTAAGCTCCTACCCTGGAGACTGTGTTTCTCTAATGTTTGTAAAGAGCCTGATGCAGCAGTGCTGTGAGCCTCCTTGGAGTTTCTGGAATTTTCTGTTGTTTTTATAAAAAAGATGAAATTATAAAATAAGACCAATGTGAAAATAAGAAATGTGAAAACTGGGGACCAGTCTCTTACAGGCATTGTTATTCAACTTATTATTCATAAGGTAAACATGCCATTAGCATGTGACTGCTAAAAAATTCTGTTTAGTTTCATATGAGAGAGATGCACAAACGGAAAAAAAAAAAAGCCTAGAATGTCTGTTTTCTGTTCTATCAATGGATAGGTAGAGTCCATTTTTTTTCCATTTTTGTCACATTAGGAAATTCTTACATAAAAGAAAAAAACTGAAAGTCTTTTCAAGAAAAATCTTAATTTGAACTCCTCTATTTACATAATTTAGTGGGAGAGAGAGACAACACAGTATAAATTCAAAGTTTGACTTTAGTACACCTTAGGGGAGAAGACATTGAGGAAAAGTGGTGTTTTTAGTCAAAAGATAGGAATCATGGGATTCAGCATGCCAGAGCAACATTTTTTGATAATGCTGATGTTATTGAAATTAATAACTGCTGTGCAGTGATAAAAAATACAATATTATACTCATCTGGTAGAGTTGTGC
>NW_016690187.1:11538490-11587577 GCF_001604755.1 Lepidothrix coronata
CATACCATACAGTGTTCTCTGTGCATGCACCCCAGCATTTGTGGGCTTGTTGTGTGCTGGACTTGTCGGCATCCTTAGCTGCAGGTTTATGTTAAATACGTGAGGTGTAACACATGGGTTTTTGAGAATAAAATTTTCTAAAATTATTTTTTCTAAATTAAGGAAATTCTCTGAAGTAGCTCCAGAGTTGTTGAAAGTGAGAGACATCCTTCAGGCAACAATACTGTAGTGCAGATTTCTGACGATGTCTTTGAGCTCTACCATCAGCAGATCACTTGCAATGTCAGCAATGTATATGTATGCTGTGTGAGACCCCAGAATGTCAGGACTTTGAGGCTTTTCGAATGCTTGAAATTTAACTCTATTAGTAAAATGTTGGTCCAATTATGTATGCATTAGAAGTATTGCTAGAATCTACTTATCTGCAGCTCTGTGCTGTTCTCTTTATTTGCTAAACCTCCAGCAGTGAGATGCAGCCTTCTTGCTAAAGAACATTCGTGTTTCAACCTGATTAACATTTTTAAAATATTCATGAAAGAGACCTAGAAATTTTGCTGACACTGTTTTTAGAAGAACTAAATGCTCTGGAGCACATATTGAATTGTATGTGGCTGCTGTGGTAGGAAAAAAACACCCTGGAGACGTCTTTTTTTTGGGCTCCATGACAAATTTTACGTCTATCTGCACTTTAGTCTCACATGAACATAAATATCAAACTATTTTAACTTGCACCCAGCTGGAAAGTATATACTTTATGAGAAGAATGACATTTTTTAACAGTACTGTATTCGCAGGTTATGGATCTCATGTGGATAATAAACTTGAAACCTATACTGTATCTGCTATTACATTATCGAAGAACTTGTCTTTCAGGAAAGTTTTTAGATTGTGTCCTTGTTTTATGAAGAACTCAAAAAAATGAAAAAGTTCACCTTTTGTCTACTTGTAGGTAATACATCAAAGCCCCCTGAATTAAGAAATTATGGGTATCTTTCTATGGAAATACTAATTATCTATTTATCTGCATAGGGCTTGTTGAGCAGGCTTCAGGTGAGAGTGAGGAAAACATTCCATATTCTGGTCAGCGTTGATCCTCCCTACTTCACCAATAGAGTCATTAGTACTGGGGTTGTCTCTGTGTCGAAAAAAAGAATTACTATGTAGTACAAAGTAACAAATACAACACAAATGCACAGTATTACAAAATGACTTGGTGATTACAGGTTTGGACTTGATGATCTAGGGGTCTTTTCCAACCGTTAATGATTCTGTGATTCTGTGAAGCAGTGATGTTAAATCATCTCTTCTGGCAAAATGATACTAGTGGGAGGAATATCAGTAATTTTGGAAAATAAGCTTTAACAAAGAGGGGAAAAAAAGAAGAAAAACCAGTTAAAAAAAAAAAAAGTTGAAGAGGACAAGAGGAACTGTTTAAATACGGAGAATAGGAACCAAAAGGGAAGCTCAATTAATGAGTCAAAAGACAGGCAGCTGTGAATGCTCTGAGAGTCTATCATTTCTCTCTTATGCTAGCTTTCTTGTGAACTGCAAAGAATGGTAGAGCTGAAGTATATGCCTGTTTAGGAAGTCGAATGCATTTTCAGTGCAGTGATATAATGTCCCTTTGTTGTTGTTGTCCCCCATTTCCCCTGAAGGCAAAATGAACAATAAATTACAGAAATGCCTCTAGCAGAGTTTTCCTGTCAGTGTTCTAGGAATCATGACTTCTACAGTTTTTTTCTCCACTTGCAGTTCAGACTTTTAACCTATGATACTCGTTATGAAGGGAAAATACTGTGTGACAATCTGTTTACTACTCATATAGTCTTCTCCTTTCAGACCTTCCTATCTACCTCCATGCTCAACTTAAAATCCTCCTATCCAGTTGTAGTTGCATTTTATTTTTGCTGGTACCAATCTGAGTGGTTCTTATCCAGCCTCTCCTTCTACAGTAAAGACTCTCCTGAGTTTACTCTGAGTGTATTTTAACCGTCCTTTAAAAACAGAAATCATGTAAAAGCAAGTGTTCTCTCAGTCTATTTTGTCTCTTCAAACATAGGTGTCAATATTTTCCTTCATTCTGGTCTAAAGAAAATAAAAATTAATGGAGTTCAAAGTCTATATCAATGCACTTGTAAGGGCTCAGATTGCCTTTGAAAGCCAGAAAGTTCAAAATGTATGATTCTTAGCACAGTAATGTTATTACCAATGTAAAGGTAGAGTTGGATCACACAACGAAAAGTAATGTCATGTTAATGTCATTGGAGTGTATATTTGAGAAATAAGTATTTCTGATTTATTTTGTATAACTGTAGTCTTAATGTTTCAATAATACAGATTTCCACATTTAAGCTCTCCAATTTTTAATAAATGGAATAGGAAAGGGCTAGAAGATGCCATTAAGTTTCATGAAGGGCTTAGGGCAGCCTTAAATGCAAGTATGGAATGAAGTATAGAAGAAACTCATTTTATCTCTCTTTATTGAGTATTTCTAATGGTTTTATTGGTCTAGTATGAATCAGTGTGATGAAGTAGCATTAATAATATCTTATAGGATTTTTTTTTTTTTCAGTTCTTTGATTTCAGATTACCTGTATACTGCTTGGGTAGGTATTCCAAATACTTCTCTTTTATACCCTTTATTCTTTCTTAATTGTCCTTCATGTCAGCAAAAACCATTCTGATAACCTGATTTTGTTTATATTAGCCCAATTTAATTTAACCCTCTGGTAAGGGCTTCAGGATCAGATCTTGGGCTTTAATTTGGCTTTTCCATCCACTAATTTTTTTCTGGATAATAAGTATCTACATAGGTTTTGAGAAACAAAATTTAGGATTTTTATTAAAAAGACAGGATATTGAGGCTGACTCCAGAGATAGGAAACCAGAATCACTTGACATTGGCAGCCCAGATCTTCCTGTGCTTCCTATGTGTATTTCAACCATAGTAGAAACTGCATTTTCCCTGCAATGTTAGCATTGCCCTCAGAGTGATAGCAGTGTTCTGCTCTGTGCATGGTGGCAGCATGTATCACAGTGGCCAGGCTCTTCTCTACAGTAAAGAAGTTCTATTTTCTGGTCAACAGAAGGGGAAATGCATTTCTTGTTGTTTCCTAAGCAGAAAATCCCACTGTTAGATCATCTAGGGTAGATTCAGGAGATAGTTCCAGTTTCCTGGCTAGGAATCAGCCTAACCACTGCAGGTGTGCTGGGTGATTTGGCCTGTGTCTGATCCTGACCATTGTCTCTGGCTTTGTCCTGAAGTTGCTACTTTACATCCTGGCTCTTGGTGCAATTGCTCATGCCAGCCTTACCACAGTGCTAGTTGCCAGCTCGCTTTCCCTTGCAGAGCAGCTGCTCCTTGATGCTCTGTGCATGTCTTTTGCTCTTTCTTCTCCCCCTACCCTTTTTCTCTACTCCTTCTTAACTCCTTCACTTTCTCTTCTGCTTAACAGAGAAGGATGTTAAGCTTATTGAACATGAAGGGACTCTGTTGGTGGAGAAATAATACCTGAAATGGCTGCTTGACACACGAGGATACAGAAGAGTGTAAGTTTCAGTTTAAAAGAACAGGAGTGGAATGTATTTTCTAATGATTTCTGTCTGCTTTCTTTCTGTATGTGTAGTTCTTGATAAACATCTAGGTAGAACATATGATTTTTTTGTCATATGGCAGTAGGAATAAAGCACACTTACAAGTGGATCTTTACGTGAAACATCAGAGTTTTCCAGGGATGCAGTTTAGATAAGGGCTGATCCTTCACATACACTTGGAAAACACTAAAGTCTCAATTCTTATTGCTGTACTTATGAAGTACACCAGTGGGTATGAACTAGGAGTGGGCAGAACCGAGAAGCCTAATTCCAGATTTGCTTATAAAAGTGTATTAGTAATAACTTTAGGCAAGTAATTTATAAACAGTAACTCAGAAATTAAATCAGTATCTAAATAAGTCTTGCTGAAATTAGCATTTGCTTATATGGATTATTATGCAGATAATGGGGGGCGCAAGCATACTCTCTCTACATAGAGAGAGTTGCTATATTGTTGCTATATTTATTTTTCCATGTGCAATTATTAAACGCAGAAAGCATTGATCTTTTCGTCTCTTAGCCTGTGCTGACAGTGAAGATGTTCTGGACATCCATGATGTGATTCTCTTAGAGCTAGCTTAGCTACCAGCACAGTGAGATTAATCTGCATGAAATGTTTAGTTGCTACAAGCAGATCTCATCTTCTAATGTAGCATGCTCCAGAGAAAATGTGCTTTAATTCGTCCTCTGTAGAATAGGAATAACATTCATTCCCAATCACATGTTGGAAGTGGCACTGTGAGAATTAACCAGTCAATGTTTCTACAATACTCTGCTGCAGAGGGGGATGTTATTGGCCGGTAGGTGTGATTCCGAGCTATGACTAACAGCAAAGCACTGTTGTTATTCCCACTTTGTCATTAGGGACGAATAAATTATTTTAACATGTTCTCCACCCACAGAAATTTCTCAGTATCTTTTAATTTGCATAGCATTTTACAAACAGCTTTTTAGGAAAATCAAGAGCATTGAGGAAAAAGAAACTTGGTGCAAAAGAATCATATTGTGTTGCTGCCACACCCAATCGAAATTACAAGTCAGAAAGCAATGTAGCTGTTAAAGAATTAAAAATGAAGGTAAGCATCTATTTGAGGGATGCAGTACAGACCAAAATTATTATGCGTAACTGCCAGTCTCTGAGACAAGCAGCGTTCCAGCAGAAAGAAAGGGAACAGTTCAGCATGGAGAGACAAAATCTGAGAGAAGATGTAAAGGTTATTAAAGCTAGCTAGAGAAAATATTCTCCAAGTTTGCCTGCTTTGTTTGAGCTTAAAGTTCAAATGTGATGATTTAGGGGGGCACCTAATCTCTTTTCCTTATTAGTATTTGTCCTTTGAATGAATATAACTTGAAAAGTCACAGTAATTAAGACCTTCTGTATTAATTCCAATATTTAATTTTCATATTCTTGGAATTCAAAGAGCTTGGAAAATCTTGGAAACTGCAGAGGAAAGGAGATTGAGCAAAAAGTAGAATTCTTCATAACTAATGAGCAAAGACTGAGCCAAAAAAAGAATGTTTGAGCTTTGCAGTCCTATTTGATTCCCAGACTAGTTTTATGCCAACCCACTATAGTTTTGAGCAGTCTTGGAGATATTCTGAAGTCATCCAACACCCCCTAAATAGCAGCCTTTCATGAGAGAAGAGAAAGTCCAGCAGTGCCCCTTGTGCTTCCTGTACAGGGGCTGGGGCCTGGTGTAGAAGTGCCACCTTTGTGTCTGTACCAATTCTGCAATCACAGGGAATTCTTGGCTGGGGAAGTCTGGTTGGTTTTTGGTCTCCGTGTGGCCAGAGCATCACAAAGGGATTCAGACAAACTGGAGGGACTGAACGTCTCAGTCTAGTATATGTATTCCATGCATTTTGTGCTATCTTGTTTGGAAATAAATCCAGGAATGTACAGAGAGGAGCCGATCCAACATTACTTTATTGCCAGAGCTCCAGCAGCTTGCTTAATACTGTGTAATATTTTATGAGTTACCGACAAATTCATTGGTGGGGTTGTCAGGCTAACCATATGGTTGGCTTTAGAGGAACATACCAGTTTATTTCTTGGATCAAATTTTTGATTGATTAAGACATTTTCAGTTAGCTGACCTTCAAGTTTGGTTACTAGAGCAGCCTCCAGACTTGCAGTCATAAACACCTGAATCAAACTTAAGTTCAGCAATTTACCTGAAAAGTGTGAACAGCTATATTAGATCATTGTGGAGATTTTACTCATCTCCCTGGTGAATATTCCAAGTGGGACAATGCTGTGTTGTATTTCAGAGATGTTAGAGACTTGGCTTCAGGTTTAACATGCTTTTCTGTACCGTATTTCTGTGGTAGTACATAAGAGGACATAATTCATGCAGTGTGTCAGAACATAATGGATTTATTTTGACTTTCTGATGTAATGCCTCTGTAGCTCCTCCAATTTACCAGCATTAGTGTTCTGACTACCAATTTAGATTCCTAGTTGGAAAAGAGGATCAAAGAGCCTATACCACAGCTTTTCTTTTTGGTCCCTACCCATTCTGGCCCTCAGACTGAAAGTGAAAATGGAAATAGTGAAGACCTTGCCCTTGTTCTGTGGTTTCACTTTTACCATCCCTCTTCTCTCCTCTCTGGTGTGTTTTGTAGACACCTGAGGGCTGCCACAAGTTGTATTACTTTTCCCTGTCCTTTTGGACCCCAAAAGAGAGAGGACACCATTTGTCTGGTGGTTACCAAGATGCATTTTTACATGATTTGAGACCATTGTGCTATCTGATATAAATGGCCTGACTGAACCTGTTCTCCAGCCATCTGAGCAAGGCTTTGTATTTCATGATTTTATTAGCAGCAGCAGCTTTTCCATCAGTTATGATGTTCTGTAAACTCAGTGCCAATTTGCCTTCATGTCATCTGACAAAATGTGCACATAGCATAGGATTCTACTGTATTTAAGGATTTTTTGAGTTCCAGTATTGATTTATTGTAGGTAGGTACCACATCAATATCAAAACAATCATAATGAAACTTAAAGGTATTATTACAAGATTTGGTGGGAACGGTCTTGGACAGCTGAGGTGTATTTCAGATAAAAGGTGATTTGAGTTGGCTACAGTAGAGATGCTGTTAGAATCTAGTAAAGTAGAAAATACTATTAATATGAGTGAACTGTTGCTTCCTTTTGGCGATTCAAACACATCAGTAATGTGTATTGTGAAGTTAGATACTACATCACTTGCCAAGTGTCACTTGGCACTCTTGGAAATACTTGGAGATCTGCTGATTTATTAATACATTGTCTGCTGCTTTTTATGTGATCAGTTGCCTGCTCTCCTTGAATGTCTAACAGCCTTCTGGGAATTAATGCTGTATTTCTACTCATGCTAATCAAAAGTTGATATACAAAGTATTTCTGCTGTCAAAGGAGCTATAGGGAACAAGAAACACTGAACATGATGATCTGCCTGTGAATCAGCTTTATACCATCTCCCTTTTTGTTTGTTCCTCTTTTTTTTCTCCCTCTATAACAGTAATCATAAAAAATAAATGTTTCAATTAATTATTATTTTAAAGCTGAAACAGGAAGTAAATATGCATTTTGAAAGCAAGAACAAGAGGCACCTGTCTCTAATTCATCATCTAAAATTTTGACACTTTCTGTTTAAGGCACTTTCTTATAGGCAGATAGCAGACTGCAGTGATTTTGTCTGTGGAGAATTCATTCCTAATTCCCTGCTTCATAATGCTACTCAGTTAAGCCCAATTATTGCTTTTGAGACATTTTGTTCATGTAGTAGTTAGCAAGTGCATTCTGAAATAATGATAATTTTTCTAGTTGCCACTCTTTTTTCCTACAGTGCACTAAAGATACCCTTTCACAAACAATTTTAGTCAACCTCACAGTCAGTAACTATTCAAAATACTAGTTTTGTTTCTACTTTGGTGTTGTCTTAGTGGCGTTAGCTTTTCTCTGCAAAGAGTCATTAAATTTATTAAAAATGTTCTATTTTATGCTGATCAAAACTGATATAACAGTAAAAATATAATTTCTTTTAATAGTGAAATAGTAAAATAGTTATATTACTGTGAAGCAGGTTCAGCATAACATGGATCATGTCTGTTGTTTCTCTTGCGTTTTAACATCAGTTTTTAAAGCCTTATGGTCCCTTAAATTAGACAGTATTCTTTTTTCTTTTTTTCCCTAGCACTATTCAGTGTTTGACATTGGCTTAGTGATAAACCTATCACTTATGTACATTTACAAGCACTGCTCTATTACAACCCAGTCCTACCAGGTGTTTTGTATTTTGGACTTATTTAGCCATACGTATGGAATATTTAAAATACTAGTTCCCTACATGAAGGTGCAATTTGAAAAACAGCTAACAAAATGTACTATTTCCTCCTCTTTATGTTGTATTTTTTGGGGGTTTTTTTGGTCACTGCACAAAACAAAAGTTCTGTCTAAAAACTAAACTTTGACACTGGCTAGAGATTGCCTTCAAATTCCAATGTTAGATTTTAACCCAAATATTATGACATATGACTCAGAAAATTATTTGAAAATATAGTTAAGAAGTTGAACATAAATGCTTAATTAAATGGGTTCAGTTCTTGCAGAGATTATTTTTTAAAATACCTTTGAAGATTGTTTTTCTTCTTCTCTCCATTCTTCCTTAGCCATCTTTAGGCCACCGATTGAAGAGGAAAAATAAACTTGACAGACTTGTCATTTGATTCACAGAATCACAGAATCAGATAGGTTGGAAAAGACCTCTCAGATAATCGAGTCCAACCTTTGACCTAACATGAGGACAGTTCTAGGATTTGTCAATATTCTGGGTCTCTCCTACTCTCTTCTTTGGCAAACAGTAGTTTTTTTCTGGCTTTTTCACTATTACTTTACTCACTGGATGTTGGAAATGCATATAAAGCATGTTGTGCGTGAAGTAAGAAGGTGTTCAATGATCACCTTGTCCAACATTTTTAATACTCATTTTCTTTTTCAAGGGCTGAACTTAAAATAGTTCCAGCTTGGTCTGATGATCTTCACAAGTTACAACTAAATATGATGTATCTGGCCTTTGAAAGTATAGTTATTTTTGTATTTCTGCCACCTGGTCAGTATTTTTGCTTCAGTTACGATGCAGTCAACTTTCTCTTGGTAAATAAATGTAGAAGAGTATCTCATTTGTGAAACTTTTAGCTTCCTTTGTCAGTTATGACCAGTTAGGGAGCCTACAGTATAGGGGTATCATTAGCTTTGACAGATACAGAATTAGACTTTGATGTATTATCTTATTTGTATTTATTGGTCAGTAATAAATTTGGACAATAAATCAGGAAAGGTTTCCGAATGTTGTAGAATAGGCTAAGAAGATGAGGAGACTTCAACATCTTGTGTCAGGACAGAGCTTGCTAAAATGATGAAAGAGATTAGGTTTAGGAGGGAAGGGCTCATGAAGCTGAAAACTAAACTCATACCTAGATCTCACAATTACTAATAGTATATATAATAGTGTGGTGTGTATGTTGTAGACCTATCCTGCTTATACTTGATTTTAACTATAGTAGACCTATCCTGCTTGTACTTGATTTTAACTGTATGACTAATTCTCCTATAGAACTACTTTTATGTTTAAAAAGTAAGCACACAATTATTTTATTATGTCTTTCCACCTCAGAGAAAGACAGCTGGGCACTGTAGAGCATTGCATTCATACTGGAGTGTGTGCAGCTCAGCTGGTTCTAGAAGCATTTGGCTAATGCTTGGATGTTAGTAATTAAGGCAATGTAAGGCCAGTGATGAAGAGCAGCCTAACAGAAACTTGCAATGACATATATTAATTACTTGCAAAATAAATGTTTGAACAAAAACTGTACTCAATGGAAGGAAATGGCTACTTGCTAAGTTCAAAACAAATGAGTTCACAGATTTAAAAGGCAGAAAAAAGTCAGCAGCTTTTAAAAAGAATCAGAAAGTAGAAACACTGATGCACCTAAGAGATAGGTATAAATGTTTAAACGGAACCACTACAAAGAAATGAAACATTTTTACATCATAAAGCAGAAGTAGTTCTGTGAGTAATGGAGTTTGCAGCACGTACCTTTGCAACAGAAGTCCTCCACTGACATCATACTCATTGAAACAATAGTTGTCACGTAACGAAATGACATAAAATGATACCAAAAAAAGGATTTACGGAAAAAATACACAAAATTCAGTTACAATGCATTTTAGTTCCTATACAACATATATGCTTATGGAAAAATATTTTCTTTATTTGGTGTAGACAGCAACTGTAAAATGGAATGCATCAAAAGATCATTGAGTTTTCTCTTCTAATTAATCTAGAAATCAGGGAGACCTTCAAACTAAATTTTCAAGGGACCATGAGCTCCTGACACAAAGAGAAAGTAATGGTTGTAATTGTTGCTTCTGTTGAATCTCTAGCAATTAATTTTATCTCCTTGAGATATACTTCTGTATATATAATGCCAATTTCAGAAAAATAAGTACATCAGAATATATGTATTGTATCCAAAAATATATATGCTATATTGGAAATATTCAACTCTGCAATTTCTCTCTTGTTGAACAAATTCCTGCTCTTTTCTACTTAAATAATACTGTATTGGAAGCTGACTTTCATTTCAACGTAATTTTTATTCATAACAAAGATGGTGTTCAAAAGAACTGTAATTTTCTTTTGAAGTTCTTAATTTTCTTCTTTCTTACAGAGAGAGTTGAGATATAAAAATAGAAATGCATTTAATGGTGCAAAATGCCTAGGGACTTACAGCCTGCAATTTAATGTTTTATTCATAATTTCCCACAATAATTGTAGTTACTTGTTGATCTTCATGCAATTCTTTTCAATATTGTTTGGAATTTAAAATTAATTACACAATTATTTTTTTTCTGGATTTTCAAGATCAGTGTTCCAGTCATAAATCCAGATATCCATATGCAATTCACAGTGAGCATTTCTTGCAAAGTGCTCAAATACATGAATTATTTAATAATTCAGTTGTTCATCTGTTTTTGTTTGTGAGGACTGCTTCATTTCTGTAGACACAGTAATGTCCTTGATTTGATTTTCGTACATATTAGTCTAACTTAGATACTGGTTTTGTGAGATATCTTAGGTTGAATAACAAACAAAATAATTGTGAAGGCTATAAAGGAGAATCTCCCTTTGCAACTTAACCTGCTTCACAATACTTAATTTCCACTGAATTTTCCATTGGACAAATCAAATCCTGTTCTGCTGCAGACAATGAACCAGTGATGTCTCATGTTCACATGGCACTGCTGTTTTCTCTGTGTCTCTGAAGTGCTCTTATGCTACATTTTCCAGCAGACCTCATAGGGTATTTTAGTCAACCAAATTCTTCCTTTGATCTTTGGAAATGTTAACTGTCTCAATTTTTGACTATTTCTCACAAGAGACCACGACATAGAAATCTGATCACTGCAGTTAATATACATCAATTCATATCAACTTGATCTCTGTATACTTTTCCTGATACAATTTATTTCCTTTTTCGTCTTGCAGACTGAAATAAATGTCCCATCTGCAGATGAGTTATTTTTGCATAGCTTTTCTTACATTAGATCTTTGTAATATTCGTTCTGCTCATATTGCTTTTTTACAAGTGTTTTCTTGCTCTGTATCTTCTTCTTAAATATTTTATTAACTTCTTCGGGCTGTCCAATTTTAAACATTTCTAGAAGTTTAACACACCACTTGGGCCATGCAACTATTTGGGAGTTCCCATTTTCTCTAGTTGCTAATAAGCAACACCAAAGTTACCTGTTGCATCTTCTAGAAAATTCAGCTCCTTAAAAGCAATGAACTGAACTGTTGAGAAGCACAAAATATGTACAACTTGATAAGAAATGTATTTTCTTTGTCAGATATATATGCATATTTAGTTGCAATGCAACTACCTTAGCTATAGAACATGGTTACTTTAATGCTAAAAGCAAAGTCATTGTGGAAAAATAACGCTTTCAAAAGAGTGATTATTTCCATTCAAGACTGGTCAATCTTAACAGCATGCCCATGAAATTTATGACTGTTTCTGCTCTGATCTAGCTTTGCTAATACACTCATTTCTGTGCTCACTTGCCATCCATCCTATTTCTATTTGTCTATTTAGCCATCCATTTCATCTGGGCAGAACTGCAGACAAGCAGCTCTGCTGGGCAGGCTGCCTTACCTGCCATTTCTTTAGTAGCCTAAGACCAAGAATCCTTGGTGAAGCATAATTGTAAGATATTCTATGTCACTGTCAGCAGTTATATTTTACAACTTTCATTAACTGAATATCTGAATATGTTGAAATAACAATATGAAAGGAAAGTATAAAGTATTGAATAATGACACTAAAAAAATCAATATAATTTCTTTTTTGTTGATCTAAGCAGCAAAATTTCCTTGGGGTTGTTGGGTGATAACCTTTCAAGGACACAAAATTAGGAATGTGTTTCTTTGTCATGGGCAAGATTCCATATGTACAATGAAAACATAGAGACTTAGTTTCCTCCTAGATCTACTACTGAATGAGGATTCAGAGAAGGGACTTCTGGATGATGACATAACATTCACATCACAGAAAGACTGGTATGAAAAAACTTACATAGCTAAAGAGTGTTGTATTTAGGCAGGGTCAGATACTTGGGATATTAACATTCCCTTTCCCTCTTTTTAAACAGGGAAAGCAGAATTATTTGGGTAAACAGAATACATTGTTAGCAGTCAGCCTAACTTCTGCAGGCAAGTCTTATGTTTGACATTCTAGCTGTTTTTTTACATGAACACAACTAAACTGTAGTCAAAAAAGTTGTAATTACTTAGAACAGTTCTGTTTATCTTAACATTGAAATGAAGTAGTCTTATTTCCATCCCTATGAATTCAGGTATGAAATATGAACAACTACACAAAACTTGTCAGAAAGGTGCTTTGGCAGAATTTACCTGAAAGAGCTAAATTATCTGGGCTGTACCAGTTGGAGGTAAACTGCAATGGCAGAAATAACAGTCTAAGGATAAGAAGAAGTTGGTACAATATTGTATGTGACACATTAAGTAAAGATGGGATTATTATTATTTATTATACAAGGGTTTGTTTTTTTCCCTTTCTCATTTTTTTCCCTTTCTCCTTTTTCCCCCTTCCCACCTCTTTTCCAAGTGTGATAATAGTGGTTTCACATTATTGAGATGTTGAGGATGCTAAAGCTGAGGTGGCTCAGTGATTATCATTTCTTTGATTAAAGTGTGACTTTTTTAATTGTTATGTTTTTACTATTATACTATTACTATTTACAGAAGAATAACCTGTCATTCTGTGTCATGCAGTGAAGTGTATCCTGGATTTTGGGGTTTCAAGTAAACAGTTTGGTGTTAATCTTGTTTTGTCATAGCCAATTCCTGTCTCATAACTGGAGGTCAGAAAGTGATGTTGAATATCTTCCCTATCAGGAAAACACATTAGTTAATCTAATAAGCCTTCTGCTACAAATACTTTTTGCAAAACCAGTTATGGAATCTAAGGCTAACCAGAGCCATATAATCTGCATTCAGTGTGAAACTTAATCTAATCAGTGATCTATTCTTTCCCTGAAAAAATGATCAGGGAACATGTGAACCCATAACTCCTTCCTGAATTAGATGCTCAGTCATAGAATGCATTTCAAAGTACCTTTAGCAATTGAATAATAGTGAACACATGGTAAAATGAAACTAATCATAACAAGAGTAACTGCTGAGAATAGAGATTGGCAGATAATTTGAAAATGACACTAAAACAAAAATAAAATATATCTTAAAGCATCAGCAAGATAACTTTAGTTCATGTAAAATAGAATTTGCTCCATTTTCCATAGAAAGCCATAAAAATAAAGTTGAAATCTGTGACATATTTCATTAAAATGCAGCATATGCCTCCTAAATTAAATTTTGGTACAGGAAAAAAACGTCATTGTGAGCTTTATATGTAAAATTTTACTCTTAACTCATTTCTAACAGCAGAGCTATAAGGCATTCTAGTAACGGATTCTTCATCTTAGCAGTGCAGCTTTCAAAATGGACAAAATTCACAATACTACCTAATTTTTTAATTAATCCAAGGTCTTTGTGTTGTCTTTTGCACAAATGCTTCCAGAAAATAAAGTAATTCTGTAAAGTAAGATGGTGTGCAAAGTCTTTTGAGTGTTTACATGGTAGAGTAATATAAGTTTCTGCTCCTACTTTAGATTCTTTTTGATAAAGTCCCAAGTGCTGAGACAGATGTGTGAAGGCTGTTTACTCTCTCATATGTTATATTTGTACCACAAATATATTGAATATGTTTGTGATGGTTTTTTTACCATCTGTTTTATTGGGGAGGGACAGAACAGTAACTAGCAAATATAAGATAGAATCCAGTTATCTTTCTACTCAGGAAAGGCACTTACCCTGCCAATGTGAAACCACAGGTGCCAAGGCAGATTCTGTTTGTATTCCTGGCAAAATCTGTGAGTTCTCATATCTGCAGTGGTGGTGCATTTTGATAATGAGAGGTGCTCTAACTTTCTGATTCTGTTCAGATTCCTAAAGCATAGGGAGTGTTTTATTTTTCTTCCAGATTGTGTGTCACCTACAGCTTGCAAAGGTCAACATTTGGATGTTTAGGAATGAATTCAGAGTTTGTAGCCTAGCTGGAGAATAAAAGGATTATCATTGGCTCATTTCTTCCTTTTTCTCTTGGAGGCTGCTCTCAGTGAATGTATAGTAGGTGCATTGTCCCTGCACTTTTCTGAAATCTACCAAACACTTTAAAGAGCATGTGACCTTAAGGATCTATGCAGAAAGAAGCCTATCTAAAGGTCTGTACTGCATGCTGATGATTTTTTGGGGGTTGGGATTTTTTTGCATTAAAACTAATTTTAAGGATTACTTGCTAGAACTAGAACTAGAGATCAAAAATTGTCATCGAAATTGAAGTCCTTAAGCCTTTCTGCATGGTTTTGTTTGTAAGAAAGTGGCCCAGGGAGGTATAATACATAAAGCATTTCCCTTCCTGTTACTAAAAATTAAAAAAAAAAAAATTATAAAGAGAGAGAGAAAACAACAGAGAGAAAAAACCCCAATGAACATGTATAAAATGCACATCACTAGACATAAGGGGTGTGCTGATTGAAATACAACTGATGCAGAAGGGCTAATCAGTCCTTTGTGGCATCTGTAGGGTGCTTACTATGAAGGGAAGAAATTGCTACGCATGGTATACAAATCCTATAGTATATAATCCAACTTAATTGTCTACCATGCATCAGTGCAAGTCTGACATTTCATTTCATTTCATTCACAGCCAGATTTGATAATTCATTCAACATATATTATTACATAGGTAACTAAGCAGAGCTAAAGTTAGGACAGGATTGCTATTTTTATAGAATATAAGGATTATTTAAGGGGTTTAACACAGAATATAGTATATTCAGAGAACAGTTTATTTAGGAGGAACCAAGTGATTGCTAGATCTCAGTTTTAATCACAGCTGAAGAGTACTAGAACAAGGTGCATAAAACAGATGCTGTTACCCTTTCACTTTCATCTTCTTTGGTTTTGGGCTATGTCATCTTCCATGTCACAGCATAAATTGGAGTCACTGTAAGGCAGATAAATTGCATGATTGGGGCCTGCACAAAAGATTCAAGATCACTGTAGAGACCCATCAGGCCTGAAGTCCTTCCCAGGTTCCCTCTAAGCTGTTCAGCAATTAGTTGGCACCGATATATGCAGACTATCTAGTTACCAAGGATTATCATGCTAATGGTGATCTTTACATGTTAGCATATTTTTTTGCCCTTGATGGAATATCTGTAATATATCAGCAAATGTGTCATGTTTTTGTTTGCACTTTTTGGGGTTTTTTTGTGGGTTTTTTTTGTCGTTGTTCTTTATTTTCTTGAATAATATAGCTATTTGATGAAGTTTGTTGTTGTGAGTCAGTGGGGTCTTCTTAGATGATTAAGTAATAATTTTTAATAGTACTTACGTATTTTTCATAAATTAGGAAATAATAAACCCATGAAACTACAATTTCAGAAAAGGGTTATTTGTTAAAAAATACTATTTTCACTAAATTTTGTCTACAAAGCAGGAAAAGAAACAAATTTTCAAATCCTAAAAGATTTGAGACTGATTGAGAACAACATATAGAACAAACCTCTATGTGTACTTTGGGTTTAGTTTATCAAATCCCAGCATAACTTTAAATGGAAACAAAGAGGTCTCACGTATTTTGCTGGCGGATAACACACCTATAATCTTAAGTAACACATAACTACAAAAAATAGTTCTACACACACGCACATATAAATAAAACACCTTAACACACAACTACTTATAATCTGTTGCAGAGCAATTACTAAAACTTCAGTGTGTTCAACTGGAAAGGGAGCTGGTGATACACGGTTAGTGCTATTTCAAATAACAGCCTAACAATTGTGGCTGTTACAAGTGCAGCTTTTCCCATCTTCATACACAATGTTAGCAGTTGTATTCACAGGCTTTAGAAGGTTGAACTTAATAGTAGAGCTAGATCCTCATGTATGGGAAGGACAGTATACTCCCTTGGAGGGTGTTGATATAATATGCAGTAGTTCAATAAGTCTTATTTCCTTTTAAATTCAGTAGGTAGTCATAAAACTGTGTTTTTTGTTAAAAAGTATACTTTTTCAGGGGCATGTGAATAGACAACGTACACTGAGGTAGTTGCAGTTGAGTATAATGAAGGTTTGGCAAGGTCAGGAGGTCTTAGGAATCCAGGCAAGGCTCAAGGCATGGCTCTTGTTTGAAATCTACAGATTAAGAGGCAGCTCATAAATTGTTAGAATAACTATGGCTTTCACCACAATTAAATGTAACTATTCTTTTTGTTACTATTTTGCAAAAGAACTGACCCAGAATTTGAAAGCTCATCTGTAAGTATTATTTGCTAGTTTTTCTGTGAAAACATGAGGATGGATTACTCTTCCCCATAAAACCTAATTTAGTATAGATGGAGTCTTGTGACCACATGCTCTCTGTCCTTCCTGGTCTGGTTGGCTTGCCTAGAAGCTGATCTGCATTGTAGCTAATCAAGATGCTTCGCTTCACCTCCCTTTTGTCAGCAGACAAAAGCCCATGTCAGGAAAGCTTTCAGAGGTAATCAATCCAGAAAAATAGATCAGCAAAAGGAAAACACAGTGAATAAATATTTCATTGCACTATGTAAGCCTGTTGTTTTAAATAGCTAAACAAACAGCTTAGGCTGTTTTCTTTACATATTTTAATTATTCATTATTTTGTATACAGACAATATGTATGTGTTCATATGCAAGTATCATTCCAACATTTGGGATGATTACTGCAGTGTTTGAAAGCACATAAGATCCTTGAACCTCATCATGTTTTGGTAACTGCTTCCCAGAATGCAGTGATATGTCATCTCGATGTATGAATGTACTCTCACTAGAGCATCCTTTCCCACTAATATTATTATGGCTACAGAAATTTGTTCCACTTTACTGAATTCAGATGTGGCCATGGGCTTGGCAACAGGGGTTACACAATCCTGACATCCTAAGTAATACGGTAGATGTTTGAAACAACTTTTTCTCTGGTTTACACTACTAGGAATATCATTCTCAAATTGGGAATCAACAGTGAACGTGCACATGTGCCTTATATTTAGCATAGATGTTTCTGTGGCCTGTAGGAGACTATTGTGTGGGTCTGCAACTAAGAGGAACATTTATTTCCCAAGAATTTAAAAGCAAAGTGTCACACAGTGAGTGACTTCATGGCAGTGTAATCTGATTATGACAGTAGCAACTATGGGAAAGTAAAAATGGAATCAAAGTGATTATTAAAGCCTGTGGAATAATGGCTTGTGTTTATTATCTAATTGTTCAATAAGAGTAGATTCAGACCTTCTAATTGTAAAAAGACAGGAGCTCTGAGTGGAGACCTTTTTTTCCTTCCTAAAGGAAAACATAAGGTAGATGCACACATTCTCCTTTTCCACATTTTTGTCAGATGTGTTGAATATTTTTTTGATGTTCCTACAAGCAAGTAAGCCACTAGGCATAAATAAATTCACAGTGAACTGCATGCTTTCTTTTCACAAATCTTGAGTAAGAATAATTGAAATGAGTAGCCATGTACTCACACAATGTACAGTTAGATCCCCACAGGCAGCATTTGTGACTGAATAGGTGCACAATTGTATATACTGTGGTCATATACGGTGACAGTTTTGACTTGTCCTACTCATAGAGCAGAATTGCAGCTATGATTCCTTTCAAAGGTTATACCAGTTCTTTAAATTATAAACATTACATTTTAATGTAAATACTCTGGTGGCTGTAAAATATATTGCTATTTTCTCTTTTGTATATTTTATCACTACTTTAAACTAAGATTTTTACCTTTTGCATAAAATTTTAATGAAATAATGAAACTATTTTCATTGAGTTTGATCTTTGAGCAATTATTTGCTTTTGCTTCCATTCACTGGTCATAATTTTAAGATTTCTTCCTGTGCTCTTTCCCAATCTTGTTGTGAGTTATTTTTTGATTATTACTAAATGAAGGAGAGGTAGTTCTAATTTTTATTTTCAGAAAAAGATTCAACCATTTGAGCTTTCTGTTTCAATGCTCATTTCATGTCTCTCTTGATCATTTTTTATTATAGCTATGGTAATTCCAAGCAGACTAGAAGTATGTACAAACTCATTTGAATTACAAAATTGACTGCAGCTGTGAAACTGTACTGTAAAAAGACATAATTTAGAGATTGAAATTTTTTTCTGGAACTATATTTCCATAAATGTTGCTTTGTTTCTAACAGACGTCTTGTAGAAACTCCTATAGAATACCCATTTGAGTGTGACAGCTGCAGTTCCTTTCCAAACATGAAAACTCATTTAATTGTAACTGAGTTACAACCAGTTGATGACTGGTCACCAGTGGTGTTCCCAGGGCTCAGTACTGGGGCCTGTCCTGTTTAATATCTTTATCAATGATTTGAACAAGGGGACTGAGGGCACCCTCGGTTTGCAGACAACACCAAGTTGGGAAGGAATGTAGATTTGCTAGAGGATAGGAAGGCTCTGCAGAGGGATCTGGACAGGCTGGATTGATGAGACAATTGCCTGAGGTTCAGCAATGTGAAATGCTGGGTCCTGCACTTGGGTCACAACAATCTCAAGCAGTGCTACAGGCTGGGAAAAGAATGGCTGGAAAGCTGCTTGTCAGAAAAGGACTGGGGGGTGCTGGTCAGCAGCTGGATGAACATGAGCCAGCCTGTGCCCAGGTGGACAAGAAGGCCCATGGCATCCTGGCTTGTATCAGAAATACTGTTGCCAGCAGGACTAGGAAAGAGATTGTCTCTCTGTATTTGGTATTGGTGAGGCTGCACCTCCTGTGTCCAATTCTGGGCTCCTCAGTACAAGAAAGACATTGAGGTGCTGGAGCGTGTCCATGGAATGGCAACAAGGCTGGTGGAGTGTCTGGAGCACAAGTCCTATGAGGAGTGGCTGAGGGAGCTGGGTTTGTTTAGCCTGGAGTAAAGGAAACACAAGGACAACCTTATTTTTCCCTACAAATACCTGAAAGGAGGTTGTAGCCAGGTAGGGGGTCAGTATCTTCTCCAAGTAACAAGCAATAGGAATAAGAGGAAATGGACTTAAATTGTGCCAGGGGAGGTTTATATTGGATCTTGGGAAAAATTTCTTCATGGAAAGGGTTGTCAAGCATTGGAAAAGGCTGCCCAGGGAACCGGTGGAGTCACCATCCCTGGAGATGTTTAAAAGACGTTGCACTTCAGGATATGATTTAATGGTGGACTTAGCAGTGCTGGGTTAACAGTTGGACTGGATGATCTTAGATGTCTTTTCCAACCTAAATTATTCTGTGATTCTATTCAGTTGCTTATTTGGAAAGTCCATTAGTATTTAGAAAGCAGGATTTCTTTTTAGTTTAAAGGTGAGGATGATAGAAAGAAAAACATCTCCATTCTATATTTCTAGAAAAAGATGAGATGGCTCTTACCTCTATACCAAATGGCACAACTGAACTTTAACTAAATCCTCCATGTTTTTTTAACAACTCAAACTCTTAATTGATGGCTGTGTTTTGATGAGAGGTAGAGGTAAATCTTCTACACTGAAATATTCAAAGGAAAATTTTATCTTCTACTGAAATTAAAGTGTTTATATTTTCAGTAGCTATGAAGGACTCAGCTTTTGCTCTGCAGTGTTCAAGTCCATCTGGTTTTATGTTGTATGTTTTTAAGATTTCTGATCAGAGGATAGTATTGACCTTGGGTCATGACAAAGGTGGTACATGAAGGATATTGTATATATGACTGTGGTATTTGCGCTTAAAGGTGAAGAATACTACCTTCTCTAAATATGTGTGATAAAAACCCCAGGCTTTTCTTGTTGCTTACCACTGTAAGTTGACTCATGTATTCTTGTCATGCTTTACAAGTATGTTCTCCAGGGCACTTTAGAAACATTTGCTTGCTGAGTGGATGGAAGTAGGATTTTATGGTCATTTGAGTTCTCCAAACACTTTTATTTTCATGTGTCTTAGTCACACAAGAAGAGCCATTCTGTTCAATAACACCGTATTTCTGGCTTCATCTGCTTTCATTGTACTAACTCCTCTTGTAATGTGAGTTGTGATGTACATCCAGTGGTTCTAAGAAAGCGTTTTCCTCCTTTTACAGCATAAGAGGTTTTTGGTGCCACATGTGACTTGATTCCTCACAGAAATTCAGCAGATTCTACTTTGGCAGAAGATGTCAGAGCAGATAGCTTCAGCATGGTTTGAATTTCAGCAAGGACAAATTCTTTGCAGTTAAAACAGTCTAATACATAGTGTTCATTTATATTACTATAAATTCACACTATTTTATTACTGCTCAGTTTCAACACATTTGATGGGATTTGACTATTGAGAACACTAAGGGACCAACTTGATGGATGAATTTTTGAAATTTCCCCAGATCAAAAAAAGTCTAGCAACCTAATTGGTACTTTTTCTAAGCTGTATTGCTAAAATATACATGCAACTTCAATATGCATACCATCAAACACTTGAATTCTTTCACATTTGAAACACGTTATGTTCTGTTTGCCATATCATCCATTTTGAATGAACTCCCTTCCAATATGTCTGACTGTCTTCCCAGATTCAGAAACTATTTATTAAATCCTTCAAAGCATCTTCTACTATGTTCCCTCATTTTGGCTTGCCTCATGAACAATATATCATACCATAAATTCAGTTTTTAGCTACTACCTCTACAGTGTGTTTCTTTTATTATACAGAGGGCCATCGTATTTTTATACACAAACTATTTTTTGAGCCAGTGACTATTCAGGGATAGTTTATACTCCCACTAACTGTCCTGTTGCATTGTGCAAGGATTTGTATGGGAGAAGCATGCCTAAAAATGACTGAAATGTATTGAGCAGTGGAAATGTTCATTTTTCCCTCCTTTTTAATATCATCATAAGGTTTTACTGCAATAGTATAGGCATGTGTGTTGCACTCTTTTCTACCTTGCCTCTACAGGAAACTATTTCTTCTTCCATATTGGCATTCACAGTGTAGCAAGTTGTTGATGAGAGACACTCACGAGGAGTTTGGTGAGCTTGCAATGTTGTAAATAGTGCTGGATGCTTATGAGCATTCAGTGAGCATTGTAGGGCCTGCACCTATATTCCACTGCCATAACTCATGGCACTCTTATCAAGAATACTTGACAGTTATATTTGGTTAGGGAGAAATGAAGAGCACTTGAAGGCCAAGGACTTTGTCTGTGAAGTTGGGAAAACAACCTGGCTGGTGCTTTGCATCTGGGGATTCTTTCATGACTTCTGCAAGGACAATGGTGAGACTGTTCATAGTAATTGGAAACCAGAGATTTTTAGTGAACAGAGTGGCTTGCACTTAGCCTCCATGAGGTGGAACTGAGAGCTTAAGGATCACATATCCCCTATTCCTTTACTCATGACTATCTTAGTTCCCCAACAATTTTATGCTGTGCCTGAGGGCTTTGATCTATGCTGATGTGGACCTTGTATGTTACTTCAGGGGCAATATGTTTTTCACTATTCTTGCAGATGATATGAAAATGGGGAGAGTGACTGATACACCTGAAGGATGTGCCGCCATTCCGTGGGACCTTGATAGGCTGGAGAGTTGGGCAGAGAGAAACCTAATGAGATTCAGCAAAGGCAAGCGTAGGGTCCTGCACCTGGGGAGGAATAACCCCAAGTATCAGCACAGGTTGGGGGCTGACCTACTAGAGAGCAGTGCTGCTGAGAAGGACCTGGCAGTCTTGGGGGATGGAAAGTTGTCCATGTGTGTGTCCACACTGTGTCCAGTGTGCCCTTGTGGCCGGGAGGGCCAATGGTATCCTGGGATGCATTGGAGGAGTGTGGCCAGCAGGTCAAGTGAGGGGATCCTGTCCCTCTACTCGGCCGTAGTGAGGCCACATCTGGAGAGTTGTGTTCAATTCTGTTCTCCACAGTTCAAGTTCTGGTCTCCACAGTTCAAGAAAGACAAGGAGCTACTGGAGAAGGTCCAGTGGAGGGCCACAAAGATGATCAGGGGTGTGGAGCATCTCTCTTATGAGGAGAGACTGTGGGAGCTGGGCCTGTTTTGTCTTGAGAAGAGTAGACCAAGATGGGATCTCATTAGTGCAAATAAATATCTCAAAGGTGACTGTCAAGGGTGCCAGACCCTTTTCAGTGGTGCCCAGTGACAGGATGAGGAGCAATGGCCATAAACTAAAACATGAGAAGTTCCACCTCAGCATGAGGAAGAACTTCTTTACATTGAGGGTGGCAGAGCACTGGAACAGGCTGCCCAGGGATGTCGTGGAGTCTCCCTCTCTGGAAACATTCAAAATCCACCCGGACGTGTTCCTGTGTAACCTGCTCTAGGTAACCCTGCCTTGGGAGCGGGAGGCTGGACTAGATGATCTCCAGAGGTTCCTTTTAACCCTAACAATTCTGTGATTCTTGGAAAATACCGACTACATCAATGTAAATAGTGTATTAGTCCACTGGATTTACTCAGCCTGACCTTATCATATCAATACCTGTATTAACTATCCTCCTCTGTTCTCATGCTCCCCCTTTTAATTCCAATTGTAGCCTGGTGAATTGGCTATATAGAAAGTCTTTGATTAAAGCAGCTAAGATATTGCATACACACTATCACTCTTGTCCTGAACGTAAACTTACACATTATTCCCGCTTGAAAAAAAATTGTCTCTGAGAATAACCAGGAAGGGTTAAGGAAAGTGAAAGAGACTTATTGTCAGTGGATTTTCCAAATGATGTAAGATGATTATGGGCTTCAGAGATTTGCACTAATTAGAATCTTTATGTGAGTAAACGATAAAATGAAAATGTTTCTGAACTCCCAATTATTTATAGAGAAAAAACTGTATTCTGTTTTCTCTTAGAATATGTCTAGCCTTAACATGACAAATGATGCAGCTCACAATTTTCTTATGACACTGTCTGATCCAGTTAGAATCTCTTCAGAGAACATTAATATATTTATCCAATACTGAGGGGGATGTAGAAACCTCAGCCAGAAATTGATATCCATGGTTAAATAATGGGATTTGTTCTGCTAACCAAAAGGCATATATCCATTCAAAATTCTCTACTTAGTGACCGTGGGACACGAGGGGCCTGTGTCCTAACTCAGGTACAGAAAGTGAATTGTTCCCAGGAGTGAGGAGGTGTTGACTTAACTTTGTGATTCAGTTGCTGAGGTGTGATGATCGACGTGAGTCTTAGACAATGTATTGTCTGAACAAGGACTTTATGCTGTTTATCATTTGTGGACAGGCCTCATTTGAGTTCGGGTCTCCAAATTCAAGAAGATTTAATTGCCTAGTGTAGTTAGGTGTTTTCAGAACTTTGGTAGACATCTCTGTGCATCTTAAAATAGCTAAATACCTTTGTAGTGTTGTCTAAAGAAGCGTATGTGACTCTAGATGGAGTTGAGGGCAGAACTGGAAACGGATCCGAGATCATTCAAGGTCCAGTCCAGCACATCTGCACAAATCATCCTTCCTCTTGAAATTTATTCAACTGTTTCACAATTCTGTGCTCAATTCATTAATTTTTAAAAACAGGTACTGTATACCTTAGAGTGAATTTAAGATTTAATATCTTATAATTTATTGATCACATTGAGATCTTCATTAAAAACACTGGATTGCCCTGAGTGTGCCCTTAAACTTACTTGAAACCAATATGTTTTAATAACTTGGCATAGTTGCTTCCGTTTTCTCCAGTGAGAGACCAATTTTATATTCAGTAGGTCTACAGTATTATTCAAACAGCTCTGCACTCCACTGACAACACTTGTAAACAGAACAGTACAGGAGAGAGCATTTCTTCAGACAAGACGGTCTATGACAATAGTAATAATTTTCAACAAATGCACATTCTAAGGAAGAGCAGATATCCACAGAGGACATCTAAGTTTTTTTTTTAAAAAGCTGAACACATTCTGTTTTTACAAATGGTGCAGTGTTTCACTTGCCATTTTCATGCCTTCAGGTTTAATTAGAATGCCCCTGACAGTACTTTCAGTATTTTAAATCTCCTTAAAGAATCTAAATATACAAAAAAGTATAGTTTACGTTAATGTAGTTTTCTCAGGAAAAGCCTTCTGTTTAGAGAAAATTAGGCATAATCAGGTACTGACTGTAGACATGCCATGATAAGTGTTTCTGAAACTGCAATAAGCATTGAAGATTCAATTATTGTGATATTAGGAATCTGAAAGCTAGGTATAAACAAAGAGCTTCTGTTGTCAGGGTCAGGTGATAGCCCAGATTCTATTTTTATTAATTAGTCAGTCTGAATGCCTAAAGCAAGAATAAAAACATTGTGTCCCTACAGAATTAAAATTTCCAGACTGAGCTCTCAGGGCAATGTTTCAGTCCTGTTGCTCCAGGGATAGAGAAAGTATGAGAGCATATTCTGTATGACATATATCTCTCTGGTTCTTAAGAGAAAACCTGTAAATTCCACAGTATTGGAATTACCTTCTTAACAAGTATTAATGAATATCTTAAATAGACTCATGAAATTGAGGGAGGAATCATGTAAAGTTCTGAACTACAGGACATTAAAAGACACCTGAGATTGCAACAAAATTCTCATTTAAAGAAAAACAAACATTGCAAAGGCATCAAATATTGTAAATTTGAGTATGTTTGTAATGAAAACCACAGCTTAATAAAGAGGAAACATCCAACCAGTTATGTGTCATGTCTTTATTTCATATCACATGCATTTGTAGTACACGTATTCTAATATCTTTTAGTAAGTCTATATAAATTATATATTATACTAACATATATTTGGAAGTCTGAAGGAGAAGTACTGTAAAATTTTACATATGTACATTTGGAGAGAACTTACTTTAATGGAGTATGGAGGAGTGGATGGAGGATTTCCTTCAACATTAAAATAATTGTTATTTCACTGTTAATCTCAGGTGGAATTGGATTAAGACTTCATTTGTCATAAATGGCCATTCCCTACTCTCAAGTTCCTGGATACTTCTGTGTCACAGGAGGTTATTGCCTGACAATTGCAGAGTTTGAGGCTACTAAGGACCATGTGGAGCTTTTTTCCAACCTTGAAAAATGCTGCTAAGCTTGCTAACATCTCCCTTTTTTTTGGTTTGTTTTTTGTTTGTTTGTTTGTTTGTTTTGTTTTGTTTTGTTCTCTTTTTCCCTTCCTCCCAGATCCTTGCTTGATTAAGGAGGTGGTTTTATTGCATGAGATTTTGTGGGTAAGTGGAAGTGGGAAGTTCACTTGTAGAAAATGTGAACATCTGAACATTTTCATTCAAAAACCCTCTCTGAAATTTCTTTTGTTGTATGGCTGAACAATAATATTGGTTTGAAAGTGTGTGGGGTTTTTTAACTAATATTTCCTTTTTCCCCCTTCCTGTTTTCAAATACATTCAAAACCTGAGACCAGGAAAAACCTAGATATTTTTACAGCCAAATTTTTTAATCAAGAGTAGGATGTTCTGGATTTTCAGTGCACTTTAAGAACTTGCAGAAGCACAGACTGCATAGTGCTGAATTTAAGTGTCAGTTGTATTGTCTTCTGATCAATAAGATCCCTTAAAGAATCCAGAGAAACTGACAAAAAAAGAAAAGGAAGTAATTTAGAGAGGAACACTGCAAATGCAGCAGTCATGATGCTTTGAGTGCAAAGCCTGTGTGTTGAGCTGCAGTAAAAGAAATGCAGGCTAACAGGCCAAAAAGGAGTAAAATATATTAAAAAAGTATTTTTCTATTGACTGTGCCATATGCTGTACAAATTAGCAATAAATTGCTTTTTCTAGGAATAGTAAGTATGATATGAAATGGAAAGTCATACTGAATGGTTTCATAGATGTGAAACAAATACTTAGAGTGACAAAGGATACTAATGAAGGGTAGTATACACTGCTGTTTTAATAGCCTGTCACCAAAGGGATATACTACGGCCATAGAATGTATTTGCTGGTGAATGCTTTCTTTTTTTATTTTTTGTGAAAGAGAATATAGTTGGATAACTCCTGACTAAACTTGTCAGCACTTAACTGTGAGCCTTTTCCATGTATCAGTAGTAAAACTTTCTGTCCTTGACCTTCCTGTATATTTTCCATTTAATCTTTTTTGCAGGAGAAAGGGGTGGGAGGGAGTAACAGGAGAGAACAGAAATGGAAGGGAAGGATAACAGAAAAAGAGGTGGTATATTTAACAGATATTGAGAAAACAGATTTTTTTCCTGTTTCTTCCACTGAATTTAAGCATGACTTTGGGCAAGTAAGGCAATGTTCTGGTTTCCAATATGCTTTAGTCAGTATCTTGAGGATTATTTGTCTCTAGGTACAAGAAGTACAGAAGAGATGTGAATATGTAAAAATTCTTATTTGAAACTGGTTTAAACTAGAGTCTTTCTAATGGCTGCCCTTGTAGATTGAAATGATGAATGGCTGAATGACAGCCTCACTAAGGGTAGTAGCCTGTTTTGAAGTGCTTAAGAGTTTCATTATTTAGTGAGTCACATTTTGAATAGTTACATTTTTTAGAATTAAATTATTTTGTTCCATCTTCCATGTTAAAAAAAAGAACCAAAAAACCCTTGATACTCTGCAAATACACTTTATGATTCATATCCACAAACAATACCAACAAGATAAAAAAGAAAGACACAATGAGATATGTCAGATAAGATTTTAAAAGCTTTGCCTGTGAGAAAGAACTGAAAATCCTGCACTTGATACCTAATGATAGAATATTGTCTCAAGTTTTAGAATTACTTTTGCAGTATATTTGTGATACTGTTACTAGAAAGCTATGGCTGTACTTCTTGCCAGGATCTGCATTACCATGGTAGTTTTCTCTGTTATGCATATAGGACTGTTCTGAATTTTAAAAGATCTGGATCTGGCTGAGGATGAATAAGCAGCTGTAGGCTGCAAACACTCTGCTTGTGACTTCTACAGGAGGTCACAGCAAAAGAGAATAACTGATCAATCACCCTGTTCCAAACCAGCCACAGGAAATCATTGCTTCTGCTATGTGTGGGCTTGACAGATGTCTATCTGAGCATTGTGTATTACTGTTCGACAGATGTCTATCTGATCATTGTGCATTACTGTTCAAACGTCTCTGAAATTTTCAAGATAAAGACCTAAGAAACAAAATAAAATATGTGTTTTTTAAGATATAAAATAGAAAGTGACATGAGACAAGAGCACCCAAGATGCTTTTTTTTTTCATGAAGGTTTGACTTTTCCGCTTGTTAATATTTCAACCTGTTACCCACAAAGCAACAGAATGAGACACTGCTTGATGTTGGCTACACAGAACAAACTTTGTAAGCAAAGCACAGCAGCCAAGATCCTTATCTGACTTTACAGGACACAAACCTCATTTTTAAAGAACTGGCTCTGTAGTCTATCTACAGATAGTCTGTCAAAAGATTGAAATGGATCAGCTGCTGGTTTCAGATACTTCTTTCCATGCTCTAATAAATTGTGTGGCTGCTGTTCAGAACCTTTATGCAACCAAACATAATTTTCTAAGTGTAGGTGGAAGACTGGTCTTGACATGCAGTATAGTTCTGACTTTTGTAATAACAATAACTGTGGTATCTGAGCGACATTATGCAGCAGTCCTCGTGACCTTAAAGCCCCTAGATTTGCTGTTGTGACACTTAGCTTCCCAAGATCCCTTTACAATGGTAGGTGAAAATCTCCATTTTGCATCCCAGAAAACTCAATACACAGGAGACCTAAAAAAATGTCTTAGTGTTTTCCCTTGACAGTGGTAAAAACTGAAATACTTTTTTTCCTACATCAAACAGTTTATAGTTTAAACTCAAAATACAAACACCTGTTAATGACTGTTAAAGAACTACTCTAACTCAAAGGTTAAATTTCTGTAACTTGAAAGAAAATGCTGTAAGTCATTGGGCCCACAGAAGCTAGCAAGCTGATTATCTGTGTGTTTGCTCTTGCTCTTATTCTCTATGGGGTTTATTTGGCTAAATTCATAAAGGAAAAAAATGATTCAGGATACATTTCTTTAAAATGTCATGGAACAACTATGAATTCACATGTACTTTCAGTAGTCTTTCTGTCCTCTTGGCCAGTGGGCTTAAAATGAGTGAGATGGAAAGAAATAACTGTATTTTTTCTTTTGCAGTCTCCAGTGTGAATCTTTTGCAGAGGGAATCAGATGAGTAATTTCAGTCTAAATTGCAAGGCATATATTAAAACATTATATTACTCTTGATATTAGTAGGCCTAATGGGCATGTATAATTTTTCTCCTTAATGTGTATATTTTTGGAGACATTTGATCCCTTCTTTCCCGCTCTCCCCTCTTAGATACCCCTTGGAACAGATTAGGGCTATATTAAGAATTTGAATGAATTCTTGTTTGCCTTCCCTAAAAGACCTGGAGGTTTTTACATTATTGTTCTTTCCCTCTCACCCCGTTTCTACTTGCACTGAATGTTGGTTTGTAAAGAACCTTCCTAGCATGGTAGGCTATAATTTTAAGTAAAACAGTCCTGAGCAATGCTTACTTGGTGAGATCCTCAGAGGTTTGGGACAAGAATAGAGTCTTAACTGTTCAAAGTTTCAAAGCAAACAGTGGGAACTCAGACCCGGCACTTTGCAGTTTGAACTTAGATAAACGCTGAAACAACAACAAAAAAAACCAGAGAGATGAAAGACTACTGGCTTTTCTGGCTGAGTAACAAACCTGCCTAATGGGGCAAAGTATCACTGAGGTAGTAATGGCTTCTGAAAAAAAATTATTATGTCAAATCCGAAGTTCGGTGACTCCTTTATTAAAAAGGTGTTTGATGCCTTTGTTTAAAATTGTAATCACCACAGAATATACATAGCTGTAGTTGTACATTTTTTATTCTGGAAAAAAATTTGCACACTTCCATACAATGGTAACATGGCAATGAAAATCTTTATTTCCAGATGTTCAGACATCTAAGTATTTTTCCAAATCATATTCAAACACCTGCATAGCAGAATTAAATGATAATAGAGGAGAAGAGGCACTTAAATTTAGAGATTGAGGTTGTAATTTAATGGCAAAAATCCATTTGAAAAGGGATCACTAAGCCCTGGCTCTATTAGAGTGCAATTACTGAGAGAGGACACCTTGTGGCAGTTGGTGGTTGAGTAAATGCACATACCTGTGAAAAGTTTACATAGCTGCTTCTTTGTAATAAACGTAATAAGAACCTATGGTTCTCTTCTCTATAAGGATCAGACTACAGTCTGGTAAAGTCCATTTTATTGTATTCAAAATATAAATTATCAATAGACAACTTGCTACTGTTTCGTATTTAGGTTTCTTTTTCTAAACCTTTCTTATCAGTGTTTTGCTCTTAAAGGAGTTATCATAAAATTTAAAGTCTTTTTTGCAAGCTCAGGATTAATTCCTGTTTGAGCAAGAATTCACAAGAATGATTTTGATGTTCAGGTTTTTTTGTAAACATTATATCTTTTTATCCAAACATCCTTTGATTTTATCTTTTTTTTATATTATCTGTGCTTTTCTTTTCTCAGTTCAACTCAGAAATATCTATGTTCAAGGTAATCAGCATTTAGGTGGTGGCTCTTGTTTAGAGTCCTTCAGAGGACTATCTCTGGTAGGATCATAGCAGGTAGTGTTTTCCAAACAAATTTTTGAGTTGAGCATTTGAGATCTTAAGATAGTGAGGTGCACATAGTTCTCTTTAAGGTGCTCCTTGAGCCAGTCATGTGGTATTTCAAACCTATACATGCAGTACTGAATCTTGAGTAGCCCTGGATTCATGTCTGGTTTTGTAGATGGGCTTGGGACCACCCATAATATTTAATTTCATTTTTATGTTAGTCTCTATTCTGAATAAAGACAAATTTAAGCAGAAGACCTCAAATGGATGAGATAAGGTTGTCCTATGATCTGTTTTAATCATACTTTAACTTAAAAAAATCATTGGCATAATATGTGATGCAGGCATATATTCCCCATGTACTTACGAAGAGAACTCCTATTAGCTTTCAGTTGCAAAAGAAGTGCTGAAGGGTGAGAATCTTCATGCGAATGCAGAAATAGAGGCTAAGAATGCTCCTGAGAGCCTTGAGAATTTTCACAAACAATGTACAGCAGAAAAACAAAATGGAGGGGGGTCATATTGTGAATGTGTTCATTTGAGAACTGGATTATACTAGAAATGCTTGCTGGGAGGCTCTAAATCTCAGTCTTACCAGTTTATGAAAAATTATAGTGTTTAAAAAGCCCAACTGCTTTTTAAAGATATGTAAGGCCAGAAAATCAATTTTTAAATCATGGTAAGTAGTGGTAAGTACCTTCAGCCTGGCAGTTTGTTGGAACTTCTTTTTTTTTGTACCTATGTTTTGTACCTATTTGTACCTATGTTTACAGCAGTAATCTCAAGTTCACACTTTTAATTCAGAACTAGTTTTCCTCAAATTACATACCTGTAAAACGCAAAAAAAGAGCACTTCTTCCCAGGTTGTTTGACTGTTGGAAATTAATCCAAACAAACAGATTAGCATTACGCTGCCATTGCAGTGAATGTAGTTAATGAATATAACAATAAGCTGAAGCACATCTAATCAAATTGAAATAAAATTATGATTACCAAATAATAGTGTGTATCTCAGATTTTTAAATGGAATTACATCAAATATTAATTTAACATAAAACACAGGGGGAATTTTTCTTGAAGCATGGCCAAAGATGAAGGTTTTCTGTTTTATTATTCACTCTCACAAGGATACCGTCAAAATTCAATCACTCTTTTGTTTTATTGATATCCAGAATTCCATTAGACCTGGTCATGTTGGAGGAAAGATGAAACATGCCAGCTTTTTATCTCTGTGTTCATGCTTCTTGCAAGTAAAGGCATAAAATGGGATTCTGCAAACTTCATTGGATATCTTGCCTAAGACTGCTGTCAGGGTTCTAGTAGACCTTTTTACAATTTCAGCTGCTAATCTACTCTATGTGATAGTTACAGTTACAAATTATTGTTTGTATGTTTTGCTATTCTAGGTCAACTGCATGGGTACATACAGAAATTTCTGCTCATCATTTGACATGATTCTCTCCTGACAAATCCAGCATTTTACTGGGAAGAACAGGCATTCAAATCCTGATGGAATCAGGCTGTTAAGGTAAAAATCTCTTTTGCAGCTCTGGTACCTTTTTTCTGATGGCAGCACTGAACCAACCATTACTGATGTACTAGAGACAGGAGCAGATTAGGTAATGCTGCTGCTGAGGGCCAGTGTAGTCAAACAGCAGGAATTTATTGTTGCTCTGATGCTATTGAGCACTTGATTTACAGTATAGCACAATATAGGATCAGTCAGTGTCTTCTCTGTGGCAACAAAGTTTTATCTAATTGCTTGTGTTGAATTTTTCCTTACATGGTTAAAACATAACATAATACAGCTGTATAGTTTGGAATGTGTAGTACCTTATATAGTTGTATTAATATTATCTTATTATAATTCTGTATTCACTCAAGATATTGAGATATCCAGTTTCACAAAACTTCTTCATTGTAAGTTTCCATGTAAATGCTGGTTTTATATATAGGTACATGAAGTCACAGACCTCATCTTAAGCATAAATCCTGTCTCTTGGTGTCTTAGAGGTTGGCTTTTGTTGGGGTTTTTTTTTTGCATGTAATTAGGCATTTTAGTTAGTATGACACACTAACACACTAAGTGTAACACTCTGAGACCCAGTGCAGTTAATGGAGACAAATGTAAGGATCCAACAGCACAGAAACACCTGAAGAAAAGGGGCTTTAGTGAACATATATCTATATCTATATCTACATATATATATCAGGTAGAAATATTGAATCAAGTTGAGATTGACATTTATTTTCCTAATTTGTGTATTTGGTGCCCATGTTGTGATGGAGAGTGAGCTGCCATGCAAGAGGGGAATACTGCTACCAGAGAAAGCAGCTTTGTTGGCGCGGCCCTGCTTCTGGCTCTGCCACACTGACACCCCACAATGGGCCAAAAGAAAGAACATGTGGAAAAGCCTTTTCCACCCCCTTTATATCTCTTACCGTTTACTTAGTATTAGATTTATTTTTACTTACTATTATTCTTCCATGTTTAATAGATACGAGTGATTTAGCCATTATTTATTTCAAACTGAATACTATTTTTGATCTATGATTTCTAGGAGAATGTTTAAAGAATTTTCAGGCTTAGAAAAAAATTAAATTTCTAATCTTCTCATCATTGCACAATCAAAGATTCAAAACTCATATTTATATTTATGAATACATAATTACTGAGACTCGTATATACATTTATTTGTGTACATATCTAAATGTTGCAAGAGAAGCATCAACTCACTGTGTTGCTTTCACATCATTTTGACAGATACTTGAAATACAGATTTCTTTGTGCATAGCAAGAACATGTATGTTTAAGAAACAGCATCTGTTTGCAGCTTATCTGAAAGAATATGAATAGATAAAAATAGATATTTTTCATCTATCACGTAATCTCCTGAATGGATAATCAAGAACAGTGGGACACAAAGGGTAGTGGATGAAATGCTGAAACTTAAGTCAGTGGGAATTTTGTTATTGAGTTCAATGGGACCAATATTTTAACTGATACATTGAAGTTCCAACCCCTACAAGAATGCAATAGGCAGGTCATTAATCATAACCATTTAGGGTTTCACTAGTACAAACCCATATTTTAAATTGTGATATGAAAAGTTATTGTTTTCTTGTACCCATGGGAGGGTGAGGTGATAGTACTCACACAAAAATTAAATTAAAATGGGGCTTCTTATTCATGATGGAAAATATATGCTGATTGGAGCAAGAAGTACTCGTTTTTTGCTTTTTTTTTAGAGAAATACAGTTATGAAGCACAACTGAAGCCTGAGCCTAAAAACATTCCCTTCATTTCTTCAGATGTCCTAGACCTCTTCTATCAACCACCATTACTTCAAGGTTAAGACACATGCAACACTAGATATGAAATTAATATGGATTATTTAAACTGAAAGGTTATTTTAAATTACCACTGTTCACAAATATGTGGAATCTTTAAAAGTGTGTGAAAGTGTTCTTTTGCAAAAGAAATATGAAATGCCCTTAGTAATTTGGAAGCATTTCCTGATGGTAGCCAAAATATCAGAAGTGAATATTAAATAACTTCTGAATCACTGTGTTCCTTCTTTATCTTCCATTACAAACTTTTGAAGCACAAACAAGATGATTTTCAGTTTCAAGAAAGTACTTAAAAATGCTTTATTGGATACCAACAGTAATTAAAGTATTTCTGGAATTGCCAAACTATAAATCTATGAGAATAATAATTAAAAAAATAAGTGTATGGAAAATTAAGAGAGTTCGTATCTCATTAGTTTTTCTAACTGATTTTTTAATATACTATTTTTCAAATGAATAGTCTATAATTGCTTTTACTATTAAACAGATTCTTAGATAGTATGATGATCAGAATGATATAATTATCCAGGATGATAGACTGAACTTTGAAACATAAGGATGACTTACATAGTATTGTTTATCTCCAAACATAAAATAAGACAAAATCTCAAATATGGTTATGCTTTGCAGGCTAAGAAGGTACATTCTAGAAAAAATATTTCTCCTATTAAACTGAGAGAGGGTAAGTATACTGGGAATTTAAAAGGAAGTTCTTCTCCACCTAGTTGTAATTATTTACAACATGGTAAATTTTTCTATAACATTCAAATAAAATAATCTCATTCACTAAAAAAAGGTTCAAGAAATATGCAAAATATTTTCATATATCTTGAAAATGTTAGATCACTTCTGAACTGTTGCCAAAAACATGAGGCGGCCGTGTCAGCTTATTCCAAGAAGGCAGACAGAAAGAAAATTAATCCAGTCTAGCTATCGGAAAATCTTTAAGGGGCTATAAAGTAAAATACAAATAAATAGTACAGATGATTACTCAGTCAGGAAAAATACATTTGTCTGTTATTCTGTCTATTCATCTGCAGCCTTTGTCACTCAGCCTCTTCACTTAAACGCATTTGTAAAAATAGCTTTCAGGCCAAAGCTCTGAAAAAGCTGACACAGACAGAAGAGTGAAACTTGCTGAGTGATTCTATGATTTTAGAAGAGTATTATATAAAATTCCCAATACCAATGGAAGGGAAGAAATCTTCATTCTACCCCACTTCCTTAGGGCAGTAATAAGTACTGTAACTACCGAAATAATTCTATCCTTTGTTTTAATTTTGAATTTATCTCTTTGTCCTTAGTTTACCAATGAGCATTTTTGTTACCAAAAAAAAAAAAAAATGGTGGCATAGATATTCTACCATTGTGCCTTCATTCATAAGTGTAGATGCAGGACTCGTACAAAATGCTTTGGCCATGAACCCATAGAGGAAGATGCCTACAGTGAAGCGAATTTCCAAAGGTGGCAGCAGTGTTTCACTATGGCCAGGCAGAAAATGAAATGCCACCATGTAATAGTAATAAGTAAATAAGGTGTATTCAAGTACCCAAAATAACCTGTGGGACAAAAGTTCTTTTTGATATGTGTGAATATGTACGCTGCTTTCCTCCAAAAATGTTGCTCCTTTAAAAAAATGCATGGTATCATATTGATAGCCACAGGGGAAAAAATTAGGCAGAAAGCACCATTTTAGATTTGGTGCAGGTGAACTCCCTCTTTGTCATGCTGCTCATGCTGCTGAGCAGCGTGACAAAGAGGGAGTTCACCTGCACCAAATATCCTGCCACTGCATGGCTGCCACTGTAGCCCTGCTCATCTATCAAACTCAAGGAAAAGACCTGTGAGATTTCAAAGTCTGGTGACTTAGGTGCAGACCCAGCTTCAGGGATTTGATGCAGTTCTTAGGTAATGTTACCCTTCTCTGACAGATCAGCACAATTACTTTAAAATATACTTTATTATTTAAACATTTTTATGGTTGGCCATAGAAATTAAGCAAAGATATTTCACTGTTATCATTCTGAACCATGGCATTGCCCTCCTAAGAGAATTAGGGTAGTTCATGTAACAGAGCATATAGAGGTTGCTTCAATATTCATACAGGAATTACATAATAGCTACACCATGAAAAAATTTGCTTTTGTAGTTTTTCACTAGTATGTTTCAAAATAGTCTCTTGTGAAATATTTTTTCTGTGCTGCTGCTTCCTTGATGGCTCATTTTTTGATTGCTCTCTTAAACATAAAATAGGCATCTCTGAGATATGCAATTAAAATGAGGATATAAACAGGGATTCATTTAAAGAAGGATTATGAGGGGAATTCTGAATCTAACTATATAAGTAAGGACTACAAATGTAACCCAGTGCATTCATTAATCTGATTGGCAGAAACCATGTAGCAGCCAGCTGAGAAACAACATTGAAATTGTTTTCTTATACTATGCACTTTATCAGATGTATGCTAAAGAATTCCATCTCTATCTAGTGTCACCTTGACCAATTCCACATTCCACTTACTGCAAAGGAAAATAAATTCCCTCCTCCCCCCCCCGACTATGTTGGTGCAACTGGCCTGAAGAAAAGGTATTTGGGAAGTGAATGTATAGACTTTGTAGAAAATCTGACCATCTTTCTGTCCTTCATTTACACAGCTACTCTGATAAAAATAGGACAGGCTATGAATAATTTTGATGACTAATCCAACTAATGCTCTAATAGCTTTGGACGTCTTTCTGTTCTGTCACATTATTTCAGCTCTGTGTATGTCCATGCCATCCCCTCTGCAATTCTGGAGATACAGGCAGCTTCCCTACCTCACCTGCTTTATCTTCCCAAAGTCATGCCATTAGTAAAAGGCAAGAATTCACAAGGATACAATGGCTTCTAATGTAGAAATCGACATAGATGACACATAGTGTAACACAAAGATAAAATCTGTATTTGGATTTTGAGAATATGATTCTATGAAGGAAATGGCTATGGATTTAAGGTAACTCTGGAGGAAACTCAGCTACATTCTTACTGCCATCTAGACACCCATTTCACTGTGCATCTGAATTGCCTGTCTGGCAGTTCAGAGTTGAGGAAAGAGGAGTCGTGGTGATTTTAGAGGTGTGTATGGATAGAACTGGCCACCCATGTCCAACCTGGAAACCAGGGTAGCTACAAAGACTGATTTCTTCCAAGCATGTCAGTAGCATTAATTAATGTTCTTAGAAGACCAACTTCTGCATATATGTTCACTGAAGCAAACATTACGCTGGTCTGCAGTTTACAGGATGCTTTCCTATAGATAGAAAGAGCACTATTGGGTCTGTGAAACTCATTCATTTTGAACCAAAGTAATCTGGGCACATGAAGGAAACCTTTTGTGCAAAAAAACCAACACTTGCATAAACAACTGAATTTTATCTCTTCTTGCTTCCTGCATGGATTTTTTGTGACTGGACTTAGGCAATAATAGAGAGAAGAGAACCCACCAATGCTCTCCATACTTCTCCAGTCAGATGATAATCTTTTGACAACACAGGATAACTATTTCCACTTCATATTGTAATTGTTTAGAAGTATAGCTCCTTCCTTACCCTTTCTTTACATTATAGCTTCTGCTGAGAAATCCTTGCTGCAGAGATCCTTCCTGTTTAGTTATGCATGAACTTCTTAGTCATCTTCCAGTTAAGTGGTGATCTACCTCTTCAACTGATATGTTTCTTTGGTAGATGGGAACAGTGACATAAATTCTGGTATTTTAATTTTTTACTATTCATCTGTTTTACCCTGTGAAGCTCATGGGTATTCAAGTAATTTTTAAACAATGTGGGTTCTTCTGTCAGAATGAAAGGTAGGTCTCCTGTTCGTTAAGTGTTGTTTCTGATCATATAGCAGTTATCAGTGGTTTCTGTGGCAAGTTCTTGCTTAAGAAGTCCTTATTTGGAAAGTCCACATCATGAATATAATTTCTGTTTTAGATGTGTGATATGCTGAAGTGACTGGAAAAATGCAGGTGTATAAGTATCAACACTCAAAAGTTTTAAAATAAGCCTTTAATGTAGCTCTTTAAAATAACTCTTTAAATGTATGCATTCAAACTAAAACCATATGCTAGTCTATATTTGCAACTGTTTTTTGTAAGACCATATGCAGAGAGATATTCTACTTTTAAAAAAAGTAACAACAAATGTATCTTTGTGCTTAGTTATCTGGGGTATTATAAACAGCATTTTTGGTTTATATTGGTTTAGCATCCATTCTTGCAAACCCTTTACCTATATTTTTGTTATTCAAAAGTACCAGTAAAGACAGTGAACAGCTTTTTTTGTTTCTTTTTAAATTTTTTTAACCTGTAAATAGGCCACAAAGCCACGGTGAGACATCCTGTCAAACTTGTGTAGCATTTCTGTGAGCCCCTGGGATCCTGTTTCAGAAGGTCAGTGTTGAAATTCTACTTCATTACACAAATGTATGGCTGTATGCTGCCATCTGTCTGCTCTGCAGCTGGGAGTCAAGTGCACCATTAGTTTTATGTATCAAATTGCAGCTATTTTTTGTGTTTCTGAAAAGCTTTAAAGGCTTCTGATGTACTATTTTACCTCATTTCAAAGCAGTTTCTTGGTCTGCTTTGGCTTTTCATGGGAAAGCAGATTGCAAGGCTGAAAGGTTTGACATATATAACCAGGTTATTTTTTCTCTGCTCCCCAAGACAATACCATTCTTATCATCTTTAGAGAATGAAAGAAGAACCAAATTGGTGTTGTCTGTGATATATGTAATTTTCGCAACTATTACTGTGACTATGTACCACCATATTCCAAAATACTATATGAGAACTCAAAATGTTAATTCAAGCCAAAGCCTATGATGGACTTTTTCTTAACTCATTTTTTATAAAACCCTTGAGACAGAATTCGGACTGACTAGCATCCTACAAATTCTGTATATTAAAGACTATTAAACATCATTATTGTGATAAAAATTGTAAGGGGAGAAAGAAATGGCATGTTGTGGTTTAAACCCATCTGGAAACTAAGCATCTCGCAGACACTTGCTCACTTCCCACCCTGCCTGCCCTCACAGTGGGGAAGAGAATTGAGAAAAGAAGCAAAACTCATAGGTTAGGATAAGAACAGTTTAATAGAGTAAAAGTATTTTAATAACATTAATGATAATAATAACAATACTACTAATAATAATAATTGTCATGAAAATGAGAGAGGGAGAGGAATAAAACCTGAGAGAAACAAGAAACAGCTGCTCACCACCTGCTGACCAATGCCCAGCCCACCCCCAAGCAGTGATCGGCCCCTCCCAGCCAACTCCCCCCAGTTTGTGTACTGAGTGTGACATCCTTTGCTATGGAATATCCCTTTGGCCACTTCGGGTCAGCTGTCCTGGCCACGTTCCCTGCAGTTCCTTGTGCAGCTCCTCACTGGCAGAGCATGGGAAACTGAAAAGTCCTTGACTTAGGGTAAGAGCCACTTAGCAACATCCAAAACATCAGTGTGTTGTCAGCATGATTCCCATAGTAAACCCAAAACACAGCAGTGAACCAGCTATTACAAAAAAAGTAACTCTATCCCATGCAAAACCAGGACATGGCACAATATTCATTTATTCTCTTCTTGTAATATGATGAGACTGATACTGTAATTTTTATTAATTTATTCCATTTTTTTCAGATCTTAACATTTTGTTCTTCCCCAGTGCCATTTTGTCCATTTTAAGTTATGATGCATGACCAAGTAGACAGTGAACACAAAATAATTTGTATAGCTCACATCATATCCATTTGACTATGCCAACATTAAGAAACTATTTGAAAATTTCAAATTAGACAAATTGATAATTTGTCAAATTTTTAAATTTATCAATTTCCAACATGAAATTGATAAATTATTGAAATATTATCTATAATATTTATTACTTATAATTGTACTGTGTTTTAGTGAATTCATATATTCAAAAACTAAGAAATGAGGATATGATATGATACTACTTTCCAACTCCAGAGGGAAAATTTTTTTCAAACTACCACAACTTTGCAGGCAAGAAGACTAGTTTTTATGTAGGTGCTATGTTTGAGGTTTTTATTTATACTCCAAACTATTTAATCCAAAAAAACGATGTTATTCAAACACCGAACATTTACAAAACTGCTCCAGAAGTTGATTTCTTTTAGCTAAACCCTAGATAACCCCTTCAGATTAAAAGCAAAGATATTTGTTATTGCAATAATTATGAAGAATAACAGTTACATTTTCTGAAATAGGAAAGCAATTTGGCAAACTGTGCATATATTTTCCATGTAGTCAGCCATTTCATGACAGTAAAACAAATCAAGAGAATATATTTTTATAAAATGCTGTTTCATTATTATTTAAACTATAATTTTCCCAGATAAACAGCATTGTGCATTTTACCCATATGCAAAAACACTTGTAAAACTGAGAGATTAATGGAGGGTCATCATTTACATCAAAGCATAGGGGAATGAATTCTGTACCTTTATGTTCTTGTGAGGAATATGAAGGTAATAAAACCAACATTTATTCTGAGGTTTTTTTCAAGAATACGTGCTGTTAAATAGTATTGCTAAACTTAATACACAGGCTGTTTTCAAAAGAACAGATCAGGAAAGATCAGAAATGGCATCTAGAATTTCTAGTGTGAAGTTCAAAGCATTAGAAATGCTGAGGAATTTTTATGAAACTTTTCTTAATTATGTTCTTTATGCCCTTTAATTAGCAAATTAAACAGAGTTTTTAACTTTGATTTTTTTTTCCCATAAGAATTATCAATCAACATGAATGCTTTTTAGTGAAGACTGGTTTTATTTCAAAATAGTTCTGCTTTCTGCAAATAACACAATGAAACTGTCAAAGCACCCTGCCCATTACTGTTTTAGCAGGTGGTCATATCATAAGCAGGATAAAATAAATGATTTTGTTGTTGTTGTTCAATTTATTTCTCTTTCTTTCCAAGTAGACCATGTTCCTTAAGTTTCTAATAAAAGCATTATGAAAAATTCACAGCACAGACCTGTAAACCCTGGGGAAAATGTTACCTAAAAGAGATTTAAACTGTGAAATTTTAAGTAATTTTTTAACAAACCATATTTTTAGCAGTGCTCACCCAGTATCTCTGTCTCAGTGTGTATGTTTCATGAAAATCATATAAAAGATACTTCTTTCCTAGTTAGAGTTTGATTCACAATGAAGTACCTCTGGCAGAAAGAGCTTAAGCAGTCGCTTGAGTGCCTTCAGTGTTTTAACAGCTACACAGTCAATTTAACTCAGTTTAAAAGTATCCATCATCAGATAGTCTATTTTCGTTAAACAGCCAGTGGATGTTATGCAGTCTGAATTGCTGGGAGGTTAAATCACATAATCAAAATGTGATGCTGAATAATATGGCTTGTAAGAAACTGGTTAATCCTATCTTCTGAGGCCATTGTAACAAAAGTGATGGTTATATTATATTAACTAGAGCCACTGAGATTGAATTGTTGTACTATTTTCTGTGGAGATTGGGGGCTTTTTGTTTGTCCAGGTCTAATTTGGTAAATCTTAGGGTAAATTAGCATTCTTTCTGCATGTACCACTACTTAAAGTTACTCAAGAACTTTTTCAGCATAGAAGTCTGAACCAGAATTTCTAGTGCTTGGAGGATTCCTGCTGCCTTGATCTCAAAGTGAAGACTCTTGCATCCTTAGCCTTTTGTTCTTCATTTCTAGACTGCTTTCCTCACAACAGATGTGACTGTAGCTGTAGATGCAGTGTTCTGCAGATAACGGATCACAACCATACTACGCTCAATAGCCATTTGGGTTTTTTCCCAGGATCAGAAACTGCTAGCAGATTTTCATGGGTGCTAGGAATTAAATTAGGAGAACGAGTTCCAAAGATGGGATGAAATGAAATGAAATTAAATTAAATGAAACCAAACAGACTGAAGTTCCTACCCATGGGAAGCTTCACAATTTCTGGGTTTTCCCTTTGATTCAGAGTGAAAATTTTCCCACGAAAATGAAATTTGAAAAGTCTGACCGGATCTGTTTTGAAGTCCTCTTCAAGTATGTTCTCAAAAAGGCTCCCAACTACATGGCTTTTTTCCCCCCTCACCTCTCCTGTTTCCTACATAAAAAAGTGTTTTGTGTATTACTCTTTCATTTTTCTTCCAGTCTTCCGGTTTGTCCTCTCAAAGTTGCTCCACAGAGTTTGCCTTCCGCCAAAGTACTGCAACTTGTTCTTTCTTTCATGATACAATCAAATACTCATACTGTATTGAAAGCATGATCAGTAAATGATATTGTTTAGTTTTATGTTCTTATGAATGTATATAGTTCTTTCTGTGAAAATAATGCAATTTCACTGATCAGAGGAATTTATCATCTTGTACCAGTAGGGGAAGTCTCTGATTTGTGTGTGAGAAAAATCCACAAAACAGATCAAAGTACTCTTTTGTTCAGAATGCTTGAATGCATCTTTCTGCACAAGAAAAGAAAGAAAAAATAGAAAAAAAAGATGTGGTTTCAGTTAACTGTATTTCCACAATAATAATCCTTTGATATTAATCTGGATGCTCAGGTAAAAGGTAGGCTTTCCAGCAACACAGCAGTCCCCTTTGAAGATCTAACTGTCCTTATAGCACAAATGCTCTATTTTCTTCTATTTGGGTTCATCCTCTGAAACAAAAGGTAGACTGGAAAGCCCTTGCTGAAAGGAAAATTCTTACTGGAGAGTGACTGCTAAGAAACAGTGTCTCATTAAGTTTCCCCAAGACTTTCATCTTGCAGCTACTAGCAGAAAACTCAATACAGCTCACAGCTCTCCTAGCTCAAGACTTTAAAAGCATAATCCATTTATGAAATAGGCTTGGTTGCTCCTGTTTCCTTTAATGTGAGAACCCTCTTTGTCTCATGGCCTGTGAGTCTGCTTTCCATCTACTTGCATGCTTCTGTCTGAAAGTGTGAGACAAGACCAGATTAATAGTAAATGGGTGTACTTGTCAAGATTTCCACTTGCTGAGAATTTCTAAAAATAAGGAGGAATGCTGTACAGATGAAAGCTTAAATCTGCTATATGAAAGTGAATACTCTGGCTTGATAATATTGAGTGGGCTGGAATAATTAGTGTAACAAACAAATAAAAATATCTCAGTTGTACTTTAACCTTCTTAGAACCAGAATGGTTGTGCCATCAATGTGGGTTACCTAGTGGTGTAATAAGAATAATCACTCTTGTCAATATGTAATATGGTACACCTGACAGGCACGTAATGGAAGGAGAAGTTCACATTTGGTAGATGCTATTAGCAAAGCCTCACAGGCACTATCTAGCCAATCCTCTGCCATATGGCTTCCTGTCCTGTTGCCTGAATCGAGTGGAACTAAGTGAGAATTTTGAATGTTCAGTGCTGGAGAGAGGACAGCTATAAGCCAAGAGAGAGGCTATCTCTTTCCTGTCTTCATTCTCTCACCTTCCTCCAAATTCAAATTTTATTGCAGTCCTTTCAGCTCACCTGTCAAATTCTTGTTATTTTTATCTGTCATGCTTATATAGATGAAGCGTGTAATCCACTTTTGCTGCTTGAAAATAGGATGATACTCATCTCTGGGTAAGTAGGTCAAATTTGGCTTTTTATGATTATTGACATTCTTTTTATGGCCCTGCTATTTTACTCCTGTCAGCTGTAATGCACATGTGGAAGCACTCAAGGTAACATTAAAGATAGATGGGATAATCGCTGCAACTTGCTGCTGCATTGAGAAATGTAGTGCCACTACTTCTGCAGCGGAGGTCAGCTTCCAGTGGGCACACAAAGTACCAGCACCATTTATATCTTTGATCTCTGGTTAGAATGAGTGAGTATTGAGACTGAACTATATGCCTCCCCGAGGTCCCCCTTTATCCTGGAGATGAAGAAAGTTTGCTTTGCTGCAAATCGGAGTTTTCCATCTCCAGAAAAATCAGTCCAATGCTACTACTTCCAAGACTACTAAAAGCTCTGTGGAAGTAAAAGTAAATGAAGTAGATTATCAATTGCTCTCTGTTAGCATCATGGGTGACTTAAGTGTTTTGCATATTCTTCTTGAGTAAAAGTGGAAAAACCCCTAAACTGTGTAAAAAATAATTTCTTTTCATATTTTTAGTGCACTCTACCAAATACAGCTGTGAGTTAAATGGTTCTAATTTTCATTTCTATCAGATTTGGGCCATTTAAAATGACTGGTGTGCATCTTGGTATAATGAGAGCAGAATGTGAAAAAGAAATAAGGCCAAGTAAAGATTGAGACAGAAAAAAGGAGTTAACAGTACTCTGTTTAAAAAAAAAGAAAAAAAAAGAAAGTGAGAAAAGGTAAAACATCCCTCTAACGAAACCATTGCTCAGCACAACACATCAGGGACATGAATTTCCTTTCATTTGACAGATTTCCTGACAGCTTTGGAATTAGTAATTCTTAAGTAAGGTTTTTGCTTGAATAAAAATGATTTTCCATTGGAAATTGGTAATTTTATTCCCAAAATTAAGCAGAAACAACCTACATCCTCTGAAAACAATTTTAAATAATCTGTGACACTGAAAATTATGATTAAAAATTAATTTACAATTTATGGTCAAGTAATCCAACTTCATTATCATGTGAAAAAAAATTTCATTACATGTTCCATTCTATTCACATAGTATATTTAAAGTTTCTTCTCCTGTTGATTATGTCTGAGACTTCAAGCATGGAAATGACTGTCAATTTTTTTCATTTTGTTCTTCTTAAATCAGTGATATTTTTCTTTGAACTACTGCTATTCAACAGAAGTGGATCAGGGAGTGATTCAGAGAGGTTCCCCTTGGTATTTCGTAGGAATGGCAGAAGTCTCTTCTTAAAAGTTAGCTACAATACATAAATCAGGAGTAATATTGTACTCTTCTGTGCAACTACATCTTGTAACTAAGATCAGAATCTGAGTGTACAGACAAGACAATGGCTACAGATCAGACTTTATTTTTAAGGCAAGAAACAGAAATGGATTGGACACAGTACCTATGTAAACCTATGTAAGTACAGATTTTCAAAATCAGAAAAAAGAGTGGAACCTTTTAAAGTTCAACAAAGACAGTGCAGGGTCCTGAATCTGAAGAGGAATAACCCCGCACACCACTACAGGCTGGGGGTCAACCTGCTGGAAAGCAGCTCTGCAGAGGATGACCTGGGGGTCCTGGTGGACAACAAGCCCATTTGCATTACTGTACTTGGGAGATGATAACAGCAAATGATGTCTTATCTTAAAGACATTAAATTTGGGGACAGGGAAAATTAGTCCCTGGTTCCATGTGGTCAAAGCTAATTACCAAAGAAAGCTAAACAATGCAAAAGACAGAGTTTGCAAGCACATGTAGAAACTTTGGTTGTGCAACAGTCTGAAATGCCTATTTAGAAGGTCTGTTTTTCTTCTGCATAAATATGATGGTCACTGGTATTTTATTCTGACAGCTGCACAAGGTAATATTTAGTGGCTCCTCTTTGGATTATGGTGTCATTCCTCTTACAGTACACCACATAAACATCTAGTCAGTGACTTGTGAAAGATGTACTCTTGAACCCTCTCCATCTTGTTAAACTCCTGTCTTAGATATGAGCATCTTACTGCTGCATTAAGTTCTTCATTCCACACATTACCATATTTCATGCGTATTTTGCGTTTTAAAAATGTGTGATTTCTTCAGAACTAGTAAAATGAGAAATTGAAGTGGATTCAGCAAAGGAGTTTTATGAAAAAAATTCTTAAAATAATAACTTCTGGTTTTTTGTATGTAGCACAATTTAATGTTGGGTTAATATTTAAATAATAAACCTAATTATTAAAGATTCAGTAGCACTGTATTTTAATCAAAATGCATTTCTGTATGGCAGTGTTCCTCAGTCTTCTTTTAACCATTATTGCTAGTAAAAATATTATGGAAATGGTGAGCGAGACCATGTATTTATTTGTGTTTAAGTTCCAGTGGGTTGACAGAAAAGCTGTAGAAATACGCATGAAATAGTATGCATGACCTATTTTGCTAGATAATGTTAAAAGAGCTAATTCCGATGACCTTGTTTTAACTTTTATAGTAGGAGGAAACTGTAACAAAGTTGCAAAGGAAACCATCAGTACCGAGTTAATGCATGCTTTAAATTAGATTTGCCTTGTCAGCACTAAAATGACAACGAACATGATTTAGTAACTTTTTCTCTCACTATATTCTCCAGAGGGCTTTCTTTCCTCCTAAAGCTTTTAGAAAGACCTTTGTTGAAAAAAATGAAGTTCCGCTGTTAGATAAGGGTGCCCTCTTATGGAGACTATGGGCACAAAGTCTCGTCGAGTATTTAAAGATTTTTTTCAAGGGCTTAATAGGTTTACTTTACAAGTCATCACAGTGGGTGGTCAATAACTCAGCAGGTGGACAAGTAACAAAATGTGTAATTTAGAAAGCAGAAATAAGCATTTAATTTCTTTGTCGTATCCTCTTATGAAAATCTTCCTCTTTAGGGCAGTTTTACCTTTTGCCTTCAACTCCAACAACTACTGAATTTCTCTTTCGATTACAGGTAGAAATTGTGCAAGTACAATTAACACTGATGGAGAAAAAATTATTCAACACGTGGGGGGAAAATAAAATGTGAATAGCTGAGGTAAGGCTTGATTTAAATTAATAGTTTTGTAAACGCATCTAATCTCTGCCCAGATTAATTTTCAGTATTACTTTATTAACACATATTTAGGGTTTAAGTCAGAATAAAGGTATATATTTCATATATGTAAACTAGATCCAACTTCATCTGTATTACTCTGTGTGTTTTCATGTTGGAAAATCAGACAAATAATTCCATGGATCCATTTTATGAATAGAAATATTTTCTTCACTTCCTACTAAAAACTTATTTATTGTTAATAAACTTTTTTTCTTTCTACTCTACGGTGCTTTTAAAGTGGCAGTCAAAATGCTATTAATGTTTTTCATCTATCCACAACTTTTCCGTCTTTTATATTCCATCCTCACAGATGTAATGACATATGCAGCAATGCAGTAGTTTTTTCATTTGGATTCGTTAATATGTGACTGGAAAGATACATGAAAAGTCCAAGATCTGATGCAGGCCAAAATAATGAGTTAGGATACAGAAATACTGTATTAGTGTTTCTATTAATATTCAAAATTAAGCAGAATGGTTTAGATGTTAGTGTGCTAATGAATTGCTTAAGCAAGAGTTAAATATCTTTAAACGTATTTTCTTCACTGGTAACATTGAAAGTATTGAACATTGAAAATAAACTTGTGTTTTTTAGTATATAAGGATCTGAATAGCTTGTGTCCAAGAGAAAAAGGAGTTGCCTGAGGAGCCCTATGAATCTTTGACATATCTTTTTGTTGCTTTTTACTGTGTAGCACATTTTACCTTTTGCTTTATAAGAAGGTAAGTAGAAAGCTGCAGTTGGAGGTACTCTGACAAACAAATGCAGTTTTACTGAGGCTATTTGTGGAAAACTGTTGTGCTGCCCCCACCACTTAAAGAATTAGCAAACTAGAAGGGCATAAGAAATTGATAGAACAAACAACTTAAAATCTGGAAAATATTTGTGATGCTAAGTGATTAAGGAACTGTATGCTCAGCTTGTCTAAAAGAACTGGCTGGTGTACAGTTATTTAAGATTATTGATGTTAATGTCTCTACTTTGAACAGACAGAATAGGATGTCGTCTTCAAATACCTGTTCCAAGTTACAACTCTTCTGCAAAATACATTTTTCCATCCACTCTGCCTCTTCTTGTTTTTATAATGAAGTGGCAAAGGAATGTGCAGCAGTATCTCATACACAGTACTTTTGGGTTTACTACTACTATTTACATACTATGTATTTTGGCATTTATATTATCTATGATAATATTGAGTCATACCATCAAGAAACATCTTGCATTGATGCTGAATTCTTAGATCACTGTCATGGCAGAATGAGTTCATCCATAACAGTTCTCCCATAGGGTGCTGTCTGAATGATTTATCTTAAAATACAGGAGCTATGGTAAAGGAAATTCAGGAGAAGATAGATAATATAATGCCAGAAAGAAACACCTAATTGGACAATGTAAGTAGTGAAGTCTGATAGTACAATTTTTAAAGAAAAAATACAACTATTAACTAAGAGGGAGGGAGGATTAATTTAAATCCACGTTAAAAAAATCTAATAAACATTTATTTCTTTATGTCTCTTGAGGAAGTTGCTGATCCTGGTGCTCTGTGAAGACATCAGTGAAGCAGCTCCTGAGACAGCAATATTTCATGGCTGACAGAAAAAAGGATTGCTGGAGAAGAAAATAAGATCATTTTAATTTCCCTTATATGCAGTCCTTGTGAGGAAACCATGACATTACTACAAGCACTGTGACTTTAACATGGCTAAAAGCCAAGCTGGAAATACGGTGCAAGATCTGGACTTTCTGAAGCCAATTATCAACCGTCTCCTTGCTAATCATGTTCATGAATAAAAAGTTAGCACATTATATGGTATAATGTTCTTTGGTGAGAAGCGTGGGCAGAGGGTAAGTCTGTTCTGATCTTCAGGATGATCAGCAGATAAGAAACTAAAGGACTAAACAGGTCAAAATAATTTCCTAGCTTTTGGATGCTGGTAACAACCTGTAGTGAGTTTTAACACTTCCACTTAGGGTAATTTGTATCAAGATAGGTACTAGACTTTTTTTTTCCAGTGTTCTTATGTTCAGCACACATTTGTATCCGTGTGTTACTTCTCTCATGGTATACCTAAAGTAAACTGCACATTGCCATATATATAGGATTAATGAGGTTATAAATAGTACCAACACTGTATTTCTTCAAGTGGCAATGCAGCTGTTGGTTACGAAGCCATATCCACTTTGAACACTGAGGGGTGCTATGATATTAAATATTGCAATTCACTCTTCTCTGTATGGAAACAGGTTGTACCATCTGATAAGCCCCTTCACTTTTCACTTATTTATTAGCAATTACAGTTATATGCTATTACTTGTATTAATTAGTAATAATGACTTTATTATTTTTATTGTTGTTATTGTTATTATTATTAGGCATCACTAAGACTTTGTGTGAAAACAGGGGCCAAATAAGTAAAGTAGCGGTAGTTTGTATTGATTGTCTGAATGGAACTCTAGCATTAAGTAATTGTAGCTGAATAATGAATCCAGGTATCATTGCAGTAGATATTGTTGTATAAACAGATGAAAAACACCACTGCTGTGTGGGAAGACTCTGGAATGACCCATTTCAATTCAATTTAAAAATTACTTATTTAATATAATTTAGCATTCTGTGTTGTAAGGTCTCTTGGGTGTATTGCAGTAACATTGGATACTGAAATATTACAGATTTCAAGATAGACAAGGCATTCAGAAAACAATTGTACATCAGCACTAAAACATCAAAATGATAAGGAAAAGAAAAAAATCGGAAACAATTTAAAAGAACATTGAAAAAAGGGGAGGCCATCCCTTTATTTGCGTTGAGTTTTGAGAAAGAGGGAGGAAAAAGGAAAAAGAAAATTTTCCCTCTGCATGTAATTTCTTCCAGTTTAACATTGACTTTTGAATGCATACAGAAATCTAAAGGGTTTCATTTGTAGTCACCAGAGTCAGGCAACACTATCTTCTGTGCTAAGTTACAGCATCTTAGATCTATGTTCTTCAGACCAGCCAGACTGAAGTTATCAAATAGCATTACAATATTGCAGGGAATAAGTGCCTTTTTTTTTTTTTTTTTTTCTTTTTTCCTTTTTTTTTTTTTTTTTTACCTGGCATTAGTTTTTGGGGGGCAGTTTTTTTAAAAAGTCTCAGGTTTTCCCCCTGGGGGAA